>NC_084714.1:21419640-21738390 GCF_033807575.1 Cydia pomonella | reverse complement strand
AATATTGCATTGTCTCCCTACTTACGTGTGATTGCAAATTTTCAGCTTCATTGGAAGTCGTGAAGTGGGTCAAATTTAACTTGCAAGATTTGACTCGTACAAATATTTTAGATAGATACATAATAGTTACATTGCAAGTTAAATAAAAGCTTGTAAAAATGCTTTGTTTTCTCTTGCCGCCGAGTTTCTTGCGTCGGTATTTTCTCGGGGCGGTGTTTTAGTCTGTGGTGTAGTTTACCCGGTGGAAGTTTTTGACATTCATAATTCATAACTTACAAGAAAAATTCATAAGAAAAATTACCTTACAAGAGTTACTTTTACCCTCACTTTTAAAGTTAATTCAACGCTTATTTTCTGTTTAGATGGGCAATTTTCTGAAGCGCTAGTAAATAATTACTTGTAAAAGCGCCCTTGTGGCCTATTTGCAGTTTACTTATTTTTGTTGCTAAGATAAATCTTACTTAGTTTCAGAAAGTAACCATATTCATGTCAAAACACAACCAAATTAAATAGATATTTTCGCTAATTCAAAGAAAAATCAAATAATAAAATATTTTAGAGAATGATCAAGCCCATTAAAACCTTTCAAAGGTTTTTCAAAGGCCAGTCGGGTCTAATCTGGCCTCAAGCAATATAGTTAGTACTTAGCCCAGTCCCTTTTCTTTAGTATGGTACCTATTTACTTAAAATTACAAAGACAAATACAGGCCTTCGTCCTTTCCTTTGCGTGTATTTAAAGTCACAATAAACCATCCTTCCATTCCATTATGTGTTGTTGCCTATCAAAAAATAAAATAAAAAATAAAATCCTGCAATTTTTACAAAGTTATAAATGGAGGTAAACCAATTTTACATTGCACTCCCCTCTCCAGAGCGCCTATTCCTATTTATTTTATTTGGGGCATCAAAAGCAAAAATACTTAAAATCTATGGATTTTAAGTATTATAGATAGATATAGATTTTATACATAAAATATATATCTATCTATCATAATCTTTATATCTAAAGTACTTAAGTATCTATGTGTATTCATGTGTTTAATGTTGTGTTGTTTGGTGAATATTCTGTTCGACTTTTTATATATTTCTTCTCTGCACCACCTATTGCAAATTCTAATTTTCTTGTCTCCACTATCTCTTGTCTGGAATAGATCGCTCTTAAGCGATAAGATCGCCTGTTGTTTCATCTATATCTCTCTTTCAATTAGTATTGTACTGTACTTTAGTGTATTGCATTGTCTTGTAGTGAATAAATGTTTTTTTCAGCCTACAGGTCCTGTATGTCCTCGTTCGACGTGTGCAGAGACCACTCATGCCGCGGGGAAGAGAACTGCGTAGCCTACACACCTCCTAACTGCCCCGGTTGTGAGTCAATGGCCTTGTGTCAAATCACCAACTAATGTCAGATTCTGTATGTCCCTGTTCGACGTGTGCAGAGACGACTCATGCCGCATGAAAGAGAACTGCAATGAATTGTAATTTGTAATCAAAAACGTCGCAAACACGCCAACGTCGTCAATGTGGAAGTGTGAAGGTTACTTTGACAGCATATGTCTTAACACTTATGGGCGTCCATGGCGTGGTGGCCACATCTAGTATTAACAACGACTTTCGGCGTTCATGGCGTTCAAAGAGTTAATATTGTATATATTGTATTGTATATAGTCGCCCATAATAATTACAAACATAATAATTCATATTGTGCCAGCAAGCTTTGTAAATACTATACGTTTTGCACAACGTAAGTTATAATTATAAATGTTATACGTTATATCTTATAGCTTTACCTGTTACCTTAAACTTTTCCTATAGATTCCCATTGGGATAAGTTATACCTAATATAAAAATAACTGTTACAAAGATAGAATGATGGGAATGCACAAATGTTTATATTTTAATTAATGAATACAATTATATGGTTCTACGGAATTATGTCACTCTGTAATACTAACATCCTTATATTATAAAGTCTATGTTAATGTAGGGAACAGCATATATGTTCATGTCGGATCATTTGATATTTGCCAGTCGCTTTTCGGTGAAGGAAAACATCGTGAGGAAACCGGACTAATCTCAACAAGGCCTAGTTTACCCTCTGGGTTGGAAGGTCAGATGGCAGTCGCTTTCGTAAAAACTAGTGCCTACGCCAAATCTTGGGATCAGTTGTCAAGCGGACCCCAGGCTCCCATGAGCCGTGGCAAAATGCCGGGACAACGCGAGGAAGAAGAAGAAGAAGGGAACAGCATATATGTATTTTTTCCTTGTATATATACTGAGACGGCCGACTAGATGACACGCTCCTGGAGCTATTCATCTTGAAGTAAAAAAAAGTAGAAAAAAAAGAAACGAATGGAAGTTGAGGTAGGGAGGGCCAATCGATAGTTAGGGTAGAATAGGCTAGGGCGTAGTATTGTAAATAATGTTTGTCTCTTTCACTCGACTAGGCTAGATATGTAAAGCTTTGCAACCTTTACGGCTTTTTGGACAGTGACTGGTGACAGTTACACAGATCTCGCAGCCAGATGGAACGGGTATTCGAGCCGGCATTCCATAAGAGGCAGCCATTAAGACTAGACGTGTTATAACGTGGCTAAAATGAAATAAAAAATATACATTTAAACTACCACGAGTGTTTGTCATCCTCCCTGCTATGTTGCTATCTCTTACAGTCCACACTCAATAGGCTTGCTTCCTGCTTCCTGCTTTGTGCGGCAAAGCAATGAAAACGAGTGAAGTTGGCAGACGCTACAAGCAGGAAGCTTGAGCGGTCACTTCAATTAAACTATAAATGTAATTTATTTAGATCCTGTTTTTACTAAACGGTTTGGTTTTTTGCCGGATACTGCAAAAATTCTGTTCATGTGAGATTATAATGTGAACACATACACTACTAAACGAGATCCTGCAGAAAACCGTACCTGCAAAAAACTGTACCTTGCCGTTTCGAACTCTTCCGCTCCCGCTCGTTTTCGCTCTTACTGTTTTGAACTTTGTTGTTGATACGACGCGCACGACTTTCAATTCATTTCGCATGCATCAATGTGCGTGAGCAATGTTGAAAATAAGATCAAAACCGTGGCAAGTTGGTAAATCTGAATCTGGCTACAGGTCGAGATTGATAGGACAATCGAAATCACGCCTGACAGCATCACAGATTGATTAAACGCATTCGACCAGTGATTGAGTTGGTATTCACGAAACAACACAGATTAATTTGACTTATTACTACATTGTTCGGTAAATCCCTTAGGGCGTCCGCTAGGTGGCGCGGGTGCATGGAGTGGACGCATGTACTATTTTTCGTTAACCCGCTCCGCTCGGTGCAACCGCGCTAGCCTGCGGACGGACTAAAACGGACACCGCGAAATTGTAATATAGTCTATATTTTTATTACACGTCACTGGCGAACAAGCATACGGCCCGCCTGATGGTAAGCAGTCACCGTAACTTATGAATGAATGAATAATTTTTATTACATGTAACACATGAACATATATTTTTATTAGTAGAACTTACAAACTAAGGGGTTAGTAGGTACAGCAAACACTAATTTAAAATAAAACAACACTGATGGGGGAATGCAATCCCTCACAGGGCAACAAGCAGGGACAGTCAACCCTATCCGCTATCATTCGTAGGATGCTGTTATGGAGTGACAGAGTGAATTATTGATTTTCGGCGGCGGTGTTTTCTATGTATTTAAGTATTTATAAATATTTATATATTATATATATCGTTGTCTAAGTACCCTCAACACAAGCCTTATTGAGCTTACTGTGGGACTTAGTCAATTTGTGTAATAACGTCCTATAATATTTATAATATTGATTTATTTACTTATTTATTTTACGGCGGGCCTCAGGGAGGTAGCATACGGCGACTTTTGGCAGCGAGTCAGAATTCAGTAACGCGTTTTGTGTCATGTGGTCCCGATTAGTTCCTGTTTCGCCGGATGAGGAAAATACTCCATTTTGCAATTACATATTTAATTGTGTGGACTGAAATCTGGAATAAACGGATTTTATTTTTAGTCTTTTATATTTATTAACATACGTGTCTGTAAATAAACGATAATCATTTATTCAATCAATAGTGTATTACCTAATGCCCTCGATCGAATACGAAAAATATTTTGTCCTATTTTTATACGTAAAAAAGGGGACAAGGTTGCCCACCACCAGGAGGCTCACAGTGGAAAAGGAGGCTGCATCAGTTGGCCTCGGCTGGGCGTAGCTGGAGGAGGCCGCGCTGGACCGTCAAAATGGAAATCCCTTCCGAGAGCCCGATGTCCCTGATGAGGTATAGCAGGATACCATCATCATCATTGTATTGTAATAAAATAAAATGGACCCGGGTACGTCCTTAAACTACGTCCAAAAGAGAGGTATGGGCATTGTGAACGTCATCTCCCTTTGTGTGGTAGGGCACAGCACAGCCGATGTCATTCCAGATCTAGAGCAGAGCCCAACTGGGGAAGTACCTCCACCTTACAGAAAACCGCAGCGAAATAACAATAGACCCTACTCATAGTGTTGTGTTCCTGCCGGTGAGTAAGGTTGCCAGATCTCAACGAGGGTGTGGAGTGTTAGGGTCGGTAACGCGCATGTAATCCGTCAGGAGTTGCAGGCGTACATAGGCTACGGAGACTGCTTACCATCAGGCGGGTCGTATGCTTGTTTGCCACCGACGCGACGTAGTATAAAAAAAATCAATAAAATAAAATAAAAATATATTACATCAATTCGCTTTGTAGCGAGGTTATAAGCCGATTTTCCGGGGCTCACACGATAGATGGATTCGAATAAACCCAGGCCGAACTTGACAAATAAAAGTGTCGTTGGCAATCCGAAAAACTCGTGATCATGCGAGTTCACCCTTGCAAGCTTTGAAAACAGTCGACTGAAATAGTTTCGCTGCGAAATATCCTTAATAAAAATTCTTTGATAAAGTAGGTATTTTTGGGTCCTATGTATCTGCGCAGTGACCTACTATGTGTGCCATTCAGCTGCAATAGACCCGGCTTCGCGCTTCCGTTCTGATTGCTTTGTTTACGACACAATAAAGCATTATTATTTAATATACCTACCTACTGAACGTGTCAAACATAGTACACAATAGAATACATGTTTTTTCATGTACTACGTCGGTGGCAAACAAGCATACGGCCCACCTGATGGTAAGCGATTACCGTAGCCTATGGACGCCTGCAACCCCAGAGGTGTTACGTGCGCGTTGCCGACCCTAACAACCCGCACCCTCGTTTACCAAATATTTAAACAGTCTCTTGTAAAGGAAATACAATATCACGTTTTGTATAGCTATACCACTTGCGTCGAATGATGGTTCCTATGACAGATTCCTTCAAGTGTCTTTAGGTTGGGCTTAATTTAAAAAAATAATTGTCAATAATATGTTTTCATCGTGTTTTTATTCTTTGAATTATGGAGTGTGGAATTAAGAGGAGTGACATCTCTTATGGTAGAACTGTTGCAAAAGTGTCCAGCTGTCAGCTATAAATAATAGTTCCAAATCTCTCCAGAGTAGCGCTAGAGTAGAGTGAAGTGCGCTGTCTGTGATTTGATTTTTTTGTTCAAGTATTCTAGGTATTGTAGCGCCACCTATTTAAGGTTTTTTGATGATACTTTTTGGTACATGGAGATTTATTTCCTTACCTTCACCTTCCGTACTTTGAATGTTATATTTCTAAATAAATGAATGTCTACAAACATTTCACGAGACAACTGAATTTTCATATGGACCATTATTCGAAGCGAGTGTTTTTCCTTTGTCTACCATAGAACATGGTTTAAACTAAATACAAATAATTTAAATTTAAACTCCCAGGTTAAATAAATGAAAAAACCCTCAGACTGTTCAAGTAATACAAAACATAGAGCTCGATTCAGATTTAACAACTTGTAATGGTTTTGAATTGGTTTTGATGTTACCTTGACGATCGTCTTGGTGATAGGCGCGCACCTCACGCCCGGCTTTTACTTCATTTCGTATATTCTGTGTTTTGTTGCAACAAAAAGAATTTGAAATAGAGGGATTGTAAAAGAAAATTTTGTAGCATTTAGTAACAGTAAATTTATTGCCATCTTTCGACACGTGATTAAAACTTTTAGAACGCCATTTGACATTGATTCTTATTCATTCACTGATAAGTGTTAAATTTGTTAAATATCAAAAAGTGGCGCCATCTAATAGATCAAAGGCCATAGGTATACCACAAACTTTAGCCGTTGCTCGGTAAGAAGGCACTACGTTTTTGATATTTAATATATATCAGTGATAAAATAAGGATTAAAGTCAAATGTCGTTCTAGAAGTTTTAATCGTGAGTCGAAAAATAGCAGTAAATTTACTGTGGCTACAAACATTTCCTTGACAATCTACCTCTATTTCAAATTCTCTTTGGTTGCACCAATCAGCGTAAGCTAAGATCAAAACTATTACAAGTTGGTAAATCGGAATCGGCCTCTTAGTTAAACATGGAACTAAGAAATAGTAATTGAAAATACGCTTTGTTATAAATTTCGCAAAGGAAATAATTAGTAGTTCTTTTGCGCAATCAGCTCGCTTTGAGTTAACATTTACTTTATTAATCTTGCAATATTTATTTACGCGAGGATGCTGCATTCCTGTTTCTTTTTTTCATTTTTTGACCGTACAACGAGGAAAATTTTCAAATAAAGAGGTTAAAGTTATTCGTCGTTAAATATTATTATTAAATATTAACTTTTAACTTTACAAAGGTATAATATGGCTAGGGATACCGTTATGTCCACTTTATACATAAGCAGTGGGGAGACACCAGAGCGTTCGGGTGTTCTCGGCTTCGTTCGGCTCAGCATTGCTCCGAGCAATTATTAGGGTTGGCACAACTTGACGTCCCGTTGCGTGCACAACCACAGATAAGATAGTTTATTATTCGAGTAGGCATATTACAATGCGCTTATGAACGTCAAATAAAGCTACACCGGCTCTAACCCTACACCTCTGACCCGAGAAGATTTAAATCCCCCCTCAATTGGAGGAGGGTATCCCAATATGGACCGGCAAGAAACTCAGCGGGACACATCTTCTCAAAACATTACACCTTATAATTAAAATGCATTAAATAAGAAAAAAAAATACAATTTCGATTATACAGTAGCTACTTTTCTCTGCAGAATTTGATAAAAAAAAAATGTCATATCAAATCATACAAATACGTAGCTCTTTCAGAAAACATATCGAATTCTTACAAAGGGAAAAGAAAAATAAAATTAATAAAGAAATGAGAATATACATTATATAAATCTGACAGATTGCTATACCTACAAAAAAAAATTATGCGCTTCCTTACCTGACCTGTGTTACCTATACAATGATTTTACATATACATATACTGTACTATATCAAACTGAGTGCTCCTGTACCGCCATAGATAAAGTCGAGCGCACAAAATATTTAGGTATAATGCTGGATCAACGTTTAACTTGGTACTCTCACACAGAATGTATTATGACGAGAATAAGAAAACTTATCTGGACTTTTAAAAATTTAAGGCATGTAACTACTAAGGACATGCTAAATAAAATATACGTTTCTCTGGTTCAATCAGTTATAACATACTGTATTACTGTATGGGGTGGTGCCACAAAAACAAAATTCTTAGAACTAGAGAGAGCACAAAGGTCATTGCTTAAAGTCATGTACTTTAAACCGTACCGATTTCCTACCACTGACCTATAGTTATCTTGCGATTTGTTGTCTGTCAGAAAACTCTATATCTTAAAACTAATTATAAAAACTCATAAGAAAACCCCTTACAAACCAATAATAGATTCTCGGCGTAAAAAACAAACCAAAATAATTAACCCCCCTATTTTCAAAACAGTATTTGCAAGGAGACAGCAGTCAGCACAATCTGCTAATCTGTACAATGCGATAAACCAAAATATTGACATTTACTCTACCACTACCCACGACTGTAAAATTAAGGTTGTTAAATGGTTGAAAACAAAAAGCTATTTTGAGATTGAAAACTTGTTGCTAAATACTTAACTACCTAATCCATGCGGGTTTCAAACACTTACACGTGTAACATACGTGCACACACAAACACAAACACACGCACACACATAAACACACACACACACACACACACACACACACACACACACACACACACACACACACACACACACACACACACACACATACATACACAGTCGCTCACTCACGCGTTCATGCATATTTATAAGAGTATCTACTTATAGGTTAATTATAAGAAGCAATAACTCTCTGTAAGCTATGCCTTTTAGAACCAGCAAAATTGTAACAACTTAGTGAGTACCTAACTAATTTAATTTAAATTTTATATAACTTAATAGAATATTATTTTTATGGCCTGTATATGTAATGTACACACCAAAATTGTAAGCTACCACTACGGGAGAGCGGTGCTTCTTAATACAAGTATATTCATTACTTAAAAAGAGGCATCGGCACAGATGTAAAAAGCTACTTATAAGTTACGAAATAAATATTTTTCATTTTCATTTCATTTTCATATACAAATGTTTTTACAATAAGGTAATGACTTGAAATTTGACAGCTAAATAGCCGAAAGAGACAGTGCGATACATTAGAAAGGGACAGTATGATTCGACCCTGAATCGTTGTCAAACTCCGGTTTTGTAGGAAGTGTTATTTCTGTACGGTAGTAAGTAATCGATGAGTTCTATCAATATGCGTGAGTTCTAACATAATGCGTGTACTCTTTTAGACGGGACTACCAACCTCTGAACAGCGCGCGTGCTGGCAGCCTGGCCGGTACGGAAGGAAAGTTCATCAGGTTTCGAATCGATAAAGTTACTTCAGAAAAAACTTATGGCAGCCGTATTAAGAACTAAATAAAACCGGCCAAGAGCATGTCGGGCCACGCTCAGTGTAGGGTTCCGTAGTTACTCTTCCGTCACAATAAGCTAAACTGGAGCTTAAAGTATAGTAAATTGTTAACCAAGGGATGAAACGGTACCTTTCACCCGAGTTAAACAAATAGGCAAATTTGTTTGTTTGTTTGTTTGTTTAAACTTTATTGCACAAATTTACAAAAAGAGTACAAATGGCGGACTTAACGCCTTGAGGCATTCTCTACCAGTCAACCATTGGGCTAAACAGAAATAGTTAGTTTGGTGCAGGATTGTAAAGAGTTGATATGGAAATAGACACAAGTCGAGACTACTATGATACTATACTTACACTAATATATATTTTAAAATATACCTACATATATACATATTCAATATATATAAATAAACATACATATATATAATAATAATGTACCTATTAGTGTGAGATATCACGCAGACATTTAGTCACGAATGTTTTCAAATAAGTGCTTACGCAACTTGCTTTTGAAAGAAAGCTTGCTCTGAGCTTGTCTGATAGGCAGAGGGAGAGCATTCCACAGACGTATTGCTTGGCAAGTGAATGAGTTGGACAAGAATCCAGTCCGATGAGGGAGGACAGCCAGCTTCAGAGTTCGAGAAGCACGAAGAACATAACCAGGACGGGCTGTTATAAATTCAAATTTAGACCTGAGATAACTGGGTGCAGCTGGGTCAAATAAAATTGAATACAAAGTACATAAAATTCGCAATGACCTGCGTTCACGAATTGCGAGCCATTGGAGTTTACGGCGAAAAGCAGAGACATGGTCATATTTGCGGAGGTTAAAAACGAATCTGATGCAATTGTTGAGGAGACGATCAAGTTTGGAAAGCGAGGCTTGTGTAATGTTAGTGCAACACACATCAGCGTAGTCAATGATTGGTAATATTAGGGACTGAACAAGTAAAATTTTAGTACTTGCCGGTAAAAAGTTTTTATGCCTGTAAAGCGCCCGCAATGTATTGGTCACCCTGCGACTAACGTCAGACACATGTTGCTCCCATGTCAAACCACTGTCGATAATTAAGCCCAGATTTTTAACATGCGCTGACAGAGGTATAACGGTGCTTTCGAATAGGATAGGCGCAACGAGAGAAAGATCAGTTGACGAAAGTAAGCGGGGGCTTCCCAAAACTATACCTTGGCATTTCGTGGGGTTAACGGCGATTCCAAAGTCACGGGACCAAACAGCGATGCGGTTAAGATCGTCGTTAATTTTAGCGATTGCACATCCGATGTCTTTGGTATTTGCTTGCGTATAAAGTTGCAAGTCATCAGCATACAAATGGTAAGAGCAGCTAAGACTATTAGTAATCAAATTTATAAATATAGAGAAGAGAAGAGGAGAAAGTATGCCACCCTGTGGAACACCCGAAGTGAGCTCTAGCCAGTCAGAAAAGGACTGACCAGCGCGAACCGCCTGCCGGCGATCCAGGAGGTAAGAAGAGAACCACTCCGCGACTGATGATGAGATGTTTAAATGTTTTAGCGCAGCAAGTAAAAGATCATGATTAACCGCATTAAAGGCGTTGGAAAAATCGATTAAAACCAATACAGTTAGCAGAGAGTTCTCCATGCCGTGCCTCACATCCTCAACTACTTTCAGCAGAGCTGTCGATGTACTGTGCCCAGGGCGAAAACCGGATTGAAAAGGCGACAGTAAATGGTTAGAGTAGATGTGGGTAGATAGTTGTTTATGAACTACTGCTTCTAATATTTTTGACATGAATGGGAGAATGGATATTGGCCGAAAGTCTTTAAGTAAAATGGGGTTAGAATTTTTGGGTAAAGGGATAACATGGGCATTCCGCCACACTGAAGGAAAAACCCCATTGAACATTGAAGAATTAATCAGAGAAGTGATAACTGGGAGAATACATTCTAAGATGCAGACAATCATTAATCTACTCAAGTCGTCGTGACCAACTGCATTGGACTTAATGGACAGGATTACTTTACGGATCTCATCATCAGTGGCAGGGGAGAAAGAAAATCTATTAGAAATAGAAGGTAAAGAAGAAATGTACGAGATGCTTAAATCTTTGGTATCAGGGTCTAAGGTGGAACTTTTTGCAAAATGTTTATTTAAATCGTTAATAGAAAAAGAAGAGAATGAATTGCATGGGCTATGAGATTTGACGACACCAATAGATTTTAGGAATTTCCAAATGTCAGCTTGGGATGAAGAAATAATATTTTCATGTATATATTTACGCTTAGCCGCTCTCACCAGTCGATTACACCGATTCCTAGCAGCCTTATAATGTTGCCAGTCTTCGTCACACCGGCTGCGTTTGTACTTCCGGAACGCCCGATCACGTCTTGCCATGGCCATTCGGACATGGTAATTTGCATAATCAGTACCTAATTAAAGTAAGTCTTTTTACTATGAAGGGAAAACTTTTTGCGATAACTCAAAAACAGCTAAACTGATCATGTCTGCTATAGTTTTCATTTAATGTCTTTCTTAAGCTCTACTTCCACGATTTTTTTTCATATTTTTTGGACGTATGGTTCAAAAGTTAGAGGGGGGGGACACATTTTTTTTTTCTTTCCGAGCGATTATCTCCAAATATATTCACTTTATCAAAAAATGTTTCTTGAAAACCCCTATTAGTTTTGAAAGACCTTTCCAACGATATCCCACAACTCTAGGGTTGAAGTGAAAAAAAAATTTCACCCCCACTTTACGTGTAGGGGAGGTACCCTAAAAAAAATTAAATTTTTAGATTTTATTGTACGACTTTGTCGGCTTTATTGATTTATATATCCATGCCAAATTTCAGCTTTCTAGCACTAACGACCACGGAGCAAAGCCTCGGACAGACAGACGGACATGGCGAAACTATAAGGGTTCCGTTTTATGCCATTTGGCTACGGAACCCTAAAAAGATCTCTTCTGGATGAACTACACCTGAAGCACTTTCCTTAAATAAATCTTGTCCTAAAATAACCGAAGCTCATCGCGTAACGGCAGTTTGAAGGCATTCTTTAATGGCCGCGTTCCTGATGTCATTTCACGGTTGCCGATAACCTGATGTATTACAAAATTGTTGTTCACTCTGTTCTTCCATCTCATGGCCTTAAACCAGTGTATATGTGAACCACAGATTAAACTTGGCCCTTTCGTATTTAGATCTACTGCTTGCCATAACATTGAAGTCCTGTGACGTAATTTCCTACCGTAAGTAAGTCCAGTGTGGGCGATCTTCAACGTCGTATCGACGATGACGACATTGAATTTTAGTGTTAGGAACAGAATAAAGAAAGAACGAAAATGGGCTAGAAAAATAAGAAGGGGAAACAAAATAAACCTTGAACAATGAAAATAGTACCTTGTCAGTGAGATAAAATTATTTACTTGGGTTTCCCTCGTGGAGCAGGTCCGCTGGATTTTCTATAATCTTCTTGTCTTCTTTCTATAATCTTTCTGTCCAGTTACAACAAAACATGATGCAGAAGGTAGAAGAACAAAAGGGACTGATATTTTAACTCTAAAAGAAAAAAATGTATTCAGAGCTTGGCGGTTATGTGCTAAAATGGTAAAAGTTGAACTCAGTTGTGTTGCTCGATTTACAAATTATAAACATTGGAAGGTGTTTCGTTGTTGCCGCCGCTGTATCTATCAATTTCTTTGATAAAATAAGTGACGTTCGCCGCCGCATTACTGCCGCGATTATCACGTTCATTCCGTCTTTCACCAAGACGGTCTAGGTATGAAAAATAGTTCCAAACCATTTAATCAATTGTTAACCTTTTGAACGCCTTATGTCATAAACACAAGCATCACTCAAACGCCAAGCTCCCGGGCGCAATGAAGCTAATGTAAACCTTACTCGAAAGTGTGAAGATTACACATGATGATTAGTTTGACAGCGTTCGCACACCTATAGTTGTCCTTGGCTTTTAGTAGTTGACGACTTTAGGTGATCTTGGCGTTCAAAAGGTTACATTGGAATCGACCTCCACGTCGTGGTTTATAAATTTAGATAGGTTTTTAAAGAAGCGCTAACTGAGATAATATGTGTGAATTACGTGGTAGCGTAGTATTAACCGAGGGTGTGTGGTATTTTGTGCGAGCTGGAAAATTGGCTAGGGCTCATAAACATTCCTCGGTTGACTCGGGATTTGGGTTAAGGAATCCGTTTTTAAATTGAGTAAAGTTAAAGGAAATTTTCAAATTACGTAGACATGAAACCAAGTTTACTTAAATATGTAATGGTGTAAACAATTTCGAAATATACACTTTGAAAAGTATCATTCAGAGATCATAATAAATTTTGACATTCAAATGATTTCATTTGATTAAAAAAAAATTAAATATTTTTTCTGCACGTATATTGCAGAACCTTGTTACAGTTACGTTCGTTCATTCTATAACAATTAAAACCGGCCAAGAGCATGTCGGGCCACGCTCAGTGTAGGGTTCCGTAGTTACTCTTCCGTCACAATAAGCTAAACTGGAGCTTAAAGTATAGTAAATTGTTAACCAAGGGATGAAACGGTACTTTTCACCTGAGTTAAACAAATAGGCAAATTTGCATAATCAGTACCTAATTAAAATAAGTCTTTTTACTATGAAGGGAAAACTTTTTGCGATAACTCAAAAACAGCTAAACTGATCATATCCGCTATAGTTTTCATTTAATGTCTTTCTTAAGCTCTACTTTCACGATTTTTTTCATATTTTTTGGACCTATGGTTCAAAAGTTAGAGGGGGGGGGACACATTTTTTTTTCTTTCGGAGCGATTATCTCCGAATATATTCACTTTATCAAAAAATGTTTCTTGAAAACCCCTATTAGTTTTGTAAGACCTTTCCAACGATACCCCACACTCTAGGGTTGAAGCGAAAAAAAAATTTCATCCCCACTTTACCTGTAGGGGAGGTACCCTAAAAAAAATTAAATTTTTAGATTTTATTGTACGACTTTCTTGGCTTTATTGATTTATATATCCATGCCAAATTTCAGCTTTCTAGCACTAACGACCACGGAGCAAAGCCTCGGACAGACAGACAGACAGACAGACAGACAGACAGACAGACAGACAGACAGACAGACAGACAGACAGACAGACGGACATGGCGAAACTATAAGGGTTCCGTTTTATGCCATTTGGCTACGGAACCCTAAAAAAAGATGCCAATGAGTGACGTAAATATTGTATGAAACAGTCGTCAACAGAACACTGAGTAATAATGCCCAATTTTACCAATAACTTACTAACTGAAATTGTAAGAATTTGTGAAATTCTTAACAACGAGAAAACTTTGTAGGCGGGAACTCACCTAATTTGCATCTTTATCAGCTAAATCTATAATGAACCTACTATATAACAGTTCTGAATATGTTTATAGTTATTTTAAAAACAATGTATTTTCATCGAACTTTAAATTGAAATATCTACTACGGTAATTCAATGTCATCGTTGCGGTCGGTTAAGTTCGGTATCTCAGTAGGTACGAGTATAATATTTTTAAAAAATTATTATAATATTGTAAAAATAATTAATAATGCTACATAGACTCGATTATATTATTTTATACGATAAGATAAAAAATCCCAGATATGCATTGGGAGGGGTACAGTAGATCACTTTGTAAGAGCTGTAGTTGCGCCATTTTAAATTCTAATTGTATTGTAACCTATGTACGCCTGCAACTTCAGAGGAGTTACATGCTCGTTGCCGACTCTACCACTCAGCACCCTCGTTGAGCTCTCTGGCAACCTTACTCACCGGCAAGAACACAACACTATGAGTAAGGTCTAGTGTTATTTGCTTGCGGTTTTCTGTAAGGTGGAGGTACTTCCCCAGTTGGGCTCTGCTCTACCACACAAAGCGAGACGACATTCACAGTGCTCATACATATCTTTTGGACGTAGTTTAAGGACATACCCGGGTCTGTTGTAGTGAACAATGAGTAAAAATTGTGAGTCTGGCCGACTACCTCGGTAAACTGCTCTCAAAAGTTTAATCAGATACCGCAAATGTAATAAAAATTGCATGCAAGTTCTTGCTAGTCTAAACTCTAAACCTCGCTTTAGTTTCGGTGACAAACTGTTCTGTTAGTAATTATGTCTCGTGTCTGCAGCATCCATTAACGGCGGTATTGCGGTACACTCCGCTTCGCTGCATTTGCACAGTATCTATATGACATTATTTTATTTGAAATATTGATTGGTATTGTTTAATAAATATTGTAAAATCGTTTGAAATTGTTTTATCTTCTCATTTTTATTTCCTTTATTTAATTAATTCGTGCGTAAATTTCACTCGTATTAGTCCGCATATGTGTTGGTGCAAGCGAGAGAAAATGACATCATGACATACCTATGTAATTTTTCATTTTGCTACCTTGTGACACAATCTACTATTATTACCGTTAACCAAACATTTCTTTCAGTGACCTAGTGAGCTAGGACGGCGGGGATGCGAATTCATGTTTTTTCAACAATGTATTTATTTCAATCACTACATTTAAGAAACAGATCTCTTTTTTTTTATTTTATTTTTTATTTATTTTTTATTTATTTATTATTAACATAAAATCATACATCTCAAACAGGTACGGAGTCCCACAAAACAGTTTACACGGTTTGACTGTGGGATCGTGCAGTCTCTACTCTCTTATATTTATATTTATATTACAATGAGATTCGTTTCATGGTTTTATTTTTTTATCATAGTTTTTTTTGTGTAATTTGACATTTAGAGACAGTATACATCTCTAATAAAATATTTATTATTTCATAGATTCGATATTTGTAATTGTTTTTTTTTTTAAATTTATTGTTTGTAAAAATGGACATGTAAAAGTGCCCCTGTGGCCTATTTGCTGAATAAATGTTTGATATTTGATATTTGATATTTCTATATGCTCAATAATTATTTTATGCAGTTTACAAGGTAACTACGCAGCTTTTTACCAAACTTAACTTTATTGGCTTCCTGTCTGATGTCTGAGGGCAGGCTGTTAAATATATAGGGTAGGCGTTTATGGAGGCACCTATCGCCGTAATAATTAGAGACCGTCGGTACGACAAACTTGCCCGCAGACACCGACCTGGTTCCACAAACATCGTTACGGTGTAACTGGGTGTGCTCTCGACTGCCGTGATTATTAAACACTATTAAATATTTATGCTTAAGGCTTACCGGAAGAATGTTACAAATTTTGAACAAATTTCTATAATCTTTTTTATTTTTATCTTTAGTTTTATTACTAACTAACAGTTTTAGGAATCTTACTTGCATACTTTCTAATTTGTTTAAGTTAGTTTTAGTTATCTTTAGTTTAGTTTATCTATAGTTTAGTTTTAGTTATCATATCTAGAATTTTTGAACCAATATCTCGATTTAAACACAAAATTACTACATGATAATATCGTGTTAATTAAGAAATTGCTTTTTCATCAACAGTTAGTTATTATTCGTGTGTGAATTTCGTTCGTACTTATCCATATAGTATCAAAATACGCAAGATCAAAATGTAGACAATTTAAACTGCCTAATTATAATATAAGCTCTGGTAAATTTATTTCGCGATGAATGGATATAATATTGTACAAAATATTCTTGATGATATCAAAAATAAATACAGATTCGCAACTCAGTTTTTGAATACAAACGAAGAGGAAGGCCTTCACATACATCACAGTAAACACATGAACACTTCATTCGTCATTGTCGTATCTTTACCTCGATTCAAACATCGAACATATTAAAATAATTTTTAATTTTCAAAAGTGGTACTTTCGTGAGTTTATTGCGGTGAAAAATCTTACCGTATTTTTGCTATCTATGGAGATACGAAATCACGAATTTGCTGTAATTTCTAATTTCAATAAAATAATGCATATCTGACTAATTGATCATGTGTTAGATAAGGATATCTCGAACGATCTTTTAGTTTTATTTTGTCAAGTGTTTGACAAGTGACAGATAGTTTTGCCGCGGTTTTGGTAGAATGTGACATTGAAAGTTAGATTAGGACAGAGAGGAAAAACTCAAGCGATTGAATGAAGGATTTGTATTGTTTTAATTGTAAAAAACTCAAAGATAAATAAACTATTTTAAACTAATTCAGTATTTTAGTGAGACATCTAATACATGCATTTTGAAAACACTGTGTATATACTACATCAATATAACTGCAACTACTACTTCTAAAAAAAGAAAAACAAAATATTGTTGCTACAAATCGCTCTCCTCTAACAATTTTTTTACAGTTATATTAGATTACTCGAAGCATAGGAGCGACGATATGTGTAGGCGCGAGCGAGACATACAGGCAAATGAGAACAAAATGGCATCATATATTATTAATTTGATATCAAAATGTAAGTTAGAATTGCCCTCACGTTCCGCAATATCCATTAGTCGTGGTATTGTGGCGCTAAGTTCTCCGCTCCGCTGCATTCTGGAGGGGATTTGTCAAATTAATGTCTTGCAAATGTCGAGAGAAGATTAGTGGTACTCGTAATGATGTTTAGAATTTTGGATTGGATGCAAACGGAAAGCGCTTATTGAAAGGAATATAGATGAGTGTCTAACAAATGCTTCCGTTTTCAAAACTTCAAGTTACTTACGTATTCCCATTTCATTAAAAATTTATCAATTTAATCAGCTCACGGGATTGGTGGATTAAGTAATTATGTTCATGCATTCTCATGCCTTTGGCTTATTCAGAAACAAGTAATATAATACCTACCTACCTACGTACGTACGTACCTGAATTTTTGGCGTTAGAAATTGATTTTAATTTGAAAAAGGACAAGTTATAGGCATTAAAAAGTATTTTGGCCCTGCCAATATATTAAAGAATAAAGCGGACGTGTCCTTCCTTAATAACGTTATCCTATCCTTCATATTGAATTATATCCTTCCTTAATTAATTTTCATTACCTATCTAATAATCGAAACTCGATAGCATACATATCGATATTTCATTTTGTCAATCACTCACTCGATTTTGACACGAAAAGTTATATGTGTAATTAATTATGATGCTTGGAATTCTGACATCGTTCGCGATTCTCGAAATAGCGAGCGGCGGTTATTAGAAATTCTATAATTAACGAGTTAATCTGGTAAGACGCTACGTACATTCCTAATTATGTGGTTGAAAGTAAGACGGCCAGAGTGCGTTTAGGCGCAAATTAATTATGGTACTTAGGCGTCGTTTATTTATTTATTACGTAAGATGATTTTAGGGGAAGGGAAAGGGGTCTTCATAGTTGTTATGTAAGATCCTATGAAAATGATGACGTTTATAATAGAGCTCAACGAGGACGTGAGGTGTTAGGATCGGCAATGCGCATGTAACACCTGTGGAGTTGCAGGCGTCCATAGGCTACGGTAACCGCTTACCATCAGGCGTGCCGTATTCTTGTTTGGCACCGACGTAGCATAAAAATACTTCCACACTCTATGCTATCAAACTCGGTGCAGAGTTAGCTTAGACAGATTCCAGTACCTTTGTACATACAAATAAACGGTCCAATTTTTTTTGATGAAAACTTAAACCAACCAAATGTGTATTCATGTTTCCTTCCAATTTTTACGTAATACAGGGGGAGGGGGTCGGCATATTCTTATTTTTTCTTACATGGAGGTGGGAGGGGGTCAAAACTTGCAAAATCGTCTTATGTGATAATAATGATGCCTTATTAACTGGCATACGGTCACAGAATAATTAACAGTATGTCATACAGACCCGCTCCAAATCGTGATGGAATCAACTCATTCTAAGGCCGCAGATTGAAAGTCTATTGAAAAAAAAACCGGATGCTGTTAACTTTTTTGTTTAATCACGAGTAAGCCGGTTCACACTAATTTTGATATTTTTCCAAAATGTGTGCAGAAATCTAGATTGTTTTTTGGTTTTTTATAACTTTTTTAATTAGGATTTAAGAATTAATTTTGCAAATATGAAATATAGCGAAAAACCATTTATATTACTTACTGTGAGTGCGAACGTTTTTAAAGTGTGTTCAACAAATAAAATAAAAAACCTATATTTAAAAACCTTGCAAATTTAAGTAGTTTGGTTAGGGATAGTATTTATATAATATTCAAATTCTAATATATATCTAAAACAATATAACCGCCATATGCCACACTTGTCAAATTAAATCCCCGTTGAGTCGGCCATGGCAATAAACGAACTCTTTTATTGAAAAACGTTCAACATACATTCATGACATTTCAATTTAATATCAGTTATTTCATTCCCCGCTGTTTTATAGCCGTTTCCTCGATTCTATAGTATTGACTCGCGAAGTGAACTCTGATATTCAGGGATCGGATGAAGTAGCGTCATTGTCTATTTATTTTATTTCAATTTTATTGCACAATTTAACAAAAGAGAGTAAGAATAGCGGATTAACGTCTAAAGAAGGAGGTTTTTGAATCTAACGAAATAACGGTTATTTTTCTATGAAATTCCATTTCGGGAGGAAACGCTTTGCATTAACTAAATCTTAACACATCACTTTGATCTTGATATCGATCGCTTCAGCATAATATATTCTAGGTTTATAGGTTTCGCTTTTTTTTATTTGTTTTGCAAATTTTGAAAAAAAAAGGAAAACCTATAAACATACTTTTTCATTGTGTCAATAACATACTAAAAAAGCGGCCAAGTGCGAGTCGGACTCGCCCGTGAAGGGTTCCGTACCATTTATGACGTATTAAAAAAAACTACTTAATAGATTTCGTTCAAACCAATTTTCGGTGGAAGTTTGCATGGTAATGTATATCATATATTTTTTTTAGATTTTTCATTCTGTTATTTTAGAAGTTACAGGGGGAGGGGGGACACACACACTTTTTTATCTTTGGAAGTGTCTCTCGCGCAAACTATTCTGTTTAGAAAAAAATGATATTAGAAACCTAAATATCATTTTTGAAGATCTAATCATAGATACTCCACACGTATGGGTTTGACGAAAATTTTTTATTTTTTATTTTTTTAAATTAAATTAAATTAAATAAACATTTATTTCAGAATTATTTCCATATTATATTATATTATATTAGTAACTTATTACCTAATAAACTAAACCTATATTAATAACTATTTTATTTTATAATGTAGTATACTATCTCGATTGTTATGGGATTTATGACGTATTAAAAAAAACTACTTACTAGATCTCGTTCAGATACTGAAATTATAAATTCTTTGACTGTACTTCCCGTCGTTCTTTAGAACGTTTTTAAATTTCTAAACTCAAAGTAGTTCGAGTAATTTTACGTTCAGATCCATGCAGGAGAAAATACCAATATCCTGCAGCCGGTGGAAAGTTAAGATTTCGGAGAAGGCTAGAATATGTTGTAGCAATCTTTACGAGGATTGTACTGCAATCACAGACCACTTGCTGTGAGTTCAGTAAGTAAATATTCTTTTCTCAAACTTGTATAGAAATGTTGATATGACTTACTGCAAATTAGGTCTGGAAATACTACATATCAGGTGCGATGAGTGAAGATGATATGTGAAAGAATTTTATACAGCCTTACGCACCTAGGCCACGTAAGGCAACCTTCTTTTGTTTTTAAGCGACAAATTATGACACGTCTTGGCATTCAACCATAAAAAACCTAAAAGCAAAATTCTGCCATTATGTTTTTTTTCTTTTTTTTGCTTGTTGTTTTTTGTTTTTGTTTTCTTTTTTGTTTTTGTTAAATATTATTTCAGGGTATCCTAAAGAGGAACGAAAATTTGATTATTTTTGCGCTACGACGCACGGTTAGGAGATACAGCCCTATAAAGTTTTTTTTCAGTCATGCAGAAATCTTTATAGGGCTGTATCTCCTAAACCGTACGTCGTAGCACAAAAATAATCAAATATTCGTTGCCATTCAACAACCTCACAGTGATAATTAAAAACACAAAAAAGAAGAAAAAAGAAAGAAAAAACAGGAAAAAAGCGTAACGGCGTGCGCCGTAACGCCAAAATAATCACATTTTTGTTCGCCTTCAATACCCGATGCACTGAATAACCTATCACATTAGGACATGAAACAACCATCAACATCATCACTATCATCAGCCTATTTATTATTATTTTATTGCAAGTTTCAGAAAAACACTCCAAAAATCTCGACGAGACTCGCTAATACGCTCGGCGCTCGTACAACCCTTCGTTTCCCGTCATCTATATTAATGTACTATTGCACCACAAAGAAAACAAATTTAAAAACAGATTTACAATGTAAAGAAAGGTAGCCACAGGCGGTCTTATCGCTGTAAGCGATCTCTTCCAGACAACCTTAAGGTGAGGGACAACCTTAGGATTCAGTGCCATCACCATGTGTTTTACGCGGCCTTAAACGCTAGCAACTGCGTCAACACAGTGCATCTCGCTTGCACCAATGTCCCAATGTCCGTACGAGAGGCATGCATTGTGAGTTAGTTTACCTTCGTAGTTGCTAGCGAATATTTCAGTGTAAGTAAGTAAGTAAGTAGTAAGTAGTAAGTAAGTAATTTATTTGCATAAAATAGTGTACAGTAAGATGGTCAATAGGCAGGTACAATTTGGTTCAACTATTTTGCCTTA
This sequence comes from Cydia pomonella, assembly GCF_033807575.1. Classification (NCBI taxonomy): domain Eukaryota; kingdom Metazoa; phylum Arthropoda; class Insecta; order Lepidoptera; family Tortricidae; genus Cydia; species Cydia pomonella. The sequence goes on along the minus strand of NC_084714.1, from coordinate 21,716,882 downwards.
AGAAGGCGTGCAAATATTAATAGCTATTTAAATATTATACATATAGTACATTAATTCATTCATTAACAAATATTTTAATTACACAAATTATTACATAATATTAACTTAACTATGGTATAAGTCATCATGATGAATTAAAATACTACGACACAGACATTATAATAAAAGTACTACACAATAACGAACAGGAACCACAATTAATTAAAATGTCATATAAAGAACATTAAACATTGAATCAACCGAATTACCTAGTAAATAGTGTAAATAATACATTTTACTCTGTCCATTATTGTGATAGGAACTCATTAATACTGTAAAATCTTTTTTCTAGTAGCCAATTATGCAATTTTGATATACAGGCTGTAAAACTCATGGTAAGGATACAGGTCCTTCTCCGAACGCAGCTCGTTAAGGGCCGGTACAGACGGACTGCAACTCTACTGCAACTTGTATGGGAACTGCATGTCGACGTTGCAGTTGGAGTGCAGTCGGCATGCAGTTCCCATACAAGTTGCAGTCGAGTTGCAGTCCGTCTGTACCGGCCCTAAGCTCTGAGAGGACGGCATTGGCAATATATTATGAATATAGCAAATTATCCAATAATGTAATAGACATGCAATGTGAAATCTATGACAAGATAATTGTATATACTTGTAAATGTAAATATTTACAAATAAATATTATATCATATCACGACGTAGACCTAGTAAAGTACTTAACTTTTTAAACTCTGCTAGCCTGCACTGCATCTTGAAATAAGTTCAATATCTGTGTACCTACTAAGTAACACCAGTGAAAGTATTATGTAGGATCAGCCGGTGTATGTATGCAATATTTGTCGTCAGCAGCTTGCAGGCCGTGCAAACTGTAGCAATGTTTACTCTGTGGCCGATTCTCATTTACTTATTTATTAGTTTAAATTTAAAGACCAGGCGCAACAACTACATGTAGCCGAAATGAGGATGCTACGCTGCAGGTGTAACCCTCATGGATAAAGTGGCAAATAAGTATATACGTGGAAGCCTGAAAGTAACACCGATATCTGATAAGCTAGCCGAAACGAGACTACGCTGGTACGGACACGTTATGAGAAGGCCCGAAGACCATATGGCCCGTAAAGTGCTAGCTATCGACACCGGTCCAAGAGGTTCCGGAAGGCCCCGTCTCACATGGCTATCGGTAGTAAATAGTGACCTCGAAGCTCTAGAATTAGATCCAATGACGACCCAGAATAGAACAAGCTGGCGAAAAGCGATTAGGAGAGCCGACCCCAACTGAACATGGGATAAGGCCCGAGAAAGAAGAAAGATGAGTTTAAATTTAAAAGTGAATAAATTTACTGTCTTGGGTGAGATTTGAACTAATGACCACTGGATCAGTAGCCCAGTGCTCTGCCATCTGAGCTACCAAGACCTCAACCAAGGACAAGAACACTCTTACGGTAACATTCTTACGGTAGATGTCGCTAGGGTGTCTCTCTGAAAGGCTTATATGTTGGAAATATTTGCTGTCCTTGGTTGAGGTCTCGGCAGCTCAGATGGCAGAGCACTGGGTCAGTGATTCAGTGGTCGTGAGTTCAAGTTTCACAGAGGACATAAAACTTTCCACTTAAAAAATATTTTAAGCAGACGATTCTGCTTGATAGTTGATACAACATTTTTTTTATGGTTTTGATCTCGTATTGACATGCGCACCAATAAGCGCGACTCGTCACGACTTCCAGTGTATTTCTCTCGCAACAATCAGTGTGGGTTATCGTCCAGGTAACAGAAAAGGATCAAAACAGTAACAGATTGTTATATCAGAATCAGCCTGATTACTGCATGCGATGTTAGCTTTAATGCAGTCAGTTTAGTCGGAAACGACAGCATACGTTGCAGATTTAGAATAACTAAAATTTAGCCTACATCGCGATACTAGCCTAATTATAAGTATATTTTGTATTATCCATAGCTAGCTTCCGTCCATTTCTAGGTTACAGAATAAATAATAGTATTTTGTACAGAAATTACACGCCCCGCCTCGAATGAAATTACCCGCAATGGCAGATTGTGCACATATTGCCAAAGCCTCAATTCGATAATATACGATGGTTTCTATGACAGTTCATTTTTTATACGGAATAGCCTGTCACGTAAAATGATTGTAGACATTTTTTAAGTGAAGCACTTAAATTTATTTAGAAATGTAACATTTAAGTAATTACAATGCGGAAAAACTTACTTTCCCAATATTATTCTCAATTAACTACAACGAAAAGAGACGAAGGTATTGTCATACGGACAATTATTCGGCGCGAGAGATTATAGCACAGAGATAACGGTTAGTTGTACAACATGCCGGTGTATTGTCAAATTAAAAAAAAAAAAAAATTCTGCAAGTAGGCCTCAAGGCCTCTTTTACAAGTCAGTAAAACATTATAGTAATATCATATAGTGACATGAAAAATACATAACAACATTTATAATGTCTCATCTCATGTATTCCGGTCGTCATTTTGACGACCGGTCTGGCCTAGTGGGTAGTGACCCTGCCTACGAAGCTGATGTTCCCGGGTTCAAATCCTGGTAAGGGCATGTATTCGTGTGATGAGCATGGATATTTGTTCCTGAGTCATGGGTGTTTTCTATGTATTTAAGTATTTATAAATATTTATATATTATATATATCGTTGTCTAAGTACCCTCAACACAAGCCTTATTGAGCTTACTGTTGGACTTAGTCAATTTGTGTAATGATGTTCTATAATATTTATTTATTTATGTATCTCCGCTTGTCAATTTTAGTAATTAACAACTTTTTCTTCTACCACGTCGCAATGGTTACGCCGAAAGTATTTTAACTGAGTGCCCTAAAGAACTTAAATACATATTAAAGCGTATACGGACGTATCAACACAAAAACATTTAATTGTGTTTAATTTAATTTATCGATATACCAAAACATAAAAATTAAAATATAGTTTGGTAGATAATGAAGAAGACAAACAGACAAACGTAATTAATCAGAAAAATATCTTATTTACACAACGAAGCGAATTTAAAGAGCCATAAAAACCTGTCATGTAAGTACGTAACGGAAAAAAGAAGACATATTCTTTTTGTATTAAAATTAAAACATATTCCTGCAGGCAAGTCTGGCTTAAGCTTGTTGATTTTATTTTGTAAAGGCTACGTCGCTGTTCTTCGACTAAATACATCGCCTTTAACCGTTAGAATACATAAATGTATACATTCGGCACTATGAGACAAAATAACAGTTCCTAGCCCAAGCATAGCCCAATGCAGGCCCAATTATTGTATTGTGAATTCACATACAACTTTGAATTTCGTATCAATTTTATGGTTTCCTCTCAATGTTTTCCTTTACGGAAAAGCAGCCACGTAGTAAAATCAATATTATATCAGATACATACGGGCCAAATTGAACGTACAATGAAATAGTGGAAAGTAGATCTAATTTAGCTTGCAAGAATTGATCGGAAGTTACATACATCATTGCAAGTTCAATAAAAGCGTGTAGAAAATTTCCAAGAAAATACATCCCTTCTTTCGAAACAGAAGAAACAATTCCTTCGTAATCTCATGTTTAAAAAGCTTATTTACCATGATTTTAAGACGAAAGTGGCCGACTGCGCGAAATCACCTTTTCTTACAAACGTAATACATTTTCTTCTCTGGATATTTTCATTATTAACAATATTTTGACACTATTTATTGCATATCAACTACAGCTATGTCCCTACGTTTGATTTTTCAAATGTTTAATTATTATAATAATAAGCCCGCAGGGCAGCTTGTGGCGAGCTGCTGGGGAGTAACGACCCCACGGACCCGAGTACTCCCGAGAGTCGGTCAGGGTCTCCGTCTCCGGCGTATCTTCGTCGGTCGAAGTGGACCCCAAGGGGACCCGCAGGACTCTCAGCTCTGGCTTGCCTTCATTGGCCATCCAGAGAGGAGTCGTTAGAGCTAAATGCTCCAGGGGTGGAAGTGAAAATTTGCATAAGACGCGAGTTGGCACAGTGGCTGTTATCAGCCACTGGGCAGAAAGCGTCGTACACCTCTCCCTGCCTCCCCTCCCCTGAGCCGCTCACACCGGTGTTGCTCCTGGTCGTCTTCACGACGGCAGTTTCAGGGGCCCATCTAGTGGGCGGCGAGTCACCGCCTGCCTCGATAACTAGTGAAAACATTGTTATGGCAGGTGTCCGGACGTCTTTGCAATAACCCAGTCTCATTGTCCACCCAAATTTCAATCCATAGACCGTTTTACTGTTCACTTTTTCTACAATAGTCCCAATGCCTGCTGCGACCGGTTCATGGGTATCTAATGTTGCACCCGTGAACGGGTTCCAGCATGCGTTCTACATGACATTAAATCTCTCCAAGGGGCTCTACGTGTTGGATCTATATCCCCACGCAAGCCTATCAAAAGACCGGGATTTATAGGCCCGTGAAATCCAAGGAGATACAAATAATAATAATAATAAAATACTTAAAAGAGAAGAGAATTAAATGCTTATAAGAGTTAAAAGCATTTTTTTTTTATGAAACCTTGATTTTCGCACCTACTTTTTACTATAAACACATAATCGAAAAAAGTAAAATGTATGCCCCTACTAGCTATGGTTAATATAAATCAAATTATGTAAATATATTTTCCATAATGTCAATATCCAGACAGACAAATGGGGACTACGTTTGTATGGAGAAACGGCCGTCCCCTTTCCTTTTAAGCATAGAGCAGTAGATTTATCTACAAATAACTGAATCACGAATAAAACTTACATAAACTGCCGTAAAAGGTCACCCTGTCAGCATTGTAACGCTGTGGGAAGCCATGGCTCTTTTCAGAGGACCCAAGAGGTTTCTTTTAATAACGCCCCTCGCCCAAAAACTATTTTATTACATCTAACGCTCGCGGGCAGCCCTTAAAGAAAACCTAAAACGGATTCTTATGGACATGTTCCTATTGCTATCTATTGGTTGATGAGTCAAACATTTAATGAACCACTGTGCAATAAGAGGCTCTTTAGGGTTCCATACCTCGAGAGAAAAAACGGAACCCTTATGGAATCACTGTGTTGTCGTCCGTCTGTCTGGCAAGACCCTTTATCTCGGGAACGCGTGGAGGTATCTACTAGAAATTGTGAGAAGCACATGCCCAGTGGGTATCTTTGGGGGATACTTATATCCAGCATGTGCTGAAAACGGCCACTTTTCAGCACATATGATGATTATTATATTAGTATGCCCTGTGGCTCACTGCTGTCTCACAAATGTTAGGATTGACCGTCAGAAAAGCACTTATACTGGTTATACCGACCGTTCGATGAATAATCGCACCCCCCAGGCAGAACGTGACGATCGCGCGTTAACACGGACCTTTTGCTCTAATGGATTTATTGGCGATATTACAAATTGTTTGTTTTCGATAGCAAGTTATTTTTTTTTATTGGTCAGATTTGGCTTAATTTCTAGTTAGAATGAATTTTAAGTATATTAGCCACTTTTTATTTAAACTTCATGGGAGCAACGTGATTGAACGATTGCATTTCTTTGGAACAATATTGGTGTCAAATATAAACAGTCAAGGGTACTTTAATGTCTGAATAATCTTAGGCTCTGACACTTAGAAATGTAATTATCGAGTGAGTTTAATACAAAATAATTTGAAATAGGCGGGCTATGGCTGCCGCATGCATCCGGATAGGTGGGCTATACCAATTGGATGCCGCAAGTTAAGCGCGGACGTGGCAGGCCTAGACGGAGATGGCGGGACGACCTAGACACCTTCATCAGCAACTGGTCAGAAATAGCACAACATCGGGAGCTGTGGGGATCAAGGGGAGAGGCTTACACCTCTTTTACAAAATGTCATTAAAAATTAAAACTAACTTTCATTTACGAGTAACTAGAACAAAACGTATTATTTTCAAACTCTTTTGGTATTTAAACGCAAACATTTGTTAAAATGATCAAAAATATGCCGCAGTAAAAATAGTAGATTGTTAACCAAGGGTTCCCTTGCATTCCTGTCGAGGTAGTTTTCGCTCGAGCGCAGTGAGAGCGCCAATAGTCCGAGGCTGAAATGAATGAATACGAGGAAAGTAAAATACATGTACATTAAAAAAAAACACAATTAAGGTAAAAAGATTGTTATTTATGCAATGGGGAGTTATTTGCCAGAATGGAAATTGTACGACGAATCCGTTTAAAACCAAAGTTGCGTATCGTCAAAAAAGAGAAAAAAAAAGAAAGTACAGTGCTCTGGAGCAGAAACGTGTCATTTTCTGCACACTTTAGAACAACAACGACCCACGCACCCAGTGTTAACGTGGTTTTGAGCCTGTATTAGCTGAACAAGTTGAATGCCAGAAAATAGGTTAACAAAACGTGCCTGGATCAGTAATTTCAGAAACACAATTAAATTTGTGCCGACCTTTACGTGATCCAATAAATTACGAGTACGAGTTGAAAGTCTTCTAGCGTGTTCGTAAGTAATTGGTTTCAATTCCGTTTGTGAGAATACTCTTTTTCGGATCAACTATTTTAAAATGGATGTCTGATAACTAACAAGGTAGAAATAACTTATTCCCAAACACTCTCGTAGTTATCAGACGAACTACAGCATAAATAATAAATAAATATTATAAGACATTATTACACAAATTGACTAACAAGGAAAGGTACCCAACTGTCTGGTTCCGATTTGATTTATATATGTTATAGAGCAGTCTAAAATAACGGACACGTATTTATTTTTAGCTGCCCAAACTCAACCTATTGGGAGAAATTGTCCTCCAAAGTAGGTACTAAAAAGTTACTAAATCTTCTAACTCCTATAGAAAGTGATGCTCAAGCAACTTGCTAGTTAATGGCTTGTTTGACTATATATTTGAGAACAGGAAAAAATAATGTACACGTGTTTTGTTATATCAAGTTTTCGTGTATTGTACAACGGTTTACAGTACAAATGGCCCTTTAAATTTTTGAACTAGGGCGGTAAAGCAGCACCATATGTACTGTAAAAGATAATAAATAGGGAATTTTCCTAAATGGCATAAAACTTTCAATTAAGATTTATTTCTTTTTTCGTACCTTTTAGATCACGTGTTTTCACTACTCGAAATTATTTATTTAAATTCTTTGAAATTCTTTTATATTTGCATACCTATATATAGACATGGCGGTGCCTTTCCACACCAGTTTAGATCAAAAGGAAATGATTGATACTAATAAATTCCCTTTCACCGCCCGTATAACTTGTATAATTAACTTATCATTAGCCGAAAGCCTACAATTACTCGTAATTAAAGCGTTATGGTGCACGTAATCTTTGAACGGCAATATTGAATCTGATAGGTTCTCATCGCTTGACTGTATGTCGTCTCTAAAGAACCAGGGTAAGTGTGACCTAGGGACAAAAGCGTTAATTTTACACATAGAGCGTGAGCGATTATGCTCCAATAGTGTTTATTAGTACGATTGCCGCGCACCGCGTATTGCTGCACGCCGCGCCGCGCGTTGTACGCGTAATGAGATAACCGGTTGGGGGGTGGTCTTGTGCTACGCTGTCGTCTTGTTAGTGCTTGAAAATGGAGATGGCTCTCCGAAACATGTCGCTCACTACTCAGTGAGCACATGTCGCTTACTCAGTCACTATTTAAAATACGTGTGTTAAACCGTATTATTTGTTAGTGACACGCGACAGTTTAAAATGTTTAAATTCGATTATTTCTTAGTTTTAACGTTTTCCAACTTCCAAATTCTCGGCAAATAAAGACGATCAGAAGCACTCTGGGGTCGAACTTACTAAAACGGTTTAAGTCCACACGGATCAAAGGTTGAACCTTTAGGTAAACGGCCTTAATTAATTAATTTTGAGTTTTGTTAGTTCTGTCACTGAGGGCCGGGCTGCTAAGTTTTTGGACTTGATAATTGCTTTTGTTGGTTCATTTGTTTTTAAGATCTGTAGACTGTTTGTCTGTTAAATGTAGGCTGGTTGTGTTAAAACGTTCTCTTGGTTAATTTGAGCTAATTTAAGGGGTGTAAAGCTTGTAAAATAGAAGCAACGAATATACTTATAAGTCTCACTGCTGGGCACAAGTTTGCTCTTCCGGTACAAAAGTGTTGTCAGTCTTTTATATTTTATTTCCAATATGGATGGGCTTTCACACGCCTTTCTATATTTTCGCCGTAATATGACATGTATTTCCTTTACATTCATGGCTTATATTCAAAGTGCCGAGGAACTAATTAATTAAATGTTTCTAGTACGAGATACATATCAGCAGTATTTTCATTCATAAGTATTTTGAGTTTGTGTATTTATAAATAATCAAGTTTGTCAATATTTAATTATTAATGAATTGTAAACCAGTTCAATCGTGTTTTATTAAGGTGCAGTGATTTCAGGTTCTTCTCCAAACGCAGCACGCTGAGCACTGAGCGGACAGCCGTTCGTGCACTGGATCGCGGATATCATTGTTATTGAGTTATTATTTTTAGTTACTTATAACACACAAAAAGTTACAAATTTTAGGAGCAATTTTAATGTTAATAGCTTTTTTCCAAAACTAGCAGAAAACATTAATGGTGCGTTTTAGACCTGGGTCAATTTACAGCAATCTCATTCCCCTGACTATACCTATTCACAAATTCCCAGGATATTCCGCTCATCAGTTATGGTTGCACAGTCACTGCTAATAATGCAGCATCTCCTTGGAATTTGCGAATAGCCATGCGGTGTAGCCACGGGAATATTTTTTTTGTAGAATGACCGACCTATGTTCATGACTTTTTTTTAAATATTGTATAATTAGGTTTCGAATCGATGAAGTTACTAAGTTAGAGAAGGGCCTCAATATTGCTATTCATATTTTTTGGCCGTATTATAATATAAAACAGCGCTACGGTTGTCACAAAAAATCTGCTGGCTGAATCCATTGCACCACAAAGAACGAAAAAAAAGAAACTGTCATTCCTAATTCGGTTATGGAATTTACTTTTACTGAAGATGGAGTTCCAGAGTCACTTGTTTTACGTTGCGGAAATTCATTTACATAATGTTTTGATGATTTGGTTTAGGATGGGTAGGTAGTATGAAATATGCAGGATACAAGTGGGCGGTGTGGCTCGCGGCCAAGTAAAATACCGCATATTCTGCCGTTCATTAGTATTTGCATACTATAAGTACAATTACGTTTTATTAAACGGTCAAGATTTTTGTACCATTTTGTCGTTTGTCGTTTTTTAGGCATTGATAAAATCTACAGTATTAAAGCCAGATTAATGAAACTTGATGTATTTCATATATTCCTATCCGGAGAATTTGGAACTCTGGAACGAAGCTATAAGGGTTTGAAAATGACACAAAATGGTTCGAGAAAAGGTAGGTAGTAATTGCCCCGCCTTTTTTTCTCTTGGCGAAGGCATAGACTATAGCTAGCAACATAGACCTATATGCATACAGTTCAGTTTCAGTTTTGACACTTCAAAGATAAAGACAGTTTATTATTCAAGTAGGCATATTACAATGCACTTATGAACGTCAAATAAAGCTACACCGGCTCTGACCCGAAGAGATTTAAATCCCCCTTCAATTGGAGGAGACGCGGCGTCCGAGTGACAGCTTTTGTAACACGGAAGGTTAAAAATGTTGGTAATAATATAATTATGCCAGTTATTTTTTTATTTTATTTATTGCATATTAATCATGTGGTATTACATTAGGGCAAGTTCACACATGAACCCTGTTAGGGCACAGCAAGTATATCTTAAACTACACTAAAACTAGGAGGTGCATGCACATAAGCACATATAATTAAAATACTTATGTTCATACTTATTAATTCATACTTATGTTCAAGGCATAAAATTGAAAGATAACATTTAATATTTTATTATTATTTTAACTTAATAGTTGCCATTAATTTATTTATATTTATTTATTTTGTAAATACTTTCCCACAGAAACATTAATAAATTAGTATTATTTATATTAAATTCAAATTATCATTATATAATATTAAAAACATATTTAATATAATTTATTATTATTATACATAATTTTATTTGGGCAAAGATTCATCACTCAGGTACTCGTCTATGGAATAATAACATTTTTTGAGGAGCAAATAATTTAGTTCCATTTTGAACACGTTGTCTTCCATTTCGTTTATTATTTTTTCGGGTAGTTTGTTTGCTATAAGAATGCATCGGTAGTAAGGGCCTTTTTTGAACATTTCTAGTTATAAACTAGACTCAAAACAACTATTTCTACGATCACACAATCAAAAGAAACAGAGGGCCTTCCGCGAAAACAGAAATTTCGTTATCTGCCTCTCTATCACTGTTGCATGTTCGAGCGATAGAGAGACGATTTATATATTTATCAGACTATAGGTATATATTTATGATTTAAATGTATTATAAACCTGATCTTAAATAAATATTATACAATAATATTACAATATAATAATTTATATCCTATACGTCGACTAAATTCTTGAAACTTATCCTTATCATATAACTTATTCAGAATCCAGTCACTGTCAAAAGTTCTGTCCGAATGTTCCCAACTAGTTACGACAAAGTCCTAACTTCCTATAGGTATGGTAGTCACATACACCTTTATACTATTAGCGGTACAATGTCTCCCTCAATTTGCCTTCGTACTCTCCCAACGCCCTGGAACCTTATTCTTGAATCAGTGAAATGTATAGAAGTGAGATAGAGAGTATATTGTTTTGAGTGCTCTCTCTTACCTACTTTAATCCACTGCAAGATGTTACAGACCAATTCGAAGGTCCACTGACAGAATCATATTTGAATCATGTAAATGGCATCGACACATATTTAAGGACGGGCCTTACGGGCAGTAAGAATGGTGCTAGTTTAGTGGTGTCACTCACGAATTCGAGCCGATCGTGCAGTCTAACGCAACTAGTTGCGACCAATCGCGCGCGTGATGCGAACTCATCAAGCAATCGCGTTGTGGCGTTAGACTGCACGATTGGCTCGAATTCGTGTGCGTGACACCGCTGTACTGGCCCCATTCTTATTACCCGTAAGGCCCGACCTTAGATATACGTCAATGATAAATGGATGCCAATAAATGGAGGGCCTAGTATGACTGAAATGCACGAGAATTGAACTATATCAGGATACGTTCAAAGTTCAAATTAGTGTGTTAGACTTGACTTCCGCAAAGCCCACAACATTACGAAGAATATTGGTATAGTCATGAACAAATTGTTTATGTCCATCGGAGGTGCCCTTATCGGGATTTGAACCCAGGACTGAGGATGAAGCCGATGTCATAGGCAGGGTCCCATTAGGCCAGCCCAGTCGCCGTCATCGTCATTATACAATGAATTAGCAATACTGCTATTTGAATCCTCGTGTCCGAATACGTCCCCTAACTAAACGTGAGTCTAATGCATTTGCGAAGAAATTTGATATTTCTCGAAACAACGAGTACACGGTTTGCCTCTCACCTGCTTCCAGTTCGGAGTCTCCGGAGATCTCAATGTTTGTGGAAACATACAGTTTACATTTGTTGAATATAACGAGAATAGGGGCTGAAGGCATAAGTCAGCCGGGATAAATGCGTCAATTGGTATAAATGCGTCTATACTAGGTCGGTGTTAAACAAGTATACGGCCCGCCTGACGGTAAGCAGTCTCCGTCACCTATGTACGCCTGCAACTCCGGAGAAGGTACCTTCAAAATGGAAAATTTTAGAACTGCAACCCTCTATGTTCGAAGTATGGTCACCGAACTTTTAACGTAGACGGCTATAATAACAATAATTATGTTCCGTTTCGAAGATATTTTCAATAGACTCATTTTACACCAAGTGACGCATTTATCTCGGCAGATAATGCAGATTTATAAATTATGACACCAATCTGGTTTGAATTGGAGTTCGTTTGGAATTGACGGATCGAGATAGAAATTTGGACACTGCATGGACAAACCATGTGCTAGCCATGGTGAGCGTTGAAATATATGAATTCGAGCAGTCGAGCATTCGAACCTTCCAAATTGATCTGAATTTGATCAAATTTATGTAAATTTGTAACGTCAGCCAGTCATAAGGTTAAAATAAGGTTAGGAACAATAACTGCTGATCAGTTATAATCCCTACCTAATGAGCCAATTTTTTTTTTACGACTTTTTTATTGAATATGGATAAGATTTCGTAGTTTTACGAATGGACGTTTTCGTAACTCAGAGTAATTATTTAGGAATACGCTGATATTGCGTTTATATTGTATAGAATAGGAAACATTATCTATTCATCAAATTTTATTAAATCTGTCGAAAAAAGAAATTCGACAACAAATTGAAAATTGGCCCTAATAACATTAATGCCAAGATAAAAATTGGTATGGAGATAGTTTGCAGAAGCTAGTAATTAATTGAATGCGGATTTCTAAACAGGAGGCCAATTCTAACTTAGATTTTGATTTCTTAATGATGTCATTTTTTGGTTATTCATCCGTGCGTCTCGCTCGTATATGTATTGATACGATGCGAAAGTGCGAGCGAAATGCAGGTGTGTATGATAACAAAATGAAATCAAGCTATAAGTTAGAATTGATCTCCAGGAATCTTATAAAGTAAGATGTATGATATAGTGATGAGTAAGCTAAGGGATTCCTAAATAATTATGATAAATCTTTGCAGAAGCCCGCAAGAGTAGCTGTGGGATAAGAACGGGATTTCACACAAAACTATACATCACTCAATAATCCCTAGAGTCGTTCGTACAAAATAATGAGTAAGTTTGAATAAAAGAAATAATATATTTAGGTTAGTTAGGTCTAAAAACATTAGCCTACAATTTAAAGTACGTATTTAAACTAAAATTACAATAAATAAATAACTGAAGTAGATGGATGGGGAGGAGGAGGAGGGTTTAATGTTTTATTGGATTGTAACTTAATAGAATAGAATAGAATTTGTTTTATTCATAAACACACAAAGAGTAATAGACAGACATAAAAGAGAACATAGTGAGAGTAAAGTGTCACGAAATGGCCTCATCTCAGCATGTTGCTGGCGACTTCCAGCGCTGATCTTCCGATGAGACCATCGAGTGCGAAATAATCACGGAAGGTAACAGAAAAAAGGAAAGAAACATAAAATAAACATGACGAACATACTTTTAACACTAAGTTTAAATAAAATTGCACGGACGAAACAAACGTATCAGTCTGTACCGGTCCGGTCGGATCGTATCGTGGTGCGGCATTAAGCGTGCGTAACTAGGCCAGGTCAGCGGTAGTTACACGAATTAAATCCAGTGACAGATTTGACAAACATAATAATAAGATGAAACTCATAATCTCAATCCGTTTTCGATCATGTAAACCATAAAACAAATTTGACTAAAATACGTAAACAAAAGAAAAACTAATAGTAGCATAATCAGCTTAAATAAAATAACTATTATAAGGATGGTGTGTGGGGAATGGTGTCGATTCCATTGCGGAAGGAGCAAAAACATTGTGGTAAGTAATAATAGTCTTGACTACAGGCAACTTGTTTCCAATCTGCAGGTTTCCTGGTTAAGCTGGTGATTGAGCAAGTACTGTTTAAGCTTTGTCTTAAAACTATGAATACTTTGCAGGTTTTAATACAATCATATTAACCCTTTAACGGTCAAGATTTAAAAAAAATACACGATTCAAGCTTAATGCCTCCTTCAAGTCCTAAAAATATATACATAACAAAAAAAGATGATGTTATAGGCGCATGGCACACTGCCTCCGCTTCGCACGTCGTTTGCACACTTACACGTTTAAATTAAATTGGTCGGCCAGGTGGCCTACTGCGAACCGCGTTCGACATGTTACCTCTCCGTCGCACTTGTAAATACGTAAGTAAGTGTGACAGGGAGGCAACACGTCGAACGTGGTTCGCGGTAGGCCCTCAGAGCATAGAGAAATGTAACTTTAGGTGGCTTTAGCTTGGTCCGGCTCTACTACGTCATAGGTAACCTACATAACCATCAAAACTATTTAAGTGGTCTTGATCTTGCTAAAACTAACAAAGCCTAAGTATAATAGAGCGCAGGTGTCCCTAAAGACAACTTTGCAAACTTCACCTTTAACATCGGCCAGTCTTTACTTTATGATCTGAGTAAGTTTTTTAGTTTATGAACTATAAGTACTATAAGTACATCCAACTATAGTCCGTGAATTTATGTCTCACCCATTCGTGTATGAGAAGAGTCATAGGCCCAGCGGTGGGACGTATATAGGCTCAATCATTATTTAAAAAAATCATATATTCAGGATAAATAAACCCCATTTTACAAACAACTCTTCTGCCAAACTACAGGACAGTTTGTTGGCAGAGGGACTGCCTTAAAACATAGATGGGTAGACTTACGCAATGCAAATGCAGACTTAATGCAATAAAATAACGATAAGTTCTGGTTTAGATAAGTTCTTATTTAGATATCGTTTACTGTCGTATAATTGACAGAAGTAGCTCGATTCGGGCAACCAATGTCACTTTAACGTTAGAAATATCGTAGTAAGATTTTATTGGGATCACAGCAGAATCGAAATAAACGTCAATTTTGACATGTCGTTTAGTTATCGATCTTTTAAAGATCTTTCCACGATCTTAAACGTGTCTTAATCATTCTTCGAATCGGGCCGTTAGCTAAATGGCTAGTTACTTGTGGAGTCCCTCCGCGCGGAAGAAGTGAAACTTCGTAATGCGGAGATAAATAATAGTAAATATAAAAAGAAAAAATGCAAAAAGTCGGGTTCCATCGAGATTTGAACTCGGATCGCTGGATTCAGAGTCCAGAGTGCTAACCATTACACTATGGAACCAGCTGAGCTAATCGACGAATTTACTCATCACAAACTCTTACTACTTTATGTTACCGATTATAGCGTTAAACGTTTAACGCAACCTTGTTGGAAGTCGCATAAGAAGTTTTACTTCAATAATTGGAAGCAATAGTTGGATGGTTAACGATAAGTAAATTTTTGTTTCATTATTTAACTGTTCATTTATATAAAAAATACTAAATATTAAAGCTACAACTTCAATATTAAGGTGTTGAAACAATCAAAACGAATCTCTTTCAAAATGCTTAATATTCTTTCCGCAAGTTCCACAGTAAATCACAAAGCTTCAAATATCCATGCACTATTCCCCAAAGAAATTCGTCAAAAACAGTTTACTGACCCGCAAATGTCAAGCACATTCCCAGCCAAGTCCAACAAAACAAGTCCTTTATTTTATTACCGGCTTGTCTCCGGGATCCTCAGATTGAAAGTGACATGTCAAACGGACTCGTATTACGTATCCAATTTACTGGAAGGTATTACTGAACTTTAATCTGCTTTTTATAGTATGACTCGTGTCGAAGAACTTGCGATGTTTTGTGGGATTCAGATATTTCAGAACATGTTATTTTGATAAAGGATCTAGATTTTATTAAGATATAACTTGACTGATTACAAAACGATTTATTAATTTATTTTCAGCGTGATTTCGTCTTTAGATTTGTTTCTATAATTTATCAGGAGGCAAACCAAAAAATTGTATTTAGATATAAAAAAATATTGGTATAGTCGGCATAAAATATACCTATAGTGATCGCGAAATTGTCCGAATATATCGTAACACGTCATTGTTACCACAGAAATAAGCATTTGGCCATATTTGGCCATTTTGTCCCTAGATATTTGGCCATTTTGTCCCGAAATATTTGGTCATATTGACCCGAGATATTTGGCCATTTTGTCCCTAGATATTTGGCCATTTTGTCCCGAAATATTTGGCCATATTGTCCCTAGATATTTGGCCATTTTGTCCCGAAATATTTGGCCATATTGTCTCGAGATATTTGGCCATTTTGTCCCAAAATATTTGGCCATTTCGTCCCGAGATATTTGGCCACTTTGAACGTCACTATCTTTGCGTATTTGATGCTGACTGTACTATAGCCTATTTTTTTTACTATTAAGAGGAAAGAGGGCAACTGATTCTCCATACAAACGTAGTCCTCATTTCCCTCCCTGGATATTGACATTATGGAAAATATTTTTACTGAATTTTATGTATTTTAGTCATAGCTATGATGCCGTTAGATTTTCTGTATTTTTAATTATTATAAAACTTAGGAGCGAAAAACAGGTTTCATACATTTTTTTAAATGCTCCTAACTCTTATAAGTAATATTGAAACAGTCGAAAAAAACAAACGGTCGGGCATAGCTATAATTAACACACATCAAATTGTATAAAAATATTTTCAATAATGTTAATATTCAGAGAGGAAAATGGGGACTACGTTTGTATGAAAAGGCGGTTTGGTTGAAGAAATATCACTTTTGACACTGACAGATCAGTATCGTATTTTTTTATATTTATTTATTAAAGAAAAATAGAGTATTTTATACAAAAGGATAAATTAAAGGTTTTCACTGAAAGATCGTCAACTTAACATTAGAAAAGAAATAAAAAAATATGAAATCAATAAATGAAACAATGTCACGCAAAAAAAGAGATGTCAAAGTATACATAGTCGAATGGAAAAAAAAACATATATATTTACAAAAAATATACTAAGTTATAAATAACTTTATCAGATAAGTAATTTAAATGAAAAATAAAATTGAAATATATTCAATGCCAACGATCTTATGTTACGTTATCGATTAAATATTATCGCTGTAACATCTTTTGAAAAGGGACCTTATTGTCGGTGGCGCTAACGCCATCTCATCGATGCTTCCATATTGCATAAGCAGTGCGGCGTAAGCGCCATCGACAATAAGGTCCCTTTTCATAGATAATATCACTTATAAGCATAGTTTGAAATGGGCCATTACCTTTAAGTCGACATGTATTCTGATTGCCTCAGTCATTCGATGACTATACCTTTCGCTTCCAATGATGGTCCCTACGTCAATGACAGATCCTCAAATCTCTTTAAAAATGTTAATTTAAAAACTAATCGAATTAATATGTTTATATCGTATTTTTATTATTTACATGTAATATTTCTACATAGATTATTTTATTTTATTTTATTTTATTTTATTATGGCAACAAACAGTCATTACATGAAAAGATACAATAAATGGACTACGGAGAAGACAAACAGTGCCGAAACATTTTTCAAGTTATATTGTGGAAACATAGGAGTTGATACTGAGTGGTAAATAGATTCATCGTGCAACACAACAGACAGGTTTACAGCATTTAAACTGATCCATTACTTTATATACATATATGTATATAATATATTTATATTGCAAACCTTCCGCTGTCAGTTAAGTTGCCGAAGTAATCCGGTTAACAGTGTAATTAAATTACAGTAAATAGGAAATATTAAATGATTTCTTACAATTTTTATCCTTCTGATACAACACACACACATATATATGTATATCATTTAGGTTTTACAATATTCAGATTAATGTAGTACTCTTCCAAAAAATGTCTACAATGAATTGACAGCTCTTCATATAAAAATGAACTATCGTGGCATGGGACCATCATTCGGGGCGGGAGGTATTTGATGAAATTAATTCATCACGTTGATAGTAGAAGGCATTATTGCAAGCGGATACAGCTACTATTAATTATGAAACAGGAACCATTAGACGCATTCGACAATTAAATGATTGGTGGTTAATTGTCGGTATTATGTACATTCGAAACTGTGTCATAGTGCAAATGTCAGAGGTCAACGCGTAACAACAACATTTGATGAATCTTATGTTGTTACAAAAGGGATATCTAATAATCAGTTAAGTGTCAAAGGTGGACTCGACTACGACTTTACATTATACATAACATAGGTAATATTACCGATAAGATTTAATCATAATTTAAACATATCCAACAATACAGTACTTAAATACCTTAAAAACGAATTTATTCAATTATATCATATTTATATACTCTATAATATTTCCAATGAAAACATTTGACAAAAAAAGTAACTAACCTGAGCTGACTTACTCTTTCATCCCCTCTTTTGTATATTGTCTAGTTCTTGCCCTCAAGCTTTGTAGGTAGGTATCTAGAATAGATATTCTAAAAGACCTTACCTTTATTTGGGTCTAGGTCAATTTGCGTACTTATTGTGCCCAAATATTTATTTTCAATTCAAATATTCACAGCTTCAAAACGGGCCATTGCTTTATCATCAAAGCTAAGCCTTCTCAAGGCGAAATAGTGTTACTGTTGGTGACAAATAATTTAGACTTATAACCATACCTAGTATATTGTGTTTTATTTTGTAAACTCAAATCTCTACAAATTACTAGAGTCTGTAACACAGTCAAGTCTTAAAGTAGATGACTCAAGGGACTCGAGTCTTAACCAACACTAGTCGGGAAGAACACGAGTCTCTAAACGAGTCTCAATTACAAGAACTAGATCAAGTAGTTGTATAAGAAAAAATCTACGCAGTTCTACGAGACTTTAAGATTTCAAAACTTTTTGATTGTGAATCGAATTTATTGCAATACTCATTAACCTCTTAAATAAATAGATTTATTGAAATTTCTTGCAAAGTTTTTGATTGTTATGAAATGAATCTCTACAGAAGACTATTCTCGAAAAGTTTTGAAGTACTTAAGTTGTGGCATAATGAGCAAAGTCTAAAAAAATTGTGAAGTCCTAAAAACGAAGGACTCCAAATACTTACTCATGTCTTAACGCAGCATTAGATGAAAGGAACTTGATTTATTGTCACTTTCCTGCCCTGTTTCTAAATTAAAAACATCAAAAATTAAAAACATTGTTTAAGAGCTTATTTCACAACCTCCAAGTAAAGTCCTAAAATAAGGTACTTATCACTTATCGAACAAATAAAGTCATCGATGGCATTTCACAATCATCAAATAAGCATGACTGTTAATCAGCTATCCAATACTTTACTTCGACATTGTGAAACAGGTCTTAAGAGTACGCAGCGAAGTACTACAGTATTTTTTCATCTCAATACAATTTGGTGAGATTTGGCGTTTTTAAGTTGTAAAGAGGTAACCTGGTACCCTATCCATCGAAATATAAAGTATTCTTCAGGCACACGTGTATCTCTTACGAGACACACGTGAAGGTCTTCTTGTACACGAAACCAATTTAAGTTTCTACCGCTCAGTGGGCCAGAGAGTATTGTTTGACTTTGAAACCAGAGGTTTGATCCCCTCAGGAAGCTTTCATTTGAGTTATTGTATCGACTGTTATGTGCGAGCGGTTACGTAACTGGCTCAAAATACAGAATTTTCCAGTCCATTGTCTGTCTCACAGCTCACTCAGACTACTGATATTCGTACGAAGATTTACGAAGGTTAGCACGCATGTCAGGGTATGTAAGATATTTGCGAATACGAAGTTGACAGTTGACGTTCGCGGTTTGCGATTTTTTATGTGTTTTAAAAAACTGACACGAACGGAAAACTACTACTACTACTTAATGGCGCAGCGACCCAAAATGAGTCTTGGCCTCCGACACGAGTACACGCCAGTTGTCTCGATCCTGTGCCATCTCCCGCCAGTTATCGGCCTGGAGATCGCGCAAGTCCGCTTCAACAGCATCGCCCCAGCGATATCAATAACGGAAAACTAATAACATAATTTATTTGTATTAATATTTTCTTAAATATAGCCATGTACATGAGGTATCGCGTATTTGCACGAATGTCAATGGCGGGCATCAGATTATTATAGTTATTGGGTCGTTCGACGTTTCTCGAAACATATTTAACCTTTTCAACGCCAAAGACCACTAAAACGGTCATCGTCTGTCGTGCCCGCGACGCCAATGACCATTAAAAAGGCTATGGCGGACGTTGTCAAAGCGACTTTCCTACTGTCAGTTAAGCTTCATATTCGCTCTTCACCAGTTAACTTTATGGCGTCCATGGCATTTCTTGACACGTGTGGAAAAACGTTCAAAAGGTTAATACAAAATGAAAATTGAAAACAAAGTTTCATAGATATGTTGTTTCCAACAAAAGCTATTCAAACAATGATGATGGAAGATGTGTCATAATGTACGAGTACCTAGGTACATACTTAGCGTTAGTAACGGTTGTTACAAGTATGTCCATACTTCATAAATTCTTAAGATATTGCTAGTTTTTGTACGTTAAGAACTTTCCAGCATCCAATCTTGTCTCTGAGAAGCTTGTTGTAAGATAAGATTGAGTGGAAATGAGCAAAGTTAACCTACTTTGAGGCTCCTATGAGGAGTGTAAGTTTTCCCGATAACGGGTTAAGTTTTCGCAACGCAAAGACAGCATTTACTAAACCGTCCACACGGCACTTCCAGCTCAATTTAGTAATGTTAATTCAATTGAACGATTTCCTTACCTATCCGTTGGAATCAGGTCATGTAATGAATAAACGTCAGGGCAAGGCCTTCGAACGTTACCTCTCCAGTTTACCACTCGCATAAAATGTGCAAATAAGTGTCATTTACAGTCCACTAGTGAGCGACCCAATATTTACAAAGATCATTTTGCACCTTATTCATTTGACATATGGAGTAAAATACAATATAAAAATCCCTCACGTAGACTATTACTATGGTATTACGAGTATTACTGTGGTGGTGGAAATTTCAGTACTAAGATACCACTTCGTATTTTTAGTACTAAAATTTCAATTTGCTTTCTTTGGCTTGGTACCATTGACAATAAGATACTTCGCAGTTAGCAACCCATAGCTTTGTATTAGAGTTCCATAGTGGAAGTAACAATTCGTATCCTCGTATCCACCTGTCTGTCGATTAATGATTAGGTACTTTTTACGCCTGGAGGCCTAGTCAAGATGACGATCGTTTGTAGAAAACGAAACGCTAAGATAAACGTAAATAATGTATAATAAATATTATAGGGACATTCTTTCACAAATTGACTAAGTCCCACGGTAAGCTCAAAATGGCTTGTGTTGTGGGTACTCAAACAACGATATATATACTATAAAAATACTTAAATATTTAGATAATGCGTGTTTTGGTATCGAGGAAAATACTCCTTAAAGATAGATCTTGATCGTCGAAGATTATTTTATTCGTGAAAGCTTAACTACACTAGAGGCAACACTATTTTGCTCTACTAGCGTAACGATACTCAGGAGGTTGACGTTTGCCGAACGAGTGCGTGCGAGAGAATGACGCGTATAACCGTATCCTTGGTCCTTTTGAGGTAACATTACTATCTCCTGATAACGGTGTAACGGTACCGAAAGTTTCCCACGCAACTAAAGCTACGCTTAATTATACACAATAAAATGGACAATACTTCTTTGACTCTGCCGAAATTCTGCGGAGGTGAACCCTAATAAACAAATATAATACAATAACGTTACGGAACTTAATGAGTGAACATTGAACAATAGTCGACCGTAACGGTTTCAGGTTATACAATAACATAGTGCAACCTTACGGGGTCCGGCTTACGAGAACTAACTGTTATTTTATTGCGTTGCTACAAAAATGAATTTACGTATTCTATTTTCTAGTTATAAAACTATTTCTATTTCTAATTATTAATAAGCTATTCTATATCTACATGCTAAACGATGTTGTAGTGGACGGACACGTCGGCTACAAATACATAGAAAACATCCACGACTCAGGAACAAATATTTGTCAACAAATAAATTCTCTTACCGCGATTCGAACTCAGGAACATTGGCTTCATAGGCAGGTTCACTACCCACTAGGCCAGATCGGTCTTCAATGAACGGAAATGATGTCGTATGGAAATGATAGCGTTTCATTTCATTTTCTGCAAGCAATTGTCACCTTGGCTAGGCACCCTTATATTTATATCTGTCCTGCTAGGAGACACTGCTAGCAGTGCGTCTACATAAAAGACATCTATTTAGAACATATTGTGTAACGCGTAACTACGTTGCTTTATTTTGGTACACATTTATGAATAAAGTGGCACTGGCAGTAGCATTTCTTTAATTATCGTCCTAAATGCAACATCAGTTCCTTCAACGTTAATGCTCGAAAAGAAGTTCCATTAAAAATATATAGGTATACACTAGGTTTTAATAGTTAATGTTGTAAAGTCAAAATGCAAAAGCAAATTGTTCAATTCCTTTGTTTCAGCCCTTGTGGACCTATACAAAGCTATTGAAATATCACGGAATATTGATAGCGATTTTAATAAAAACTTTGCTGGAAACTCATTATGTTCATCATAAGAATAAGAGGCCTATTCTACGTTTTATATTATTAACTTGATTTGATATCCATATGATAAGAACTTGACAAGACTTAACTATAAGCTGGGGATATACGTAGGTACAGGTGTCCGTTGGATCTGCATGACAGATGCCACTGGTAGACTAATCTCCAGTAAACACATTTATTTATTTATTTAAAATTAGAATCAGGCAATACGACCCATATTGCATGGCCATATAAGAAATACCACTAACATACAAATTAATATTTCATAAACTTTTAACTCAACACCATTGAGGCAACAGAACGCGCACCACAAAAGTGTTAAAGCGCACGTAGTGGCGCGGTAGCTCCATAATCCGGCACATGGAGATCGAAAAATCTCTTAAGTAGCTGACGGATCTTTCCTAAGGGGGCAACTACACAAAAGATCCCTATGGGTCGAAGTGTATCCGTTAGGGCCCCCGAAAATCATAAGATAAGATAAGATAAGTGGCGCGATAGAAGCTGGAACACCCTAAGCGTGTAGCTGGTCTTCTGGTGTGCACACCACTTCAGCAGCCGTGGCGGTGTAATGCAGGCGCCTACAGGCCAATTTGAACGTACACTGACATCAGAACGATATCTGAAGGATGTTATTTAGCTATCGTGCGTCTCACTCACGCCAATACATGCACGGACAAGTACAAGCGAAATGTACGATTACCAAATTACATATTATTATAATGTCAGTGTGCGTTCGAATTTGCCTGTTACTCGATGTAACTCCGCAAGCCAGAGGCCGTGAACACCGAAGTTCGCAAATTATTAATTGCGAGCATTTTTTTCTTTTACTACAATTAAGCCGTAATTAGAGTGACAGAGAAACATGCCCGAAATTTGTGAAATAATGTGTTCGCAGTAGGCCCTCAAAATTCACCGGCTCGGCGGTATCATACTGCGTCTTCCAAGGCACCGGACCGTGTGGCCTTTTTCTTTCTTCAGTCATCAATCTATGCCCAATTCCTGAGATACATCGACAGATTTTCCCCGAAGATTTTTTGCGACCAAGACTCAAGTTCCTAATCGTATTATAGCTATCGATGACAAATCAAATTGTAAATTTTTTAATTTCTAATAGGCTTCCAGCTTTTAATTCCTGAGAGGAATAGCCGCACACAAAGGTATGTAAATTATGACCAAGTTTTTCTTTGACGGACCTCGGTTTTTCAGTGTTGTTTCAGTTCCATTCTGGTTTGGGGGACAAAATATTGGATTTGTGTAGGGGTTGTTTTTAATTGAGAAGGACTGTACAAGTATGCTTAGGTTTCTTGGTTTACGTAAGTACTATTTGGTACTTTTCCGAGAACTTTCTGTACCTTTTTTTCTTAAAAATATATAATATGTTAGTATAATCGTGTAACCTATAGGTAGGTATATTTCTTGCATTCATTAATTCCTACAGGTTGTGTATTTAGTCACCTGCATTAATTTATGGGGTGAATATATAGGTCATACTGAGCAACTTTTACTTTGGGACCAACCCCGAAATCGCGAAAAAAAATTGTCTGTTTAAAACAAAAAATATTACTTCGCCATAAATTAAAAAAATCACCTGTTTTTTTTCGCAGATTACTAAAGTAATATTTTTTGTTTTAATTAGAGTGGATTTCTGCAAAATAACGTTGACATTTTCTATGCGAGATTTTATTTTTGCGATTTAGGGATTGGGCTCATAGTAAAATATGACCTATATCAAGCCCGTAAATTATTGTAGGCCCCTAAATAAATAAGCTACCTATAACAAATAATAGGTGAAAAATATTAAACCCCGACGCAAAAAGAGATGTGTTATACGTTTGACGACAATGTCTGTCTGAGTGTATGTTTGTGGCAGTGCCTCAATCAACCCATTCTTTAACTCTAAGATCCGTTTCCCATTATCCGACATTACATTTATCGGTACTTACTACCTATCCTAACCTAACTTATCCGTTAACATTAAAGATATTATAATCACACATAACCGATATGAAACCACTCGACCGCACCCGCAGTTCCATCACAAAAGTGGGTAAACAATGAAATCTTTACTATGATGGATTCTGGCTGCCGCATGATTTGACGCCTTCAGAACCCTTTACGAAATATTGCCGATAATACCGCGACACGGGCTTATTTCGTATAGAAAAGGCTATTTAAGGACTAGATTTATCATTTTTTACGTGGTTAATTGGAATTTGGGATTTGCTTTAGGAATGGAGTCGGGGATGTCTTTCAACTACGTCTAAAAGTCGGTGTATACCTACAGACATTGAGCGTGCAGACACGTGCCGTGGCAGACAAAAAACTATTCTTCTATACATTGTCTTAATGTATTGGTTCCCATATGACCCCATACGACGACCGGTCTGGCCTAGTGGGTAGTGACCCTGCCTACGAAGCCGATGGTCCCGGGTTGAAATCCTGGTAAGGGCATTTATTCGTGTGATGAGCATGGATATTTGTTCCTGAGTCATGGGTATTTTCTATGTATTTAAGTATTTATAAATATTTATATATTATATATGTCTAAGTACCCTCAACATAAGCCTTATTGAGCTTACTGTGGGACTTAATTAATTTGTGTAATAATGTCCTATAATAAAAAAATTATAAAAATAATATATACTTTCTACAACTATTCTCTTTCTGCACAAACTCTAACGTATTTATATATATATTATTACACGGCCGTTCAAACGCCAACAGACACACTCACAGTAGACTCTTAAGTACATACTCTCCACGTACCTAGTACCTAATATTTTGTTCCAGGTGGAATGTCAGCCTGGAGGTCCCAAGGGTGCAATGTGTGTGAGACATGACCCAATTTGTTCTTGAACCTAAGAAAGGTAAGTACATTGTTCATTGTAGTTAAATTGCCAAAGATTGAGGGTGTTCGCTTATCATTTAATGGCTCCTCTACACGATGGCCCAGCGCAGGCCAGTCCAAGGGACGCATTTATGCGTTAGAAGGAGTAAGTGATATTGCTATCTCATTCCACCGCATAGCTGCGTCCCTTAGACTGGCCTACGCTGGGCCATCATGTAGTGGAGCCATAACGTGAATTACGCCTCTTTTTACACGACTGAGCAAAAAAAGGAGTGTATTGTTTAACGTTTTCCAGGACCGGGAACCAACTGTGGATGATCTCGATCTAAAACATTCCAATTATTACCACGTAAATATATCTTACTTGCCATGGTATTAACCATCGCTTTATATAATTAATACATTTCTTGCCACATCCAGCACCTCAAGCCACAGTAATGTAACCGGCATCCACTGGTCCGGACCATTTCTCGCTAAAAGCCGTTCCTGTCCATTTGGCCGTCTCGGCTATTGAGCTGATCCGATAGACGTTACCGAATTATTGTACCGAATGTACCGACATTTTTGTGAAAGGGTTCCGTTAGGCTGCAATTGGTTTGGTTAATTTCAAATGGCTTGTAATGTAAAATCCAGTGTAGGTTCTTTTTTTAAATGAAGATGGGATTATTACGCTTTTAGGAACTTGGTTATAATTAGGCACCTATTGTCAATCATACGACAAAGTGAACAAAGCCTAAAAAATAACTTGAAATGTATTTTAATAGTACATTACGATACAAGTGCGAAAAATAGGAAATTCGAAACGAGTGGCGATAAATTAAAACACGACCGAAGGGAGTGTTTTAAATCGACACGAGTTGTGAATTATCTATTCGCACATGTATCGTACAACGTTTTACAGTACATATGGCCCCTTAAATGTTCGATACAGTAACGTAATATGCTAATTTTCGCACTAGTGCGGTAAAGTAGCACCATATGTACTGTAAAATAAATTACTATGACTTAGAAGATCTACTTAACTACGTAACAAAATAAGATTACTGCAATGAAGATGGACTGGCATTGACCTTGCCTACGATGCAGGGCGTCCTGGGTTCGAATTCCGGTAAGGGCATCATTTAGTTGTGTGTTCATCACGAATATTTGTTCCTGGTATGTCGCTTAGTACCCATAGTTGTACGTATAAGTTTTGCTTAGTTTGGGGCTAGCCCAATCAATTTTTGCTTAGTTTGGGGCTAGCCCAATCAAATTTTGCTTTTAGTTTGGGGCTAGCCCAATCAAGTTTTGCTTAGTTTGGGGCTAGTCCAATCAGGTTTTGCTTAGTTTGGGGCTTGACCTAGGTCAATCTGTGTAAGATTGTCCCTAAACAGTGATTTATGTGACTTAGGTGTCTATGTATAGTCAAAATGTTATTTAATTACAATTATGGTTCCTTTTTCATTGTATTTTTTAAAATAATAATGGTCAACCTCCGAATAATCGCGTTTGCATATGCTAAATAATTCCGTGGAATGCTCCTAAACCCCCTGTGTTCGAAGGTCTAATTGTCTGCTTTTGATTTGTATTACTAATGCTCAATAAGTACCTAAATCCTAAATAATTAAACTGATGTAGGGCAATAACATTTAAATTAATAAAGAAATCGTCAAGCATATTGAATATTACAGATTTATTTGTTATTATTATATAGGTATGTATGTATAACCACAGATCTAGAGGAACGCTTTTACCTAAAGCTAATTGGAGTATGCAAGAGGGTTGCCATCACCAAGAGGTGGACTACAAATGAAAAAATGTAACCACTTTCATGACTTTCACTTTCATGAGTTTCATAGTGACCGTTAACACATTGAGTGCCAGGCGGGCGCTCTGTTCGTAGTCGCTTTTCTCTACAAAGCGGAAAAACGCTAGAATCGGCTACGCGTGTAGCGCTACGAAAACGTTGGCTGTTAATGCATTAACGGCCGACTTGAAAGTCCACAACGTAAGGTAAGCGGACTGAAAAACACAAAGAGTTGCTTTAGGATATACGGTGGATGGTTGTATTTCAGAAGATATTAGGTACTGATAGAAAAGCAATTTAC
Organism: Cydia pomonella; assembly: GCF_033807575.1. Classification (NCBI taxonomy): domain Eukaryota; kingdom Metazoa; phylum Arthropoda; class Insecta; order Lepidoptera; family Tortricidae; genus Cydia; species Cydia pomonella. The sequence continues at coordinate 21,689,742 of NC_084714.1, read as the reverse complement.
GCAAATACGTATTAATTCTAAATTCAATACTTCCAATGACACTTGACATTATTCCGATTTTGGTCAAGTTTTTAATTTCGGTCAAGCAAACTTGCACATTCGTTCAAACAGATAAAATATCAAAACATAAAAACTACAAGTCAGTCAATCAATTACAATTCGTCCTAGCCTAATCGGCAGAGACCCTGCCTAACAAAGGTAGAGCTCTGTGTAAAGTTGTTCCCAATCATTCTTTTTTTATATATTTAGTGAATTTACTGAATTAGTTATAAAACCAAAATGTCGCGCTCACCCAAATGCAATTACGCAGCGAAGTTACGCGACACAATTAATTAGAAATGAAATTGGTATAATATTTTAAGCTACTGAATACTCCGGGAGCTGATTTAAAATTATAGTGTCTGAGATTTTATTAAACCTTCAGTAATAGGTACCAAAATTTATTTTAAAAGACATTTCACTGTAGTCTGGGCTAAAATTACTTGGCATGCATTCCTAGGAGCTTTTTAAAATTCTTTTGCACTTTTCAGAAATTACAACAAAGAAAGTATCTCTGAGCTGACATTATTACACAAATTGACTAAGTCCCACAGTAAGCTCAATAAGGCTTGTGTTGAGGGTACTTAGACAACGATATATATAATATATAAATATTTATAAATACTTAAATACATAGAAAACACCTATGACTCAGGAACAAATATCTATGCTCATCACACGAATAAATGCCCTTACCAGGATTTGAACCCGGGACCATCAGCTTCATAGACAGGGTCACTACCCACTAGGCCAAACCGGTCGTCAACCGGTTTATAAAACTGTATTTCTTATGTCTGTCTGTCTTCATTACGGAACAATGGTGTTCCGGACATTTGGGGGGCGTACGTGGAGCAGAAGCTAACACGTCGAGTCCCTTTTGACATTTTAATGAGATGTAAGCGAATGCTGCCCTTACCCATGTCACTGGACGCATGCAGAGGCAGCACCCGCCAGGGTACGAGGAATAAATAATAATAATAATAAAATTATTTATTGTGCACTACTAAAGAAAAGCTCATATTACAAACAAAGACAGGACTTAAATTAGTAGGTAACAACAGGCGGACTTATCGCTATAAAGCGATCTTTTCCAAACGAGTTGGTGTTAATGTAAGTTGATGAAATGTAAAATGAACGGGCTATATTGGTTTTAAGCGATGGACTGAATACTGGCCTATGAGATATTCGGGCCATATTCGGGCCCATCAATACCCACATCATCGCTTACCATCAGGTGATCCGTCTGCTCGTTTTTCTCCTGTATCATATAAAAAAGTTCAAAAACATAACAAATAGTTACATTTTAATTTAGAATCGACCTCTTGGGCAATGTGCCTGAAAGGCACTTAGTACAAAAATATTTATTGCCAGAAAATATTGTTTACATACACAGTGACTCTGACAGTAGGCTGAGCCTTTCCTGCCGAGTCCTTTACAATAATTTACAGAAAGTAAGACACATTACTTTGTGCAAACAATTGTCATATGAATGGATTTAAAATTAATTAACATGTAGGTATATTCTCAATTTAGCTAATTTGGTTGCAGTTCTCAATATAGGCGACGTGTTACATAAATTTAGAGTTTTGCGTTATCATTTTAAAGTCAGCCCTTGGAATCTCTACAATTTATTACCTATAAGTTCCGAAGTAGTATAAAGAAATATGACATCTATAAAGTTCCATGTCTGCACCTGACACATTATCTCAAGATAAATTAAGTGCATTCTCGGGTTCAAATCCTAAGTGCAATCACCTGGGGTTCAAATCTCTAAATCCTATTAATGATGGATATTAGTGTTAAGATCATTTACATCGCAACCAGGTACTCCTTTATTTTATCGGATATAAGGATTAATAAGTTATGTAACGATTGTTAAAAGACAGATCATTCTCATAATTAATTGATTATAGCGATAGTAAGGTGAGTTTATTCTATTGACCACGTTTTGTGTGGTGACTTCCGCGAAGACCTCTTCATCTATTCTATTTTATTTATAGATACAAAATTACACATGCAATCCAAGTTATAAAAGTCTCGCGTCGAATAAAAATGCCTAAAACATTTAATTTTTATATGAAGTAGCTGTTTCTCAAAATGTTTATAAAGATTTTTTATTGGAAATTTAGCACATTAATTTATTTATTTTAAAAGGACGAAGCCTGTTGCGGATATCATCATTGGTTTGTTTGGGACGAAGCATGTTGTTGATTAGAATTTGTCGCCACCTGACGAAGCCTGCGTTGCAGATTTTTTACATATACTTAAACTAGATTTTGTTTTGGTTAGAGAATAAATGAAAATTTCTACATATTTATTTAGAACTGTAATATTTAAGTAATAAGTAATAAAAATACGATGAAACCATATTGCATTCTTTTTTTTTTAACTATCCCAACCAAAAGAGATTTGAAGGAACTTATTATAAAAATCTTTTCCCCAAAGCTTACTTGAGGAAACAATTCAAAATATGCATCAAGTTACTTTACACTCTATGGGATTAAATACGATGCACGCTGATTTCAAAGAATAACGAGAGCCTTTCCGAACGGATAATGGGACGATGCCGGGAGTGGTGTGTGATAAAACTGATAAAAATGAATCATCTCAAGCCTCTCGTAGCAGTACGACACGTCCATCAGGCTCACCATTAAACTTTATTATTAGCAGACTACCCCCGGGTGTTAACGGACGTTCAGAGAGAGATAAACGATCCATTATGGACGAGTGCTCGTAAATGCGCTTCATTTTACGTGTCGGGTACTTGCACTTTGACGTTCTTCAATGAACCTTTGAACCCCTTTTATAAAACTATAAGTTACTTTGAGAATTTTCGATTAGATTGCAAGTTTCAAGTCGTCTCGAGAACTTGTTTTGTTTTCTGCTCATTAAGAGGGAAAAATAGCTTTGCAATCCTAGCAAAATAACGGTATAACGGTGGCTATTTGTAAAGTCCAGCTATCACTTTACTAAAAGAAACTACCAAACAACCTCAGGCTTTCGAAGCACATTTTTGGCATTGACGAAATCATTATATTGACGGAAGCCATTTTTATTAGACGGTATTTTACTTTGAGGTATGAACCGGCAATAGTGATACGCTTGACACTTGCATGACCGATGAACAGTTTTTAGGGTTCCGTAGCCAAATGGCAAAAAACGGAACCCTTATAGATTCGTCATGTCAGTCTGTCTGTCCGATTCTGTCACAGCCACTTTTTTCCGAAACTATAAGAGCTATACTATTCAAACTTAGCAAGTGGATGTATTCTATGAACCGCATTAAGATGTTCACACAAAAATAGAAAAAAAACAATAAATTTTGGGGGTTCCCCATACTTAGAACTGAAACTCAAAAAATCTTTTTTCATCAAACCCATACGTCTGGGGTATCTAGGGATAGGTCTTCAAAAATGATATTTAGGTTTCTAATATAATTTTTTTCTAAACTGAATAGTTTGCGCGAGAGACACTTCCAAAGTGAAAAAAATTGTGTCCCCCCCCCTGTAACTTCTAAAATAACAGAATGAAAAATCTAAAAAAAATATATGATATACATTACCATGCAAACTTCCACCGAAAATTGGTTTGAACGAGATCTAGTGAGTAGTTTTTTTTTAATACGTCATAAAATTTAAAAAAAATTTTTTTCATCTAACCCATACGTGTGGGGTATCTATGGATAGGTCTTTAAAAATGATATTTAGGTTCCTAATATCATTTTTTTCTAAACTGAATAGTTTGCGCGAGAGACACTTCCAAAGTGGTAAAATGTGTGTCCAAAGTGGTAAAATGTTGAACAAGATCTAGCAAGTAGATTTTTTTTAATACGTCTCAAATGGTACGGAACCCTTCATGCGCGAGTCCGACTCGCACTTGGCCGCTTTTTATATTCTACTTACATTAATACTTTTTGAAGTCTCATTCGAAACTATTAATTTTTGCTGAACATAGGTACAGTCAAAAGATTTAATTTGTGACCAATTTCGTACCTTATCATAGTGCCAAACAACATGGAAGTCATTGGAGACCTCATATTATTGTCACTGTAACAAGGTACGATATGGGTCTCAAATTAAATCTTTTAATGTACAGTCAAAAGTACAACAGTATGAGGTTCCATGTTGTTTGTTTGTTGTTTGTCGCAGCCAAATAACACTAGACCCTACTCATAGTGTTGTGTTCCTGCCGGTGAGTAAGGTTGCCAGAGCTCAACGAGGGTGGGAGGGGGTTAGGGTCGGCAACGCGCATGTAACTCCTCTGGAGTTGCAGGCGTACATAGGCTACGGATACTGCTTACCATCAGGCAGGCCGTATGCTTGTTTGCCACCGACGTAGTTAAAAAAAAAAGGTATGAAATGGGTCACAAATTAAATCAATTGACTGTACTTACACATGGAGGTGAAATCGGTAATTCTTAATAAGAAAGGGAACGACCGCGCGAAACCGCTTTTTCTCCCTGAACATTAACGTTATAGAAAAAATAGCTTCTGGCCGCAACATCTGCGCGATGATTGATAACTACCCTATGTCCTTACCTGGGCCTCAAACTATGTCCATCCATAGGTAACTTATACTCTCCATTTTAGTGAAGAGGCAACAGACAGACAGAAAGATAGCGTTATTTTCGCATTTATAATATTAAGTAGCAAGTGTAAACATGTCAGGCTCTCAAAGAGAAATCAGAGGAGGAGGACGTGACCAAGCATGGAAAGTTCTCCATCGACAAGAGTCTTAGTCTTTGCATACATTTAATACAGGCTACATTATACATAATGGATATATACAGAGGATTACTGTAACTGGCTTAAATATAAAATAGGCCTGTCGTCAAACTCACCATACTTATTAACCTATCGAATGAGCTAATGCTTTTACGGATACTGGAAAGCGATATGTAAATGACAACCTATACGAGGCCTGGATGTTAGTGAGATGACGATATGAGTTGTGCTGGTGTCCGACTTTATTACCTACATATAACATGAGTATCACATGATTATCCACCTGGTTTCTTGAGCTTAATAGTCGCCTCCAAACCTCCCCTTATAGCGACCCCATTCCTCACACAAAGTTTACCTTAAGTTCACATTAGCCTCACTGGATCACTGTTCACTCTGAGTACTGATAACGTTGGTCGCAATACCAGAGACACACTCTTCTTCTAATAACACCATAAGAACGTCCTTGACTTGATCTAAAAGCAAATATCACTGCCGCGTAGATTTGTTCGCACACAACCTCCTTTTTCCTACCGTCGTTCTCATCTACCCTCTCAACTTCCGCCAAAAAATCCCAATAACCTACAAGCGCTTATTTAACTTAAACGTGACTACTAGCGCCATCTACTCCATGACGTTGGCAAATATTAGCTGGTTCGCAATACGTTCGCGACAAGGCCCTTGAGGCATTGTACCAAGGATGCTGACGGTATTTCCTCGTTATATCGCAAACTCATACGTTGTGCAAAGAAGCCGCCAGCTCTTCGGTCACAAGTCACAACCAGGCGCTTCACGATTCCTGCAAAAAACAAATACTCTTAAATATATGATGATGAAGTGTAAACAGCAAACACTGTACCGTAGTTTTTCCGGGCCTCGATCCTAGTTCAGAATTATTTTCCCTATTTCCTCTCAATGCCAATCCATCAAAGTTTAGATTAAAATGCAAATTATTTAGGATAGCCATTAACTTTGATTTGCGTTCAAATTAGCTGTTATAAAAGTTATAATTGGCAGCGTATCGTGCTGTCAATTTGTGATAGATAAAATCTCTGTACAATTTAGTAAAACTTTTCAAGATTCTTGTACATCTTTTTTTATTATACAGGTATACGAGTAGACGGATCACCTGATGGTAAGCGATTACCGCCGCCCATGGACACCTGCTACACTAGAGGGCTTGTAAGTGTGTATGGCGCGAATATATTAATATATTGATCGCGTTAATATCTTTTTAAAACGTGAACAAAATAAGAGTATAAGAATTGATCTTAGCAACACACCCCGACGTACGGTATCTCTATAATATGCGCATACGCATAGCGTTGTCTCGCGCAAACTTCGGAGTGACGTGTGTATCGGACGCAGTGTGCCATGCCCCTATGGATGAAGTTAGAGGAAATATTAGTGGTCATTTTTCCATACCAACATTCTCGACATTTTCCTCTCTGGATTTATATATGGCTAGATGAATATATTTTTATATAAATTAAATATTACCAGTACCTGTGTATGTACGATTTGTTTTTTTTATATTCTTGTTTTTATAAGAACTAGTTACGCCACTTCAAACAGCGCCGTAAACAGACGCTAGCATACAAAATCGGCAACAATAAACGCAAGAATCAAAACGGTCAAACACAGATAATTTTGTTCTTATTACTTTCCCAAAATTTCGTTAAAAATTGGTTATGTTTTGGATGAGGAAAATGTCGAGAACGAAGCCTCGGTTTGGTATTTCTATTCAGACTTCAGACTCACAGCCCGATTTACACATTGCTTCTAAGAAGTCACAGCGGTGCGATACCGAAGCATTTTTAGAATCGGGCCGTCACGTTTTGCATGTGCATATTGTAAATCTACTAAAAATGTACATTGCAACGATTTCAACATACGACATGTAACCTACAAATAAACAAAATGCATGTCTCTTTATAGCTGCTCACTTTTAGGAAAATCCAGCAAACATTCCAAAAGAAAGAGAATTGCTAAAAACAATAGCAATATCAACTTTCAACTCTAACACTTACGAACAAAACTGAAATTTGTTCGTAAGTGTTAAGGTTGTGCCTGTGACGAAAATCATGCACTAGTTGCAAATTCTACAACAGGCCAATTCAAACGTACACTGACATCAGAATGATATTTGAATCATGTTATTTAGTAATCGTGTCTCGCCCGCGCCAGTACATTTACGGACAAGTACGAGGGAAATGCACGATAACTAAATAACATGATTCAAAAATCATCCTGATGTTAGTGTACGTTCAAATTGGCCTGTGAATTTCATGTTGTTTTTTAGAACAAAATGGCCGCCGACTTGATTGATCTACAGTCAAACGAAATAAAGCCGGTTTGTAGATTTTCATTTTATAAGCCAATATTCGCTCAAGTAATTTTCTTTGGCAATTATTTACAGTCTGGTTTGATGGATATTTAAGTATTAATTGATGACTTAAGCTGATTTTACAAAGATTATAAAGGTAAATATTTGTGTTTTTCGGGTTTGAAATTAGCATATTATTTTATGAATATGTGTACATACTATCAAGTTGTATTAAACTTAATTAAGGAGAGCATGTTCGGTGGCAGATATTTAAGAGTTACTGTTGCGAATGCAACTTATAATTGTATAAAAATACTTATTTTATACAATAATAAATTGCATTAATTACTATTTAGCTTCTACCTAGCCTAGCCTGTTGGATACTACTTTAACCAATCTAAGTACCTACTTATTTCGATCGGAATTATATAGTCTGTCAAGCAAAGTCTGTCAGTAGCAATGTAAAGCAAACTGAAGTATGGCAACACTCACATAGCAGTATTGCGCTAAGAAAAGCAGCAATGTACATCGAACCGAAACATATTTTTTTCCGCTGAGCGCGCTCTTCGTACGTCAACTAAAATTGCCGCTCGCGGTTTATTGAAGCATTTGGAAATTGTTATTATTATGAGAGGGACAATTTAAACTGGAGTAAAAACGATGTCAATCAATATGATAAACGAGATCAAAAAATACCTATTTGCAAACGGACTATGCTGGAGAAAATAATGTTTGAATCAAATCATTGCTTCCGCAGGTAGCTGGATTTTAATATATTATCAGATTTCTCGGTTGGAATTCAATATTAAAGATATATCACGATAAAATGCAATACAAATGCTCCTTTATGCAACCTTCAAAAGCTAATTAGACATATTTAGGTAGGTACAATCGAAAAATATATCAATATATTGAATTAAAATAAAGGTTTGTATGCTTAGTAAAAGGTGGACGCAAAAGGCGAGCGCTCGCATTCTTAACCTTTGGTATGCTTAGGAGCAGATCTGCTACATATATATTCAACTTAAACATGAAGATGTCATAGCTAAATAAATGTAAAGGTTAAGGCATTTGCACTTGAGTACTTTTTACCAAAACGAGCTGTTAGTAGGTACCTATACTACTGAATTTAACTAGAATAAAACAATCCATTGTTTTAATTAGGTAAATATTAAAACCTAGGTAAGTAACCCCTGAGCCATCACTGGCAGCGGTAGCCCTGGTAGGGTATCACTGTAACTATTCTTGTCACAATTGCAGGGCTTATTAAATATCAAATATCTGGACTATTTACATCATTTTGATATGGTTTTATTCTGTTTTAGCAAACTTAGAAGACAAATAGGGAGCAAAGAGAACATGAGCACCACGGTAGAAAGCTGTTTTTAACATCAGTTCAGAAACTGAAGAAGCCCAAAGAAAATAATTATGCCACTTGTTAATTGTAAATTAGTGTATTTCTCTTGAACAATGTCACATTCACATACCAGTGTAATTTTGAAATGGTTTTACAATATACTTATATAAATATACAGATTAAAAATAAATAAAACACAACTGCAGATATTTTGGTGTTCATTTAATTTCAAGGCAATTAAGATACGGATCACTTTAGCTTACTTACACTTAATTCAGGCCATTCATTGAAAAAATATCATTAAGTTACCAATGTTACTGGTCCACTCCAACCAAGCATCAGAATACTTTGTACCTAGTCACTTATTGCATCTTAAGCATAAAACAGATCTGTTTGAAAATTTGTAATTTCAAGTTTAAAGTTTCCATTCCAAGTTTCAAAATTTATTCAGTAGTAGTTACACATAAAACTTAGTCTTAAGCAATTTGCCTAATTTATAGTACAGAGATATTCCAATATCTCTGAGACCACTCTTACATGCTAGCTTGGTAAGGTTTTGCTCACACTACTGTTTTTATACAGGCTAAAAATGTTAGATATTTACATGTATCGGCTAGATCATATTTTATATGTAGATAATTAAAAAAGTCATTTAGATATCAGGAGAATGCTGTTAAGAAATTTTATTAACTTTCACATTAGTCTATTCAAGACTTGTCAGGAACTGACACAATTTCAGGTACTCAAAATATTAATAAAAGATACCTTGACAATGGAAACTTAACAACTTCCACTCATGTGAGTAATATGGAGTTATATTGTTTCTGGATAATAGAAGGTATGATTTAAATGTTAAAATATTTTTCTAAAATTATGCACACTGAATAAATTATTTTAATTTATTGAACAAACAGGTAAAGCGACTTAAAACTTCTCTTAAATAGGTACATACCGACTTCAGAAAGTATAAACTAGGATTTTCCATAGGTATACATGTGCAATAGCTGAGTGCATGAAACAAATCAGCCTAAATAATATATTTTCGTGATGATTAACAAACGGACAACTTTTACAATAATAATCAGAATCAGAATCAGAATCAGAATCAGAATTGTTTATTGCACTCATGTTAGTGTACAGTTCTTTAAAACTATTTAATACAGTTCCACATGAACCCTGGAAGGGTATAGCAATATTCTTAAAACTAACTTATGAAATAACATGCATCATGGGCATAAGCCAATTAGAAAGGGCTGGTGTATGATATATTATATATATTTGTATGTCTTATTTGTGCCGGTGACGTTATTCGTCCATATTATCGTTAAAAAAATCATTTAATGTGTAGTACGTTTTTTTTACTAGATAAGTTTTTAATGAATTTTTAAAGTTACTAAAATTATTTATTTCTTTAATTTCATTTGGGATTTTATTATATATTTTTATGGCCATGCCAAAAGGGCCTTTGTGGATCATCTGTAGCGTAGAGTTTGGTGTGGCTAGTCTAGTTTTAGGTCGTAGGTGGGCCGCTCGCGAGTATTGAGGAAAGAGATTTCCATTATTCTTTACGAATAGACACACTTCCAGTATATACATGGAGATTAGGGTCAGGATTCTTAGTTTTACGAAGTATGGTTTGCAGCTTTCCAGTGGATGAATATTTACAAGGATTCTAATACAGTGTTTTTGTAATATAAAAAGATTGTTCACACTTGGACTATTTCCCCACAGTATAATTCCGTATTGTAACCAAGAGTGAGCATAGGCGTAGTATGCATTTGTGGCTATTTTTATGTCAGTACACTTTTTTAGATGATATAGTGCATAAATGAAGCTACTTAATTTGCCACTTATTTTATTTATGTGATCTTTCCAGTTAAGGGCTGAGTCAATGTTAATACCCAAAAATACAGTTGAACTTATTGATTCTATTTTATTATTGTTGTAAGAGTAATTGATGTTTAATGTTCGCTTTTGAAAAGGTTTAAATTGTATAATTTTCGTTTTTTCGAAGTTTACTTGTAAGTTGTGGTCACTAAGCCATGTTACAACTTCTTCTAATGTAGAGTTTAAATCGCTGTTCAGGGTTTGTTCGTTTTCGCACGATATAACAAAAGAAATATCGTCAGCAAACAAGGTACATGGGCTATTTATTATATTGGGTAAATCATTTATGTAGATAAGAAATAAAATACATCCAAGGACACTTCCCTGGGGTATCGATTGGTTTACTTTTGTTATTTGTGATTGGACATTTTGTATTGTATCAGTGTTGTAATTGTGATGTTCTATTTCGACATACTGGACGCGGTTTGTGAGGTATGAACAAAACCAGTCATGAGCATTTCCTCTTATACCTATATCTTTTAGTTTTTTTAATAGTATATTATACCTAACTCGGTCGTAAGCCTTGCTCATATCTAGTAAAACGCCTATAGCGTATTTCCTTTCATTAATTATGTTTAGTACCTCCCGAACAAACTTGTACACTGCTAGGGTTGTGGATCTCTTCTCTCGGAAGCCGTATTGGGCATCGTTAAAGATGCCAAATTTTTCGCAAAATGAGTAGAGTCGCCTCGACATCGCGGTTTCAAATATTTTTGAAAAGGTCGATAAGAGCGCTATTGGTCGATAATTATCGCAGTCGCTTTTATTACCCTTTTTGTGGATGGGTTTTATTACTGATATTTTTAATGCGTCAGGAAAAATACCTTCCGCGAAGGATTGATTAATTAGTAGCGCTAAGGGTCCTGACAGTATATCTGCGCATTGTCTAATTAAATAAGGTGGCATTTCATCGTATCCATAGCTTCGTTTGTTTTTTAAGTTTTTTATTATATTTTTAACTTCGAGTTCTGATACTGGTCGTAAGTACATTGAGTTTTTAGTTGTTGGTATTACTGGTCTACTCGTCGAGGGTAACGTTTGATTTCCGACTGACAAGAAAAAGCTATTGAACGTGTTAGCGATTGCTTTTGGCTCATCTATGATTGTGTTTAGAGTTTTTAATTTGATATTAATTCGATTTTTTTTATTTAATTTATTGGTTTCACTTTTTACTACATACCACATTGTTTTTATTATATTATCAGATTTTTTAATCATTTCTATATTGTGCAGCCTTTTTGAGGTTATCACAGCTTTTTTTAATGTTTTCTCATATTGCTTATAGTGTTTGTTTAGGTTTTCATTATTGGCTTGAGATATAAATACTTTAAGTAATCTTTTATGTTTGCACGATTGTCTAATACCTTTTGTCAACCATGCCTTTTTAGATTTTGTTTTGATTTTAATTTTGATTTTAGGTATACATAGGTTCAATATTTTTTTGATAACGTTGTAGAATTGATTATAGTTATCATTTACCGTTTGTGCTGGGGATATAATGTTTTGAAAATTAACTTTAATTAGTTCTGTTTTAAAATTTAAGCAATTTTTGTCGTTATACAACCTTTTCATAATATTCCAAGTACTATTTGTGTCGAAAGCAACCGACGGGAGGTTAATTAATATACCTTTGTGATCTGATAGCCCATAATCGCGTACTTGAATATAGCAATTTTCGCGATGAAAATTTTTAAAAATAAGATCTATACATGTAGAGCTAGTATTAGTTACTCTGGTGGGTTCTCTAACGTTTTGGTGAAAGTGGAAAGTTTTCATTAAATTTAGTAGTGTTAGTGAGCATTTCGTTTCTTGTAAGATGTTTACATTAAAATCTCCACCGATGATAACATCTTTTTTGCTATATCTATGCTGTATGTATTGCATTAGTTTAGTTAACAGTTCAAAAAATAGGTCAGGCAATCTTTTGCTATCCGGCCAGTACAAGTTGATCAATATTAGATTTAATTTACTAATTTCTACACTACATATTTCGAATAAATATTCTACTGACATCGCTGTAATATCGTTACATTCCGTGTATTCAATTCCCTGCTTCAATAGTATACACACTCCCCCGCCTTCTTTGCTAGGACGACAATAGGATGATACTAGAGTATAGCCTTCGACTTTTAATAGATCAAGTTTGGAAGTCGTCATCCAGGTTTCCGTTAAGCAAATTGCATGTATATTTTGGTCTTCTTCTGTGGTCGCCTCTATCAAATGTGTCTTGTTTTTTATGCTTCGGATATTTTGATATAATGCATTAAATTTTTTCTCGAAAGGTATGTATCTGTGTCAACGGTGTATTATGTGGTCTTGGTGTGCTAGAGGTTTCTGATCCTGGTTTGTATGCGTTAGTTGGTGGGTGGTGTACTTCTTCATTCTTGGCATTTCCTGCCTCCAGTAGTTTATTATCGGCAGTACTATCTCCGAGTTTTGCTGTGTCGTTTGCATACATATCTGGTTTCTTTACGGTAGGTTTGTCAATCGAAATTTCGGACATGTTGTCGGACGTGTCGGGTTTTTCAGCATGGCTCACACTTTGCTGAAGTGGAGTAAATTCTTTGCCGTTTATATATAGCCTATTTTTTCTAATTATTGCATGATGTCCTTCGTGACGGGCCTTGACGAGTTCGCTTTTTAGTATGTTTCTTTGTTCCAGTGATTTTGCGTCTAAGAACGGTGAGATGGCATAACCTGTGTTTTTAAAGCAGTGGGCATTGTCGAGTAAATACGTTGTCATTCGTTTGCTAAGTATTTCTATTTGCAAAGGACGTCGATATCCTCTTTTCCCAATGCGGGATACCCCTTCTATAAATCCATTAATGTTTATGTTCAGAATATCGTAGAATAAATTATCGATACGATGACACAGGTCCCCTTCAGTTTCGTATTGATATTCATCAAGTCCAAATAATACAATCTTTTTAGTGCTGTCATTAGTAACTCTGTACTCTGGGGTTTGAAAGTGTTTCTTTAATTGGTTAAGTTCGGATTGTAGTTCTAGGTTTTTTTTGTGCAGGTTTTGTATAACTGTATTTGTTTTATCAAGCTCCGCTTTAAAATCTTTTTGGTGCGTAGTCAAGGTGTTAATTTTCATTGAGGTATCCTGGTTCAGTTCTTGTACAATATTTGTTATTTCTGTGCGCAGGGTTCTTTTCATTTCTCTAAATAGAGCTGCATTATTTTTCTCTAATTTTGAATCTAGTAGTTTACTTATTTCTTCTAACGTGATGGGTCGGGCTTCTAACGTACTATGAGTCAACGTAGCAAAACTTCCAGGTGTGTTGTTGTTCTCAGCTTCCTCGCTAACTTGAATAGAGTTCTCCTCCTGGTTTAGGAGTTCATCTACAGACATTGTGGTGTCGTTTAATCCTTGCATCATTATAGCGCGTACGGGTGTACTATCGTCCGTTTTTCTGCGCGTGATACCACTATTACAAGTGGGGCATCGCCAAAAGCTTTTTAATTCATGTGTGTTTTCTCTGTAATAAGCGGATGTCATTTGCACACACCTGTGGTGATAAGGTTCCTTGCATGCTATGCATACTAGTATTTCAAGACGATTTATTGGGTCGTGGCAAACCAGACATATCATTTTGCAGTAGTAAAAATTTCACGTAAACAGAAACGTATTTTCTAGTATGAATTTGGGCAAGTTTCTGAACGCACCTTTTACAAGTGACAGCCGTGTCTTGTCAAATCATCAGTTTGAGATGTCAGTGAATCAGCTGGTTGATGTACCTTTAATTTTTGATAATTTTACTCAAAACTATGTCGTTAGTTCAAAAATATCTTTGTGTGGGTGTATTTACCGTTAGTTGATATTTCCGGCCGTATCAGATTTCATGTAAATTTAGCAATAAACAGCTCACCAAGGTCGTCGCGAACTTTTCCCCGCGTGTATTGTGGAAGTGTTGATATTCTGCTGCAGTTCTTTTGTATTTTCTCGATGGATTTCCCGTGTTTTGGCTGGTTTCATTGCTCAGGTTTGCGACACAATGTTTACATTTCAAACGTCACACACACATTATCTAAACTATTGTACCAATTTTTTTAGTTTTTTTAATTAACAAGTTTATTTTTCGTCTTGTTTGCGTTGTACACGTATGTACGTAAACCGCCGTAGGTAAGTTTTGTATGAAGAGAAACTTTTACGAACGCCTTATATTGGGAGAGTTTTAATCCTGCAACAAACATATGGAAGTATTAGGTAGATGTTGCGAAAGAAAGTAGGTATAATCAAGGTTCTTAAACGTCTTAAGATTGTTTAAAAAAGTTACCTTTGAAAATATTTGAGGACTTCATCTGTTGATATTGGGAACAATCGAATCAGTTGCGGTTTCGAGGGCACAATTCGTGGTCTTATTGGATATATTGAGGCATACGTTTTATCTTTATTTAAGCCTTTTAACCCTGAAACAGAAAAAACTGCACATTATCTTAAAAATTCTCCGGGATCTTGCAGTAATTATCATAACCTCAAAATTTTCTAATGGTTAAGATCAACGAGCATGATTTTACTTACATTGTAAGCATCTTGACTTTGCTTATGGTCATGCACAATATTATTGAATATATTGATATTTATTTTAATGCTGGGAGCAGAAATTTCTCTTGAATTAGCACCGATTCGGAATGTAAACAAACAAGATGGACGATCCACATTCTACAGATAAAACACAGATTACACGCGATTTTGGAATTATTCGAACACAGTGTTGCTAGCCCGCGATTTTTCAAATTTGCCGCGTTTTTCTACTGACAAGATTTGCTTGACCAACTATATGAAGTTTAAGTAAATTTTACTGTTCTCTCTTCTTCCTCGCGTTATCCCGGCATTTTGCCACGGCTCATGGGAGCCTGGGGTCCGCTTGACAACGAATCCTAAGATTTGGCGTAGGCACTAGTTTTTACGAAAGCGACTGCCATCTGACCTTCCAACCCAGAGGGTAAACTAGGCCTTGTTGGGATCAGTCCGGCTTCCTCACGATGTTTTCCTTCACCGAAAAGCGACTGGTAAATATCAAATGATATTTCGTACATAAGTTCCGAAAAACTCATTGGTACGAGCCGGGGTTTGAACCCACGACCTCCAGATTGCAAGTCGCACGCTCTTACCGCTAGGCCACTAGCGTTTCTAAGTAAATGTTCCTGTTATACTTACTTATTTAAGCTTTCATTTTCTTCAAACATTATTTAAGGAGGACGATTAGTCTGTATCTTTTGCGATTAAAAAAGTAACATCACATTCGAAAGTATTCAAATCTTTAAATATATTAAAATAAGTTTTCTGAAAAATAATTTTAGCTTATTTTTATGATACAGGAGGCAAACGAGCAGACATATCGCCTGATGGTAAGCAATTACCGTCGCCCATGGAAACTTGCAACACCAGAGGGGTTGTTAGTGCGTTGCTGGAATTTATGATGGGAGTACGCTCTTTTCATGAAGGTTTGAAGGTCGTAACGGCCCAGAAATACCGCCGGCACCAGGGGGCCTACCGCAAAAACCGAAATTCGCAATTTGCGGGGATCTTTCTCTTTTACTCTCACTAACACGTAATTAGAGTGACAGAGAAAAATGCCCGCAATTGACGAATTTCGATTTTCCCGGTAGCCGCCCAGATCATTCCACAGTTTAGCCGTGCGAGGCAGGAAGTTTCTGGAGAAACGCATAATTGAGGACTGCTAACCATCTAAGCGAAGATGGAAATATATTCGCGTAGAGCGGATGGCGAATACTTATAATTCCTCGGAGTACTCCCCGATATATATGCATTTTTGTTGATATCATAATGTCCCACACCGAAATAAATCCACCACCCACAGTCCCACACTCATCACCCCCTGACCCATGCCACCTTGACCGAGTGGCCGAGTGGTTCAGGCATCGTAAACGGAGGACGCTAGTTCGATTCCAGCCGTGGACACGAAGGCCTTGGTAATTTTTTTCTTCGTGTATGACATTTATTTCGGTTTGTAGTTTGAAAAGTAGTGTGTCTACTTGAAGTAACACAAACGTTTATTTCAATTTGCTCAAACTAATATAATCACACCGACTACTGTCGTACATCGATCGATCATCTTAATTTGGTGCCTATAAGTAATGCCTTGCTTAATCAGAGTAAATCCTCTGTGCCTCAATTAATAATTAAATACCTAAATTCATTGTATCATTCCGTTTTCCCACTTTTCCCTTACAAACAGAAACGTGAAATCCGAAGAAACGAAACTAATCCCAACTAACAGAATTGCGGTATTCAAGATACTTGAATCTACTCAGAATTTAAACCATTTAAATTCATCTTTAAGAGAAGCCACAAACGCTAGAGGCAAAGAAGATTACCCCGAAATTCGAGTGTCTGTGAAGCAAAATAGTATCTTACACCTTAGGTAATAGAGTATGTTTAGTGTTGTTACATGCTAGGGAGGACAGTTTTCAGCATGTTTTGCTGCCTCGAAAAAGCTAATAAATGTCTCACGTAACCGCTTGCTACAATATTATGTTTGTGGAGTCAAGTTTCCTTTGCCGAATAAAGGATAGCGTTATTTGAGTTATATCCCACGTCAAGTTTGTACAAGAAGGAAAGGTACTGCGTTACATAAAGGTGTCAGTTTTGTGGAAAGGTACTGCTTTACATAAAGGAGTCAGTTTTTTTGCGACGTTGATTTGATTTATTTATTTTCTTAACGATAAATTAGAGTAATTTTTTTCTTATTTTATTTTCATTAGGGAAAAAAACAGATACAGGCCAGTAATATACACGGATAAGATTCTAAAATAATAATTTTAGCCTACATCCTAACACAATTCCAATAGGAGTTCAGACAATAATTTTACGCCAGTTTTGTTTTTATGTTAATCTATATGAATTTACATTATGATCGTCAATGATTTGATATGCAATCATATATTTATAAAACGTCAAAAATAATTATCAAAAAAAACAACAAATTCGAAATTACCGTCAAATTGAAAACTGAGAAACAAGGAATCTGGAAACTAAAAAGAAATAATGGAATACATGTCAAACTAAATATCTAGTAGATATCACATAATGATCGTCATTAAAACTAAGAGCAGTAATAATTAATAATAGTCTAGAACAAATGTCATCTAAAATCAATTAAACTATTTTTGATATTATTTGACTTCACGTTTAATTTTTTCCGTATTATTTGTTATTCTTTTTTCCTGCACCAACATACACAAATGTCTCTGTTTGACCCAATGGTTGACTGGTAGAGAATGCCTTTTGGCATTAAGTTCGCCATTTGTACATTTTTCTTTATGTGTGCAATAAAGTTTAAATAAATAAATTAACTATGGTAGCTCTTCAAGTGTGGCATATGTCGTTTTTGAGTTATTGGAATTTTGATTTTATTTTATTTAATCAAAGTTGAAATTTTAATAACATGAACGGTCGGGAGTCGACGGCCTACCACTCCAAGGGATAGGTTGTGGGCAGGGTTGTTACCATAGCCCAGTCTTTTGGGGAAAAAACGTACCAGTGCTAGTGATTAATAATGTAGCGTCTTTTAATGAAACACGTTTTTAAAAAATAGTAACTATTACTTATAAAACCTAAATAATGTAAATGATCGTATATGCTATATAACATGTAACAAAGAAAAAATAAACATCACTAAATATCACTCAAGTGTTATCGATATCTATAACAAACATTTCTGAATATTAACAGCAAATGTGGAATAAATCTTGAAGCAAACAATATTTATTACAGAGTGTTCGTTCATTTATTATCAAACAAACAATCACCACAAACATCTTTGATTTATTCTTGTTGCACTTGGAGGATTTAACAACTGGAGACGCCTTGTCTGTAATTGTCTCTACGAAATAGTCTCCCGATTTATGTGGGAGAGGGGCACGTCAAACGTTAAACGTCAATATATACAATACGTATGACCATTGACCGAGGTTTTAAACAGAGTGGTAAGCTCTTAAAGGCGACTCCGGTAGTTAAACCCTCCAAGTTTTGCAACTGTAAATCTGACAATAATTAAAATAACACCGAATAATAATTCAGTTCATTTATTTGTGAAAGTGATTTATGATATCTAAAAATTTTATTGCTTTGATAACTTCATTTTTAACAAATTATCTACAACATAATATTTTTCTGCGATATTCTCTACCTTCAGGATAGAAGTTTTATAAAAAAAGTCTCGTCTTCTGTTTGTACAGCTAGGAATTGGATAGCTCCTGGCACGGACGCTAACTTTTAACTCAGACAAATGAAGCATCCTTGTAAAATATTCTTTAAGCAACATGAAATATTATGTAAAATACGTGAACTAAGTTGCTTTGTGCTAAATAAATTATGTTTTCATTTGGTTTTTACACTGTTTACTCTATTTTTGAAAAACCATCTGTTAAAGAGGATTTTTTTAAAGATAATATTTGGCTCTGGGGCGCCGTTTTAGTCTATTAAATGAATGTATCAAACTGAGGAATATATGTAAGTAGTGGAATAGAGATGTAGTAGAATAAAGAAGGATAAAAAAATTTCATAATTTCTAAGTCTTTCATTTTCATTCCTGTTTTATTCAGGAAAAAGCAGAATGGCCTCAAAACTCTATAGATTAGATTAGATTCATTTATTTCTGATTGGAAATGTACATTATATTTTACATGTCAAAATAAAATGCATTCACAAAAAGATAGTAGATTATAAAGGTAATCTAAAGTCTAGTCTTTATTCGTTTGCTTTACACCATTATATGATCACGGCAGAGATAATTCATGACCATATTGTTATGTTATGTAGCATAAAGGATGACTCACGCTACACAGTGCCAGGACCGGGCCGGGGCGGACCGGAGCGAGCCGTCACACGGACTTTCAGGAGCGCCACCGTCGCCGGACCGTTCCGGGGCCGGGGCGACCGGGCCATCATCTCTATATTATAGTATCTCTATGCGTTGACACTATCGTTGAGTCTCCGAGCGCGAGACAGGCCGGGCCGGGCTGTCCGAGCTCACCGAGCCGTCCAAATAACGGACTGTTCATGACAAATGTCACAAATGTCAATCATATTGAAAAAATTGGTTCGATGGGAAGCAAGTCGATATAGAAATAAATAATAAAATCAAAATATTGGCCCTGGCTGCCATAATAGCTGATGAAGAGAATACTGCATACTCTGGGCAATTGTGCATTTGGACATTTCGCGGACACTTTCGGAAAAAGGAGAATTACACAACATTATGTGAAGAGCTTTATTTCCACATGACCAGAGACTCTTTCGAAGCCACCGTGTTCTCTGCTTAAGGTAATGGAAATACAATGCGTGTATATTGTCTCAAATAATCATGTGCCGAAGCATATTAAACTATTAAAAGGAAAAGGGATGACCGGTTCTCCATACAAACATAGTCCCCATTTTCCTCTCTGGATATTGATATTCCCTTCGTTCTACATCCAATTTTGTAATAGTACATTACGATACAAGTGCGAAAAATAGGAAATTCGAAACAAGTGGCGATAAATTAAAACACGACCGAAGGGAGTGTTTTAAATCGACACGAGTTGCGAATTACTTATTCGCACATGTATCGTACAACGTTTTACAGTACATGGCTCTTTAAATGTTCGACACAGTAACGTAATATGCTAATTTTCGCACTAGTGCGGTAAACTAGCAACATATGTACTGTAAAAATATTATCCGTAATGGGAACTACGTTTGTATGGAAAAGCGGTCTCGTTTTGAGGTAGGTAACTAGGCAGATTACTTAGAGATTGACTCATCACAAGCTGCCCTAAGTGCTTCTTAGCGAGTAGACAGGCCTATTGTTTTTCAGTATTATTTTCTTCTATTGAGGTGTGCATTTGTGTTGTATTGCAAAAATATATCCGTTGGGGTTCAGTGATACCCGATAGATATTAACCCTGAATCACAAATGATCATTTTGCTTAATGCCGCGTTTTTGCATTATTTTCTCCCATCAATCCTATCATAGACTTGTTCCGTTTCAGGAATGCATGAAAAACTTAAGTTTAAAAGAGAAGATATTTAAAATGGCTGTTAGGAATACCACAACATTTTAAAGTATCGATATAAGATAATCATCTACAAACATTCAGCTACAGAGAAATACGCGTACACCACTAAGAATGTCGGTGGTGCGCTCTCAAAGTAAAAAAAAATAACTGTTAAGTTCGGTACACTAAGATAGAATTGTCTAACAAGTACAAAAAATAAACTACTTACTGGCTTACTTACTTCTTGCGAAAAAGGAATTTTTGATCTATAATACGAGTGGGTTAGGTAGTTGAAATTTACAGTGTGCATTTTATGGTTCCGTAGCCAAAATGGCAAAAACCCTTACAGTTTCGTCATGTCTATCTGTCTGTCTATCTGTCTGTCCGTATGTCACAGCTATTTTACTCAAAAACTATAAGATAACCAAAAGAGAAAAGTGGAAAGTAGGTATTTTTTATACTACGTTGGTGGCCGGCCTGATGGTAAGCTACTACTTAGTTTAGAAGTTCAAATGTATAAAAATATAATTTTTAGGCACGCCATACATGTAACTAAAAGTGAAAAGGTTATTCAAGTAAAAGAGTATTAAATTTAAGATTTTTTTTTAAGTAAGTGAGATGGCAAAGGAGTCTTGCGTAGCCCGTCATGCTAGCCCGAAATGATATGAACGCTCTGACGTCGGGCTACAGCGGCGGCCTCATATTGAGAAAGTCGGGCGTAGCCCTTGTGCTATGCGTGCTCTAAGGCCGAGGGCCCCCTCATAACAAATGAATCGGGGGTAGCCTTACGTACCTAAGTAGCTTCCTCATACTAAAAAGTCGTGCAGAAGAAGATAACAATATAATTTTTTCAATATGTCAATTCCAGATTTCCTGTGTTTCTTAAATGTATAGTAACATGGCAGCAGTTTTCATCTTTAGGGTTCCGTACCCAAACGGGACCCTATTACTAAGACTCCGCTGTCTGTCCGTCCGTCCGTCCGTCCGTCTGTCACCAGGCTGTATCTCATGAACCGTGATAGACAGTTGAAATTTTCAAAGATGACGTATTTCTGTTGCCACTATAACAACATAGTATTGTGTTCCTGCCGGTGAGTAAGGTTGCCAGAGCTCAACGAGGGGAAGGAGGGTTGTTAGGCTCGGCAACGCGCATATAATTCCTCTGGAGTTGCAGGCGTACATAGGCTATGGAGACTGCTTACCATCAGGTGGGCCGTATGCTTGTTTGCCACCAACGTAGTATATAAAAAAAGCGGCCAAGTGCGAGTCGGACTCGCGCATGAAGGGTTCCGTACCATTTATGACGTATTAAAAAAAATCTACTTACTAGATCTCGTTCAACATTTTACCACTTAGTACACACATTTTACCACTTTGGAAGTGTCTCTCGCGCAAACTATTCAGTTTAGAAAAAAATGATATTAGAAACCTCAATATCGTTTTTGAAGACCTATCCGTAGATACCCCACACGTATAGGTTTGATGACAAAAAATTTTTTATTTTATTTTATGACTTATTAAAAAAACTACTTACTAGATCTCGTTCAAACCAATTTTCGGTGGAAGTTTGCATGGCAATGTATATAATATATTTTTTTTAGATTTTTCATTCTGTTATTTTAGAAGTTACGGGGGGGGGGGACACCCTTTTTACCACTTTGGAAGTGTCTCTCGCGCAAACTATTCAGTTTAGAAAAAAATGATATTAGAAACCTCAATATCATTTTTAAAGACCTATCCATAGATACCCCACACGTATGGGTTTGATGAAAAAAGATTTTTTGAGTTTCAGTTCTAAGTATGGGGAACCCCCAAAATTTATTGTTTTTTTTCTATTTTTGTGTAAACATCATAATGCGGTTCATAGGATACATCTACTTACCAAGTTTGAACAGTATAGCTTTTATAGTTTCGGAAAAAAGTGGCTGTGACAGAATCGGACAGACAGACGGACATGACGAATCTATAAGGGTTCCGTTTTTTGCCATTTGGCTACGGAACCCTAAAAACCAAATACTAAAAAGTACGGAATCACGTTGGGCGAGTCCGACTCGCCCTTGTCCGGTTTTTGTATTTATTCGTAAGCTTGCATTAATTGCCATGCCACTTTAGGCTTAGCTTGTAAGTACAGTCGAGGAAATTGATTCTTTAGCAGTTAACGTGTCACGTTACAATGGACAGCTCTTACCATAAGTATGTACAGCCAAATTTACTTGAACCGCAAGTTGCTAAAGAATCAATTTCCGCGACCGTACTAATAGGATATTCTTTGCTAATAGGTCTAATAAATAATATGTTGCGGACTCTTTTCTTAAACCTTTTTACTTGTATACTTTTTACGACATTTGACGCTGTCATGTTATTCAAATAGTAAAATAAATCTGACAAGAGAGAAAATAGTGATCTTATTTACAGAAAGATACTTAATGTATGAAAAAATAAGCAAAAATAAGAATGAATGTTTTGTGAGTGTGAAACAATTTTATTTTCTTTGACAAATAGAGCACTGCATTGCATTAACGATTATTATTATTTTAATTTGTATGTCTTTCCCATCACGGAACAATGGTATTCCGGACCTTTGAGAAGCGTGCGCCGAGCCCTAACCTAACGTAGAGGCCCTTTTGACACGTTCATGAAATGTAAGATGTACACCGAGCTGATGCTGCCCTTGCCCATGTCATAGGACGCACGCAGAGGCAGGCCCGACAGGGTGTAAGGACTATTGAGAGTTGTTGGAATCTAAAATAAACTAGGTTATTGTGTGAAAGTGATGGGCTAAACACTGAGCTATGGGATAAAAAACCAGACGCCTGCCTAATAAAACGGTATACAATTTTATTTCCGGCAGACGACACAAAGAGCGACATCTAGGATGGCTCAAGAGTAACACTGGTGTGAGCGGCTCAGGGGTATCGAGAGGCGTGCACCGCTTTCAACCCAGTGGCTGTAACAGCCACTGTGCCAACTCGCGTCTTGCACTTCCACCCTTGGAACTTATAGCTCTAACGACTCCACCCTGGCCGGCCGGCCAAGGCAACCCAGAAGCAGATAATCCTGTCCCACCCACCCTCCTTCGAATGACAGAACTCCCTAGGAACACTCGGGTACGTGAGATCGTTACTCCCCAACTGCATGCCACAAGCTGCCCGAAGTTGACTGATTGCACTGGTAAAATCAGCGGGCCATAGATTATTAGTTTGCAGTTCCTAAAAGCCATTGCTGAAAGGATGTGTAGCTGTCATATACAAAAACAATGGGTAGACAGTCTCAAAGGGTATGTCTTATGATAAATAGTTTCATGCCGCAGTAAAATAATGTTATTTGTAGTATTTAGTTTTAAAATATATTTTTATAATGTGTATGCTAATCTTAAGGTATTTATCTATGGGCCGCTAGTTGCCTGAAATAAATTATGATAGATAGACGGATAGATGGGGTGTTCTAAGAGAACGTCGGTTTGAAAATGCTTTTGTCTTGTATGGCAGCTTCCTCAATCAACTGCGTAAAGCTCGAGAAAATACTGCCAAAAGGCTAGGCTAGATAATAAGTTTTTATAAAAGAAACATGTCTTTATGGGACCCATAACATTGAAGCAATACAAAAGTTAGAAATGAGAGTCAAATCTGACAATCGTTATCTACGCACGAAACGCCCCTTATTAAATGATACTTGGTCGTGACGTCATGATTAAGTTTAATGCGTTTTATTTGCATTGCATTTACAAAAAGAGGAGCTTTCGAGTTTCGAGGATTATGTTTTTAAAATACGTGTATATTACGTAGGTTTGTTTGTATTGATTTTTTGATTCTAGAAATAATAGTTGTATAACCTTAATATGTATATAGGTAAGTACTAAGTACATAAAAGGTACCGAAATAGGTCAGAAGAGCAGTAAATTCCATATTACTATACAGTATATCCAAAAAGAGCGCTATGATAAGTAAAAGTTCCTTTTTAGGGTTCAGTACCCAAAGGGTAAAACGGGAGCCCATTACTAAGACTCCGCTGTCAGTACGTCTATCCGTCTGTCACCAGGCTGTATCTCGTAAACCGTGATAGTTAGTTGATATTTTCACAGATGATGTATTACTGTTGCCGCAATAACAACAAATACTAAAAACTACGGTACCCTAGATGGGCGAGTCCGGCTCGCATTTGTCTGGTATTATTTAAATATAGGAGACAAATGAGGAAAGCCCATGAACAGAGGTCGTACCTATCATAGGATAAGTAGATATATATGTACAAAGAAACAGCGGTATGTTAAGTAGATTTTTTTTATTTTTTATATTAGTAGGCAAACGAGCAGAGCCCATGAACAGAGGTCATACTCTTATCATAGAATTGGTAGATATGTACAAAGAAACAGCGCTATGTTAAGTAGAATCGATTTTTTTTAAGTAGGAGCTAAACGAGCAGAACTCATGAACAGAGTTCGTATCATAAGATTTGTAGATATGTACATAGAAATGGCGCTATGTTAAGTAGAAGTATTTTTTTAAATATAGGAGGCAAATGAGCAGAGCCCATGAACAGAGGTTGTATCATAGGATAAGTAGATATGTACAAAGAAATGGCACTATGTTAAGTAGATATTTTTTTTTAATATATGAGGCAAACGACCAGTGCCCACGAACAGAGCTCGTATCAGAAGATTTATAGAGATGTACAAAGGAATGGCGTTATGTTAAGTAGAAGTATTTTTTTTTAAATATAGGAGGCAAACGAGCAGAACCCATGAACAGAGCTCATATCATAAGATTTGTAGAGATGTAC
Source organism: Cydia pomonella (assembly GCF_033807575.1). Taxonomy (NCBI): domain Eukaryota; kingdom Metazoa; phylum Arthropoda; class Insecta; order Lepidoptera; family Tortricidae; genus Cydia; species Cydia pomonella. Next base: position 21,664,622 of record NC_084714.1, on the reverse strand, counting down.
AAAGGAATGGCGTTATGTTAAGTAGAAGTAATTTTTTAAATACAGGAGGCAAACGAGCAGAGCCCATGAACAGAGGTCGTATCATAAGATTTGTAGATATGTACATAGAAATGGCGCTATGTTAAGTAGAAGTATTTTTTTTAATATAGGAGGCAAATGAGCAGAGCCCATGAACAGAGGTTGTATCATAGGATAAGTAGATATGTACAAAGAAATGGCACTATGTTAAGTAGATTTTTTTTTTTATATATGAGGCAAACGAGCAGTGCCCACGAACAGAGCTCGTATCAGAAGATTTATAGAGATGTACAAAGGAATGGCGTTATGTTAAGTAGAAGTATTTTTTTTAATATAGGAGGCAAACGAGCAGAACCCATGAACAGAGCTCATATCATAAGATTTGTAGAGATGTACAAAGGAATGGCGTTATGTTAAGTAGAAGTATTTTTTTAAATACAGGAGGCAAACGAGCAGAGCCCATGAACAGAGGTCGTATCATAAGATTTGTAGATATGTACATAGAAATGGCGCTATGTTAAGTAGAAGTATTTTTTTAAATATAGGAGGCAAATGAGCAGAGCCCATGAACAGAGGTTGTATCATAGGATAAGTAGATATGTACAAAGAAATGGCACTATGTTAAGTAGAATTTATTTTTTTTAATATAGGAGGCAAACGAGCAGAGCCCACGAACAGAGCTCGTATCAGAAGATTTATAGAGATGTACAAAGGAATGGCGTTATGTTAAGTAGAAGTATTTTTTTTAATATAGGAGGCAAACGAGCAGAACCCATGAACAGAGCTCATATCATAAGATTTGTAGAGATGTACAAAGGAATGGCGTTATGTTAAGTAGAAGTATTTTTTTAAATACAGGAGGCAAACGAGCAGAGCCCATGAACAGAGGTTGTATCATAAGATTTGTAGATATGTACATAGAAATGGCGCTATGTTAAGTAGAAGTATTTTTTTAAATATAGGAGGCAAATGAGCAGAGCCCATGAACAGAGGTTGTATCATAGGATAAGTAGATATGTACAAAGAAATGGCACTATGTTAAGTAGAATTTATTTTTTTTAATATAGGAGGCAAATGAGCAGAGCCCACGAACAGAGCTCGTATCAGAAGATTTATAGAGATGTACAAAGGAATGGCGTTATGTTAAGTAGAAGTATTTTTTTAATATAGGAGGCAAACCAGCAGAACCCATGAACAGAGCTCATATCATAAGATTTGTAGAGATGTACAAAGGAATGGCGTTATGTTAAGTAGAAGTATTTTTTTAAATACAGGAGGCAAACGAGCAGAGCCCATGAACAGAGGTCGTATCTTAAGATTTGTAGATATGTACATAGAAATGGCGCTATGTTAAGTAGAAGTATTTTTTTAAATATAGGAGGCATAAGATCAGAGCCCATGAACAGAGCTCGTATCAGAAGATTTATAGAGATGTACAAAGGAATGGCGTTATGTTAAGTAGAAGTATTTTTTTTAAATATAGGAGGCAAACGAGCAGAACCCATGAACAGAGCTCATATCATAAGATTTGTAGAGATGTACAAAGGAATGTATGACCTATTATTCACCTCGTAAATTATTTGCAGGTGACTAAATAAACACCCTGTATATATTTGTTGTTGTATCAACAAATCAAGCATTTACATTAAAAAAGTGAGTGACATTTAATTAAGTGGAACTGCTGATGAAGACAAGACGGAACACCTCAACTACGCGTATTTCACGTTTGGCGATATCTTCTTCGTTGAGATTGTTCTGCAAGTTATTTTTTAAGCTTCATTTTAGTCAAGATCTATTTCTGATAATGGATCCCAGGAATAATGGATGAAACTCTTCAAATATTTTACATATAGTATCTTTTTATATTTGCATTTAAACAGTGCTATTTGGTGAAACGTGTTCATGAAGATTAGAATATAATTTCTCCTTGACAAGTATTTTACGAGTTAGGGCTTAGGTATATTATATGGGCTTACCTATGGGCTATTGTTTTTCATTCAATAGTTTACATATGTGAAAGAGAAAGTATAACAATATGCTTGTTAGACTAAAATAGCTTTAGTTTTGTTAATTTCAAAAACTTAGTAGGTGATAATTATAACATAGGTATAGAATCTTCAAAAATAAAACAGTAGATACAAAGCAGGTGTTATTGGCCCGTCTTTATATATAGAAAATCGATGGCATGATTCCTAGGAACAGATCTTCGTATGTGTTATAGTTTCAAACTTTCCCATACTGAACGATCTAAATAGGCCACCATGTATACCCTACGGAACATTTTATTTCGTTGGATGAATTTAGGGTGTAGGGGAGAAACTACCCAATTATGAGCTAGTTACTGAAAACTATCATTAATAGACAATTGTAAGGATATTTAACATTGCCAAAATAAGGTTAAAGGTGCCCACTAGTAGTACTTAGTCGATATTGTGATACAATGAATGGTATTATAAACATTTTTCTTTTTTCATATACTATGGACATTCCTCGATGGCACCAAGCTGCAACTGGAAAGCGATGATCACACGGCAAATAAAATCGTGAAGACTGTAGCAGCCACGTCTAAGGAGGATGAATGTATCCGCATTCAATATTTTTTATTTATTTTTTGTTTGATATGTAAAAATGCACGTCAATAAGGTGGCAAACTATTATTAACAGAGACCGGAATTATTGTGGCATTCTTGAACTGTCATAGAGAGTTCTCATTTATCGACTTCGGGTACACATATATCGATACAACGTAGAACACAAAATATTAAAAAGTTATAAAGTTAATGGATATTTGACTGTAAAAGAAGTAACTGCTTTTTTGCATTTCTTTTTACTTATTAAAAAATAGCTCTATAGTTAGGGAGTACAAGTCCAGTAAGGGTTGCTAGATAGCATCTCTCCAGCAACTCTTACTGAGTTTCAACATAATTACTTATATTTTCAAGAAATGAGAGGGGTAAAAAATTATAACTAACCATATTATTCTCAAAATGTTGAATTGTTTTAAGCATGACATCAGTGGAATACATTTTGAGCGCTGGGATTCGGTGGTTAACAGTCATAGTCGGTCTTTCGCATGTATTGCCGTTATTCTTTAAAAACGGATGGGAAAGTTACTTACATTTTATTCACAAGAAATGCAAAGTAATTTAACCATTCAAATTTAGAAATATTTTATCACCTAGGAATGTAAAATTAACGACGACGACGACTTGTGATGATTTTGAAGTTTAAATATTTTTTGGCGTTGGTGTGGTAATTATACATTAATTCAAAACGAGTTCAATTATTCACAACCAGTGGCAGTAAATTAAAACACGATCGAAAGGAGTGTTTTAAATCGAAACGAGTTGCCAATTATCTATTCGCACATATACAACGTTTTACAGTACATATGGCACTTTAAATTTTCGACATAGGCGCGTAAAGTGCTAATTAACGCCCTAGTGCGGTAAAGTAGTACCATATGTACTATAAAAAATGTTGTGTTTCAGTCGTTAGAAAAAATTGTTTAACCCTCGTGTCTTCAAACCCCCGAAACGCTCAAGATTTCCACTTCTCTAAAATACATAACTGTTTTAGCCAAAAATATTAGCTGTTGAACTATATTGAAGGCCCGGTTCACATTGAGTGGCTGCACCACTGTGCACATACAAAGTTTATTCTAACTGTAACTTTTTTGACCACATTATTTTCAATATTTCTCGATTTTTAGCGAGGTAAATTTTTTTTGATGTCATGTACCAAATAATACAAAAAAGGTACTAAAACTGGGAGTAAGCGTCAGGATGTCAGGACCATGATAGCTATTTATATCGTTATAAATAGCTATCATGGTCCTGACATCCTGACACTTACGATACTACAATACAGTAAGGGCTATAACCGCGAACCACTTCATTAGTTCATCTATTCGCCTCTCTATCACTGCGCGATCTTTCTTTGTGCGAAAGAGAGGCACATAGGCTTCCCCTTCCCCCTGACGAAATTATGCGTTCCACGTCTTAATCATTAATTTAAGAACAATAAAACATACGAAGAGTATTATTGTATTATTTCAGTAGTTACAGTAATAATAGGCATAAAATAGGGAATATTACGCAAAACTCTGCGTAGAGGGCGTTACTAACGCACACGGGGCCTACCGCGAAATGGAAAATCTAAATTGTGGTTTCTGCCTCCATCATTCTTGCATATTCGATAGACAGAGAGGCAGATAGGTAACGAAATTTCGTTTCGCGTTAGACCACCTGTAACCAAAACGCCTTGATGCATCAATGCCATAGTGAAAACTTGTCAAAAACTGTTTAAGGCATAGTATGCATAAGTTACTCTCAGGTTTATAATACATGCTAGTGCTGCTCTCTACAGCCTGAAAAAATGTATGGCCTATCTATTTCAGGAGAATGCATCGTACGCGAGCAGTTAGCAATAATATCGCCAACGACAGATTGCAAATGAAATATAGGCACCTTTATGAGTAATTCAATAACTGCACTAAAATATGATGTTCGTACTCTCTGCAGGCAGATTTACAGAAGATCAGTTGGACTCTAAATTAAGTAAAAGAAATAGTTTCCCGTAATCTACAAATTTATTAACGAGATATTTCATTATATATAACTTCGTACGAAATGAAAAGTAATACGTGGGAATATGAGAAAAAATTAGTATATTTATATTAATTTATAACCTACATGCTCATTAATGAATAATTTTTACAAGCAGTAACATTACTACATATCTCATTTAATATAATCCGAATAAATTACATTTCCGCAACACCTCTGTATTTCTCAAAATAAATCAAGACATTATGCAACTTATATAATTTTGACGTATATATCCGAGTCGCCCGTGTTGCGACCGTTGCGACTTTCATGTAGTAACACCTAACATGGAAAAGTAAATAATAAAGACTGAATCTTCACGGATACCGCGTTGTTCGGGAAATATATATATAGGTCAAATAAATACTTAACTAAGTCGCTTGTAATAAACCTTGCATAGATAGATAGATAGATAGATGTATAAATAGAATACTCTTTATTGGAACACCTCAGTAAAAAGATACAAAAGAAAATAAAAAACAAACAATTGATTAAATGTAGAGGCAGACAACAGGCGGCTACGTAACGACTTATATATACTTATAGTACGTTATTCTTTTGTTATATAATTTATTTCATTGTCAATAATATGATAATCCGACAATATGTACGAAACGGCAGTATTTAGTTCTTAAAGCTCTGCTTCTTCTGAACATTTTTTTATTCCACTTCATTTACTATTAAAATTGGTAACAAATTCTTAGGCAACTTGTCTGGCGCTATCAACTATCTCAAGTAAAATGTGGAGCCAGCGTGACTAAAATAAATATAAGTACTATTTTTTTATTGCTTTCCACAAAACCGGCAATATGTAGAATTGTGTAGCTTTATTTCCAGAAATTTGGTTTCATATAGAGATTGGCAGTCATTGTTAATTAACTTCTCTCTGCGCCGAGTAAAATATAACCCGACCAAGTAATGTATTGGCTATACCATCCATATTTAACAAACAAATTTATGACGTTTTGTAACCTTCTTATTTTGGCAAATATATACCGACACATCCGAGCATGCACATTGCGAAGGTGGTATTCTGGTTTTTCATCTTGGTCCAATGTGTATTTGCGTCTGACATTTTGCTTAATGAGAGAGTGAGACGCAATGCACATTGGACAAAGATCTTAGACTAGTGGAATATCACCCGAAAGGAAGAATTGAGTCACCGGGTGGCCCGGAGGCTCCGGGAAGTCCGATTTTTGCTTATAGCATGACCGGCTAGTCTCCGGTCCGAGCCCGCACCGGGCCACTACAGAGCTCCGGTGATGACGTAATGCTTTCCATAGAAAACGAAGCGCCGGAAGCTCCGGCCCGGCCCTGCCCCTGTGTAGCGTGAGTCAACCTTAAAACAGAACACTAGCCATTAGGCCCCTCAAGAATATGCTTCATGGCATAGTTTACTTTTAACGAAGTTTTCTCCAGTGTACGGCAGATAAATGAAAATTGATTTTGAGCAAATATTTTTTTATTACCTCTTGAACGCCAAGAACACCTAAAGTCGTCGTTACTACTTACTAGTCGTACCCACCGCGCCAAGGGCAACTAAAGGTGTTATGGCGAACGCTGTTAAAGCAACCTTCACACTTTCGAGTAAGGTTTACATTAGCTATGTATTAGCTCCCTTGCGCCTGGTTATAAACATATCATACACTGTCACATAGTGGCACATTTAAAGCACCTTTTGCCAATAAGAGTACTTTAAAATAATTCAGGCATAACAAAACATCTTCCCGCTTACTAAAAAATAAATCCCTAATAATAATAGCTAGTCGTTTAATTAAAATAATTTGGAAACCCTTCGCGGCCGGAGGCAATTCGGATGGAAATTCTCCATTACCTGTGGTGAGGCGGGTATTATCAAAAACGCGTAGGTTTTACTGACGTAAATTAATTTATTAATTTGAGCCGTAATGGTGTAGTTACATAACTTAACAAACTTCCAATTTGGACGCGATGATGATTTTTTTTTGTATGTTTGAGATCCTTCTTCAACCAACCAACGGAGCGGCAGTTTACGTTCACAAGGCATCATACATCTCCCATAGTCATTCTATGAGTTCTTGCCCGGAACGCTATTGGTCATATAAATTTGTTGCCGTTCGCGGCCTATTAGGATATGTTCTCGCTTATATTGCACTAATATTGTTTTATATTGTATTGTAATAGAGAACTCTATCTATCTAAAATACGGCTTCTCGGTGGTGCCAGCAGTTGTGATTGCAGGAAAGCAGCACCCAAATGCTGAGCTGTTTGCAACTACTGCAATTTTTAATGCTACCGGAGATGCGTGCCGACATTGAAAAACCATTCATTGATGATTCACCATCCGATGACGATTTCGATCTGCCTGATCAAGTTGACGAAGAAATGCTACACCATGCGCTGGCCGCAAAAGTAGTGCTGTGGATCCAAAGGACAAGCCTGGTCCATCAAAGATATACAAGACAAGAGATACGAGTTATAACAAGTTCCCTCACTGTACTGTATATTATACACACAATGATCCGAAGGGCTTTCGAGGTGGAAAACTTGGATTTATCATTACTATTTCATCACTAATAATATATATAAAAAAGCGGCCAAGGGCGAGTCGGATTCGCCCATGAAGGGTTCCGTACCATTTATGACGTATTAAAAAAACTACTTACTAGATCTCGTTCAAACCAATTTTCGGTGGAAGTTTGCATGGTAATGTATATCATATATATTTTTTACTTTTATTATTCTGTTATTTTAGAAGCTACAGGGGGGGGACGACGACGACGACGACGACGACGACGACGACGACACACATTTTACCACTTTGGAAGTGTCTCTCGCGCAAACTATTCAGTTAAGAAAAAAATGATATTAGAAACCTCAATATCATTTTTGAAGACCTATCCATAGATACCCCACACGTATGGGTTTGATGAAAAAAAGTTCTAAGTATGGGGAACCCCCAAAATCTATTGTTTTATTTCTATTTTTGTGTGAAAATTTTAATGCGGTTCACATAATACATCTACTTACCAAGTTTGAACAGTATAGTTCTTATACCCTAAAAACAAAACTACCTCATTTGATGTAAGGCAACACATCTTTTTTGTTACGATTTCCATGTATTATAACTTTTGTGTTGCTTTACATTGTGGGCCGAATTATTTAGTATGGTTTATATTTTCATGGTATTTCTATGCGAACTTTATCTCAATAAACTTTATAGGTCCAATGCTAACCACAGTTTAAAGATTCGCCCGTTTTGAATTTACATACTTATTACGTCCAATAAAACACTATTTAAATGAAAAATAACTTTTAATATGCTAGGGAGCACATATTTACACGACTTACATAGGAATATAAGTGAAGTACCTTCAGTTACTTTTTATCATAGAAAGTAAAAGAGTCTACCCACATCATTACATATATATGACAATACTGTATACATCAGTTGGCGTATGCTGGAAGGCGTGATTAAATACACGCCACTTTTTAACACCTCGTGATTGGAAGAAACACACTTTATTTATAACCCTGTCGCGTTGGCGTTGAAAAGGGTATCGTTGGTATCGCCATTTCGAAAGGAATCGACGAAATAAAGAACTATAAAAACATTGTTTCAAAACTGAACAGCAAAGAAATATCTGCTAATGAGATATAGCTAATTATTAAATTTAAATATATATATGTCTGACGTCATTTTGGAAAAGCTGAATACTCTTCAAACTGTTGGATCGATTTTTAATCAAACATAGCTAAGAACACACGGAAACTCGCTTTCACTGAGAAAATTGGTCAAAATCGGTCCATAAGTTTGAGAGCTACGCTGTCACAGACAGACACACAGACAGATCGGCGTCAATCTTAAAACACCTCTTTTTATGCGTAAAAATATAATGGAATATAAAAATCTTATAATTCTGAAAATAAGTGCCTATGGACATATATACAAAACCATAGTCAGTCCTCACCAAGATAAAGGCTTTATTCTAAAATTAAATTTACTCACCAATACAATATCAATTTAATATGAACATCAGCGCGTCTTACTCACACTCATATAGCTTCATTTAAAAGAGAGCAATCTTATTGCCAAATAAAAAAAAATACATATAGGACATTATTACACAAATTGACTAAGTCCCACAGTAAGCTTAATGCTTGTGTTGTGGGTACTAAGACAAGGATATATATAATATATACACATTTATAAATACTTACATACATAGGAAACATCTATGACTCAGGAACAAATATCTGTGCTCATCATACAAACACATGCCCTTACTGGGATTCGAACCCTGGACCATCGGCTTCATAAGTAGGGTCACTACCCACTAGACCAGACCGGTCGTCAAATCTTCTTCTTCTTCCTTGCTCTTTCCCACTTTAGGTGGGGTCGGCTCTCCTAATTATTGTGCGCCACGACATTCTATCGAGGGTTGTCGGTTCAGGTAGATTATTCCTATCAAGGAGCGTGGCCATGGTGGTCCACCATGTTGCCGCGGGCGTCCTCTGCCTCTCTTTTTCTCCGGCAGGTCTAGAGCTTTTTTGACGATATACTCATCATCCCTAGGCATCACGTGTCCAAACCACCTTAGACGGTGTCTGTAAGCTTTTCGGGCAGACCGGTCGTCAAATATCTCTACAAATATTATAAATGCGAAAGTAATTCTATATGTCTCTCTGTCCATCCATTCACGCTTGATTGACTCAAGCGGCTTGACTGATTTATATGAAATTTGTTATGGAGATGGTTTGAGACCCGAAGAAGGACATAGGATAGTTTTTATCACTCATCATCATAATGCCATGCAGATAAAGTTGCTATTTTCAATATAGTTCGAAACGTCAAAAGCACATTCAAGAACGTCCAAGACATTTCTTTCCGTAATTACCTTTCGGGGCATAAAAGGACCCCCAGCGGACCAAGGGGCATCTTAATTAATTAGGACCAGTGATTAAGTCGTCTAATAGATATTTGGGGTCCTTTAATGTACACGTTAACTGCAAATACCCTATTTATGAGATACTTCTGCCCGCGACTTTGTCAAGAGTTGACTCTTTTGCTAGGCACTTCATCTGTGATGAATTAGTAGTTTTCATAGTATATTCTGTGACGAGGCATAAGGATGGAGCCACACTCAACGGTGATGTAAATGAAAATGCAGGTCCCAGAACGACGAGGGTATTTATTATTGGAATAAAAAGGCACCTGTAACAATACAGGCATGAGGATAGCCCTCAGTTAGCGTATATAAACACTTTCGCAGATTAGGTACTTGAAACAATATAATATAGTATAATGTGCCTTTAAAGATGTAGGTACTCTGGAGATGCTTATTGCACTGTACTTTTGATCACAACACAACAATATCACAATCTGAAGGATCGAAAATATAAATTACCTCAGTTTATAAAACGATCTTGGAATACAGGGATGTCTATCAATCAAAATTTAGGATCGAACAGAAAATTAAAACCAGCGAAAGGGATTCCAGGAAGGATTTGAATTTGAAAAGGGAATTTAGAATTTGTATGCCTGAAATAATAGAGCTGATTCCGTTACACGTACCGTTACATATTTCTCCCTCATTTTTACCGTTTCAAGGGATGATTTCTGTAATAAAAAGTATCGCACACAGACGAAGTCGCGGCAGAAGCTAGTAGGTACTAAATTGATTTGATTCACAACTAAATCGTAATTAATCATTAATTAATCTTAATTCAATCGAGAATCATTTAGCGTCTATTAATTTGGGCTTAATTTGGTCTCATTACGTGTTAACATAATTATGCGTCGCATGGGAGACCGACGAATAATAAATAGATATTCAACCAATAGTAAATTATACACTGTGTTATATAGTATCAGTCGATCAGGTTTATTTTTAGGAGCAAATGTTTATACAGTGTGTCCCTAGCCATTGGACAAATATGAAATGTACATATGCATTAGGGTATTTAGAACCAGCGTACAAAGTATCATAACAGCCGGTGTAGCGGTTTCGAAGAAATTAACAAATTACCAATTTTTACTTTGGAGCAGCATGTATGTGTTAGTAGCTCCTAAGGTAATATCCTCAAAGAATAGTATGGAACTTTCTTCGACCTTTTTGATTATCTTTTTTTATTTATGATACTAATAAGCTTGTGAGTTTTGAAAAATGTCATCATTATCAAATATTTCGAACAAATTGTCAAAAACACTGCCAAAGATTAACACAGTGTGTTTCTTTTTGTTGTCGATTATTGCAAATAACTTTTGTTCGAAATTTTTTTTTTATCTTTTGTTCTAATTAAAAAATATATTCATGTCAGAGCATTCCTGAGAAGTAACCCTACGTGGGATTTCAGGGTTTGTCCAATGGCTAAGGTCACCCTGTATGAGACTCATTGCATGAAAGCAATACAAAAGTCAGAAATGATAGTCACACAATCGTACTTCACTCGCAAAACGTTCCTAACAAAACAATAAGTGAACGTGACGTCACGGTCCAACTGAGAGCAAACCCATTTTAGTATGGAAAACAAGAAAATTGGGATTTTGTCGGTAAAATATTGCGTTTATACAATACAATATAGTCTATAGTTGCTATACATTTTTCCTTTTTGATAAAATTGAATGAATCGAATAATTTTTACCTTTTTCATTGTTAATAAAAAATGTAGAGGGTGGGCTAATTCCTGTGTAGTTTTGTTACTATCGATAATGACACAAGTCACGATATTTTCATTTTTTATTTATTTTCTTATGTTTTTATTGTGTCATAATTTTTCTTTGAACAGAGATTTACAAGTTTCGCTATACAAAAAAAAATCTTATTGGTTCATGGGCCAGTGTCCATACAAATCTGCCCATTCTCCTGGAAGCTTTCAATTTCTGTTTTATTTTATCATTTCCATATATTATTTTAATATCCAAATTATTTTTGGAAATGTATAAAATCCAACATACTGTGTCATCATCTCTATTGTATGAGGGAACCGCCGGAACTTGACACCCGTTGCCCAAAACTCCTCCTCCCGCGTAGCCAACGTACATATCGTTCACGCTCCGTGGCGAACGAAACGAACTGTCACAGTCGCACTAATATGGAAGAGTGAAAGAGAGAGATGACTACGCTACGCTACGGAGCGTTAACGATTGTAACGTTGGCTACGCGGCCTGGTGAGTGTCGCTAGGCATTCAGTCGGAACGCTCACCACAAAATAATTAAAATTTGCACGACTAACAAAACCCATCCTTATACTATCGGCCCGATTCGAAGAATGATACACGATAGCGATAAGTTCTGGTATAAATAAATTCTCATTTAGATATGGTTTGTTTGGTTTTAAAGATATTTCCAAGATCTTAAACATGTCTTAATCATTCTTCGAATCGGGCCGTGTGTCTGAGCTGTGACTGTTTCTTTTGGATTCTTTCTAACAAATACCATTTTAGAAATGACGGATAGTGGCATGATTATTAATGGCTTGTTTGAAATGACAGTTGTTTATGGTTATGATTAACGTCACAGGTTTTTCTGACGTAACGTAAACTACTTAATTTCCTTGTAAAGCACTCAGACATAAAGCAATTATAGCGCTATAGCTCATTCCCGCTACGTACTTCATTACCATGTTAGATGGTTATGGGGTTTACTCCACTATGGTCGTATTTTTTTACTTGCTCTCTATACGATAAAATTTTGGGCATTTCAAGCAAAAACCAAAATGTAGTACTCGCATTGTCACTAAATTTTAAACGACCTATCTACTGATAGATAGATTTTTTTGTATTGATTGTACATCGTCACGTTTTAATGAATTATTTACACTTATGTGAACTAATTAATTAAATTCGTTAAACATATCTATGCAAGTAAATTAAATTCATTATCAGTTAAATTAAATTAAACATTATTAAATGTATTGATATATTAATATAACTATATTTAATTGAATTTTAACTTAAAGATGGGATGCTAATATGGGTAGACACACTGGCACCGTCCCACCTACAACGGACTAATGTAAAAGCGGGCGGAGCGGCGGAAAGCGCCGAAATTTTGAAACCTTATAAATATATATAAGAGCCGGCATCCTTGGTACAATGCCTCAAGGGCCTATTTTAGATTTAAGCTAGTTATAGTATAAATTCATTATGTATATTAATAGCAATATACATAATGAATTTATACTGTAAATAAATTAAATTATAGGTAATCAGGATTACAATATTACATACACAATAATTGTGTTTTACTTATCAGTTTAAATACACAGTTCCTTCCCGCCACTTCCCGCCATCTATAAAGCCAAGAAAAATGAGAGGGTAATTTGTAAAAAAGACATGTGAAATTAATGCTTATTGCTACACGGAAATACATATTTTTTTCAAATTGTGTATAAAGTTGATACACTTTTTGTATCAATATTGAAAACTTATATCCACTACCCACAACGTAAGCCTTGGGATTCTTCCTTTAAAAACGGGCATCATCTCGTCTTCCTAACGTTGTCCCTGCTTTATTCTCATGGGAGTCTTAGGTCCGCTTTGGAAACTAATCCCTAGAATTTGCGTAGGCACTAGACTGCCAACTGACCTAACTCAGAGGGGAAACTAGGCCTTATTGGGATTAGTCCTGTTTCTTCACGATGTTTCCCTTCACCAAAAAGCTACTGGTAAATATCAAATAGTAGATGGTACCTATGTTCTGAAAAACTTATTGTTACGAGCCGGGGTCAGAATCCGAGACCTCCGGATTGAAAGTAGAATGGTCTTACCGATAAGCTTCAAACGCTCTTCTTTTCTCTCCTTAAGAAGTTACACAAAATAAAATCATATCACAGCAGCGGAGCAAACCTGATAGTTCCAAATGGAACATTCCTCAGGATAGTCAAGGCCAAAGTCTCCGCCATTGCTCGTTACTTAGCGCCACGACTGCTCTGGGGGCTGTTCTAAAATGAGCAAGTCATGTCATGAGTTGTGAACTAAGGCGATTAGCATCGCTGACTGCTCCGCTGTGACATCAGGAGTATGCTTTTATTAACCGACTTCACAAAAAGGAGCAGGTTCTCAAATCGTCGAAATTTTAGAATCGTTCTAAAATGAGCAAGTCATGTAATGCCAATTAAATCGATTTCGAAAAACTGCCTTATTGTTTTTTTTTTTTTATTATTATTATTATAGGACATTACTACACAAATTGACTAAGTCCCACAGTAAGCTCAATAAGGCTTATGTTGAGGGTACTTAGACAACGATATATATAATATATAAATATTTATAAATACATAGAAAACACCCATGACTCAGGAACAAATATCCATGCATGCTCATCACACGAATAAATGCCCTTACCAGGATTTGAACCCGGGACCATCGGCTTCATAGGCAGGGTCACTACCCACGAGGCCAGACCGGTCGTCGAAATGGGTATACTTTCTAAGTGTCAAGATCTGATGATGGGATCCTGGAGACATTGCGGCAACTCTTGAAAAATATTGTTCTCGTAAATTGCCATTTAGCGAAGTAGATCTGCTGATCACTGGTTTAAACTTTCACTATTTTTACACATTATTCCAGTGACATTTTATTTTCAAAATATTTAAGTTGCTAGTGCGGGTAATTGCGCAGCTGGAAGGTGTTGATGTCAACTTTAGCCAGTCTTTCTTCGAGACCACAAGGACAATGCCGTCCTCGAAATGTAGGAGGTAATTTTAAAACTTATTATACTTTGTCCAGTCCCGTTTAGACCTAGGTCACGGGTTCAATCCCCTGCTCTAGGTTGTGGGTTCAAACCCCGGCTCGTACCAATGAATTTTTCGGATTTTATGTACGAAATATCAACCAGTTTATTTTCGATGAAGGAAAACGAGGAAACCCGACTAATCCCAATAAGGACTAGTTTACCCTTTGGGTTGGAAGGTCAGATCAGATGGCATTCACTTTCGTAAAAATTAGAGCCTACGCCAATTCTAGGGATTAGTTCCCAAGCGGACCCCAGGCTCCCATGAGCCGTGGCAAAAATGCCAGCACAACGCAAGGAGGTTGCCAGAGCTCAACGAGGGGGGGGGGGGGGGCGGGTTTAGGGTCGGCAACGCGCATGTAACTCCTCTGGAGTTGCAGGCTTACATAGGCTACGGAGACTGCTTACCATCAGGCGGGCCGTATGCTTGTTTGCCACCGACGTAGTATAAAAAAAAAAAGGAAGATGTGACCCTAAAATATGGCATTTCTAACTGTATTAAGGAGTCGTCGGTTCTTTTTTGTCAAAAGTAAAGAATAAGCGGGTTATTATCTTTATACGAACCCTGGTCTGTAGGTCTTTTAAGGGTGAAACATTTCCTAATCACGATCCTGATTGAAGATTTGCAAGAGCGGGATGCAAGACCAGTAAGCGGGATGCAGCTAGTTACTATACTTGACGCAAAAATAAGGGGCGAGGTGGGGCGAGTCAGGTTCTTTCGCCCACGGCTGGAGCGAGATTTACAACATTACAACAGTAGAGCAGGGTTCTTCTCCTTGCGTCGTATTCCTCAACATTGAGGGGCGTGACCTCCCTTTTGTATCATTTTCTCTCTTATGATCTTTTATTGGACTGCGTCCACGTCCAGGCCGTTTCACATCTACTTTGCCGATCACAATGAGCTAGGAACTCCCTGCTACTTAAGATTTTACGTATAAAAAACTGCAAACTAAGTATAGACTTGCTTGGCAATATCTTACAAACGATTTCTCAAATGCCATAAACTTAATTGATACGAGTATAATGTGAGCATTTATGCTTAAAGCCAGATTAGGCTAGAGGACGAGCGAAAGGAAGTCATTAGGTACAAATTTGCATATAAAGTATCGGCAAAATTAGCCGCTTATGTCTTTATAGCAGACATATATCTGAATTGATACTACAAGCATTGCGACTTTTATGAAACTCAGCGTGCCAATTTGATTCTTTTTTCATCTGCATTCTTGAGTTACGTTATAATAAAAGTTTTATTTATTTATTATTATTTATTTTCGAAATCTGTGAAAAGTCGATAGTTTGACCAAAATGCACACGGCAATGGCCATTTGTATTTAATTCTAGATAGCTCCTTAAAATTGAATATCTATCGATAAATATAGTTGGTACCTACATATCACTACTCTGGTGCTCAGGGTGCTTAGCCAACATTCCAATCGTTTACGCTGCGTAGTGAACGAAACGCAACTATCACTGTCGCACTAATATGGAAGAGTGATAGAGGCACAAAGTGGTTCGTTATGATAGCGCAAACGATTGTTACCTTGGCTAGGCACCCTGTTATGTCGTCTCTCACGATACTTATTAAATTGTGACGGCTCACATGACAGTTACACCATGAGGTCAATTTAAACTTACATTTTAACTTCAAAATGATATCCAAATGATGTTATCAAAATTTGTATAATTTTATCAATGAATGTAATGACATGTGTCTCGCTCGCGCGAATGCATTTACGAACAAAATTAACGCGCGAATGATATCATTTTGATAAAAAATGTACGTGCGAATTTGCCCCCATCTCCACCAATAGCGTGATTTCAAGTAGGCGCCTTTATGCAGTTTACTTATATATATAAATATATATAGGTGTTTGACTACCATTTCGTATGTATCTCTCTCATCAGTTGTTTAAAGGTTAGCTGGAAGAGATCCCTTAAGGGGATAAGTTCGCCTTTGTACACATTTAGTGTATTCTTTTTTTATATACTTGTTTTGTGCAATAAAGTGTTTACTACTATTACTACTACATGTATCTGTGACATATATCTGTGGCTGCAGCAGTTTGCCATATCAGGGATCGGAACCGGTTTTTTGCAAAAACATCGAAATAACCATATATTTCGGTTTATTTTATACTCTAAATGTAGGACTCAGTTGTGTTTTCAGATAACGACTTCGTATTATTAGATTGCATAATTAGAAATGAAGTAATTAACAAAGAACGTAAAAATACCGTTTTCGTTCCCATACAAAAAATACCGGTTTCCGATCCCTGTGCCATAATTATATCCATTTTTTATGGCCTTTCAAATGAAATGAAATGAAATGAAAATCTTTATTTTCAAGCAACTATTGGCCCATAGATATAGGTAATATATGTATAAACTAGCATACATATTATTATAAAAATACCGCACATATTTTACGGAATAGTATGAATAGTAGATATACTCATAGGTGTTTAGAAGTAGTAATTTATCTAAAATTTATTTGATTTTGACAGATAGAGAGACTTTGACGTCTGAAAGTTACCGTATTTAAGGTTAATAAGGTCTAGTGTCCTTAAAATTTTGTATAAAATTACTAGCAACTATTAGTCTTCGTGAATTACGTATTGTAGCCAGGTCTAACTCTAAAAAAAATATATCTAAAAACTAAAAACACATAATTATGGCCGCGATGCAGTTTGCAACCCCACAGCGTCAGGGAGCCGGCCGCGGAACCGCCGGAACTTGACACTCTTCGGCCAAAACTCCTGCTTGGTGAAGATCGAGATGCTAGGTGTTTACTCGGAACGCTTACCAGAAAATAATTAAAATTCACATTGTGCCCCCCGCACATTGTGCATTGTGTTGTGTCGCCCGTTGTCTGCCATAGTCTAAGTTGTGTGTTTAATTTGTATGTCATTATGTTTTTTTCATATTGGTGAGCAATAAAGAATATTTGTATTGTATTGTGTCCTTTGTGTAGTCTATACGAGAACATATGTCTATGACTGGTCCACGTGGCTGAAACGGTTTCGCAGCGCTGTTTAAGCGTAATTTTTAATGGCCCGTAATGTGAGGCCGGCGGCGGTGATTATAAAAGTGTCAGACGACGACCCTTTTTGAAAATGCGTGCAATTTGCACGATTTATTTTGGTTACGATTGTTTTGGGCTGTAATTATTATTACATACCCACCGAGGTGTTGCCTCAGAAAACCAGTCTAACGGCCCGATTCGAACTTTGAGATACGTCAAACATTTCCTAAAGATATGATATGTCAGTCCCAAAAGTGACGTTTTTGTTTGAAGAAACATCACTTTTGACACTGACATATCTAATCCATATCGTATCTTCAGAAATTTTTGGACGTATCTTCAATGTCGAACCGGGCCGTAAGAATGATATACTATTATAGCCATGTGCCGCCCAAGAAAAAAAAACGCAAGGTCGGCTAAACGCCCAGTGGTGTGCACTATATGAGCCATAATATCTTTAGGTCGTAACTGCCCACGCACTTCAAACATTTTTTTAAAATGAAGAAATGATTTTTTTTCTGGGTATACAATACAATACAATACAATACAAATCCTCTTTATTGCACAACCTCTGAAAAAATGTACATGGAAATACATGAAGATAGAGGTAAACAATAGGCGGCCTTATCGCTACAGAGCGATACATTTATGAATAAAAATAAATTGAATTCTAACCTCGTAATTTAGTTTATTCAAAGAACAAACGTGATTAGCCAAACTGGTTGAAAATTAGACAAATGCTTGCTTCTGCCAAATGGGAATAATTACTGGACGGTAGATATTTTTAAATGCTTTTGCTTTTAGCAATTTTCGCTGTTAAGATAAATGTAGGACTGTTTTGAGCTATTAATATTTATGGTTGGAGATTTTATTAAGCGAAAACCGGAGAGTTCAGATTTTTATTAGTTTTTGTGGAATTAAACAAAGGTTGGGTTTTTTCCTTATACCTAAATTTTAAAATGTGTTTATAATTTTTCCGGCACGAATACTAAGTAGCAAAATATTTGATCGATAAAAAATATACCGATGTTACTGTCAACTAGATGTTATTCAACATAAATATATAAAGTTATGTTACTTGAATGTTCAAGTTTTTGACGACCAGTCTGGCCTAGTGGGTGGTGACCCTGCCTATGAAGCCGATGGTCCCCGGTTCAAATCATGGTAAGGGCATTTATTTGTGTGATGAACACGGATATTTGTTCCTGTGTCATGGGTGTTTTCTATGTATTTAAGTATTTATAATTATATATTATACTAGCTGTGCCCGCGGCTCCGCCCGCGTGGTATTCGGTCTGTGTCAGTAACCGGCTCATTCACCGCTACTTTCTCTGCCTCTCCCCCGGAGGTGGAACTTGAAGTAAAGTTGACAGATGGATACGCTAGAGGACTATAGTCTAGATAAAATATTTTACAATTAGGTACCACTTAATAAAACTACACTCCAAAATCAATTGTTATTTTTTTTCAAATTCGTCCTTATTCAAATTTTTGACGTGATTTAAACGACATAAAGTAGTAGATGTATATCGGACAATACAGTTCCACTTTTGTATTTTTTTTACGTCCTTGTCTGCTCCTATCCAAATCATGTCCATGGAAAATATCATCGAAATCGGTGCTCCAGACCAATCAGTCTAAGCATGAAAAGGTAAGAAATATACCCATAGAAATCCATACTTCCGAACACTATCGATTTTAGGTGTAATACCTATTAGTTAGAAGTAGGATTAGAGGAAAGGAGAATACTCGTAGATATCAAAAACTTGAGGCCGAGTATTTACATTTTGTTTACAGTTATCTTTATGTATGCATAACTAAATGTATACACATACTAATAAGTAGGTATGTAATAGTATATTTACATAACATTGACATTTTACAATATTTATTTGTACACCACATTGCGAGTCTCCCCGGCGGGCATCAGCACGAATAGCTCCGTGCAGCTGGTAACGCGCGAGCACGCCACGTAGAGCTGCCCGTGCGAGAAGCAGCCCGTGCGCAGGTCCACGCCAGCGGCGCGCAGCGTCTGCCTCTGCGACTTGTTGATGTTCATGGCGAAGCAGACGCTCACAAACCCAAGAATGGCTCAGGTCTCCGTACACGCGACGAATGAGGTTTTCAAAGGCTGGAACGATCCTGCATAACGTCTCTGGTAGTTGTGGCTACGCCTAAAATCACGATCGTCGCTATAGTTTCGTAACCTCAATGCGTTGCGAGACTTTCGTGAAAGGTTCGCTTTTTTTCGGGAAGGCATTTTCAGTTTTTAGTTCTTATGGAATGTTAACGCGTATAAAATGCGAGTCCCAAATCGTTTGACATTTACACCGCAAACATCAGAGATTTTTTTTTTCATAGTTACGTATTAAGTACTTAAAAGAGGCGATACGTATGAATATGGATACGATAAAATTACGATTAGGTATAATTCATGACGGAGAAAATATTTTTTTAAATAATTATGCAGTTATACGCGTGTTGATATGTGTGTTGATTTTGCCACTACTTAACTATGTAAGTAAACTCATTTTTAACCGACTTCAAGATTTTGAAAAGGAGGAGAATCGAGGGAACTCTTCAAATATGAAAGTCATACATATAATGATTTTTGTATTTTCTTTAACAAATCTAGCATTTACATTTTAAAAAGTGACATTTGATGAAGTAGAACTGCTGATGATGATCAGAATGGAACTCTTCAACGATACACAGTACACGTTTGGCGATTTGTCCTCTTCGCTGTGTTTGTTAAGTAAATTAGATTTTCAAGACAAATTTTTGTCAAGTTCGAGTTCTGACGATGGGGTCCATGAGGAATCGAGGGAACTCTTCAAATGTGAAAGGCATACATGTAGTGATTTTTGTATTTTCATCAACAAATCAAGTATTTACATTTGTAGAAGTGACATCTGATGAAGTGGAACTGTTCATGATGAACAGAATGGAACTCTTCAACGATGCATAGTTCACGTTTGGCAATTGTTCTCTGTGCATCTTTGTAAAGCAGTTAGGTTTTCAAGACACATTTTTATATTTCTATCCTATTTAGTTTTTTTAATAATTATCTGGTGCTTTATTTCATGCATGGTGTGAAATAATTTATCTTAAATACAGTCGAATACCCTATTGCGGGTATCTTACCAGTCAACCATAGGGCAAGGTGGGTGCAGTGACAAAAAAAAACATGTTACCTCCTTTTCTACATAATTAGGCGTAGGACGCTGTCTTTTTAATTTAATTGTATGAAATCAAAACTCAACAATAAACGTTCTTTCACCGGTCTACCTCATTGAAGTCGGTTTTTTTTTCTTAAAAAATTATTAGTTTTTTTTGATTACTAAATTTTTACTCAGTTTCCCAAAAAATTGCACTGTGCAATGTATGACAATTAATTTACTGTTTTTAAATTTCGTTGTATTATTACATCAACACAATTGAAATTGAATTGATATCCGTATATTGAAATTGAATTGATATCCCCCCTCTTCTAACTTTAGAGTTAATTTGGCAAAATCCTTCCTCGGTTGCTTTATTCATATTCATATTCATATATTTATTCATAATAATTCATATTATATGTCACAATATTATTTAAAATTAATTATTTACAAAACATGATTTGTAACATTTTACATAATAATAAAAAAATAAAATTAATATTAAATCTAAGTTTTTAGGTACTTGTTTTGTACTCTAAAAACTCATTAAAGCTATAAAAAGTGTGCTCGATAAGCCATTTTTTCAGCTGCATTTTAAAATTCATTAATGACGGCGCATTCGTGACATGACCCGGCCCGGACCGGCCATATTTCAGCCCCATATCTGTTAGTTTAGCAAGGTACTCGATACTCGTAGCACATATTTGTTGTAAAAGTTTGCACCTCCTTCCTAAGTAGCGCCACAAGATTCAGGTGCAAACTTAACTTAATCGAGTGTAGTGGCTACCCCCCCCCCCCCCTTTTAGGGGTTGAATTTTTATAGCCTATAACTTGGCCGGGCATTTTCCCGACAGATTAGTAAAGTTTTCATCAAAATCCGTTCAGCCGTTTTCACGTGATGCGAGGTCAAATAAACAGACAAACAGAGAAACAGACAAAAATTCTAAAAACTGTTGGAACGTGTTCTGTTAACGATTCTTAGTATCCCCAGCCTACTTTTTTTCGAATATGTTCCATGTACAGACTTTCGACCCCCTTCAGCTTTATTATATGTATAGATAATATCGTTGTCTAGGTATCTACAACACAAGCTTTATTGAGCTTACTGTGGGACTTACAAGGAAAGGTACCAACTGTCCGGTTCCGATTTGATTTCTATTTATATATGTAGTAGGCTAAAATAACGGACACGTATTTTTTTTAGCTGCCCAAACTCTACCTATTGGGAGAAATTGTCCTCCAAAGTATTAAAACATTACTAAATCTTCTAACTCCTATAGAAAGTGATGCTCAAGCAACTTGCAAGTTAATGGCTTGTTTGAGAGCAGGAAAAATTAATGAGCACGTGTTTTGTTATATCTGCTTAAACTCAAGTTTTCCTTCCACAGATCTACCTAACCTCTAACTAAGCAAAGCTTGTACTATGTATGTATGTTTAATAGTATGATTATTTTATATCATTGTTAGGCTCAATATCAGACATGATGTTCTGGCTCAACCAAATGTCCTGCCTTATTTTTTATGACTATTTACATATTTAATTCTTTACTTGTAAAATAAATAAACATACATAATAAAACTTACTAACAACTTAAACTAAAGATAAAAAATTTGGCCCAAATCGCCGTCAATGGGCAAGGCTGGCCGTATTTCCCCGCTGTATGGCGATACTTATACGCTGTGCGAAATAGTGGCCAGAGGGCCTACCGCGAACCACGTTCGACGTGTTGCCTCCCTGTCCCACTTACGTATGAATTTACAAGTGGGACAGAGAGGCAACACGTCGAACGTGGTTCGCGGTAAGCCTTCAGCCCTCTGATCGCCCGAGGCCTCTATTAGGCGCACGGGGGCGCACCGACAAATCTTTAAAAAGCCGACGCGCACTAAGCCCCCATGGCCCCAAGGTTTAAAAAAAAATTAATAATTTTTAAAATATTGTAAAAATTAAATTTGTAAATATTATAGATTGTGTCAGAAACATTTATTTTTTATTTTTTGAAAAAATATTTTGCACACGCCGTGCAAGGTTAAAGACCCGACCAAATGTTCAGTACCTCTAGTGTAAATTTATTCGATACGACGAACGAAACGAATCGAAACGTGACGTACGCGTTTGCGTTAAATCTTATTTTGTATGGGATTTTGAGTTTCCAAAACGTCCCGCTTGGCGCTCTGTTCCTAAATCCCGTACAAAATGAGACAACGCAAAAGCGTAATACGTCACGTTACGCTATCGAATAAATGTACACTAGGGGTTCTGGCTTTTTTTTTAAATGACTATTTGAATATTTAATTTTGACTTGTAAAAATTATACATTGCCTCAAGAAACTTTTTGGGCAAAAAAAAACTTTAAAAATATGAGGGTTGATTTACTCCCGCTATCCTGCAGCCAAACCTGCAGTTAGAGTATGATAGAAGAAGTATGAGACTAATTAAAGTGTTAGATTGAGATATATTTTCAGCTTGCCTCAAGTACCTACTCCAAAATGTCTACCAGCAGCAGGACTCCAGCTAAGAGCGCCGTCGTTCCAAAAATAAATAAAATTGAATAACAACACGACCTCAAGAAATTACTTACTAACAAGACTCACGGTAAAACACGTTTTCATATAAATGAAGACTGCTTTAACCTTTGTTCTAAATTATTGTTTGTGTAAACAATTAACGATACCTCACGTCTCACGAGCGATGTATAATTGAAGATGACGTGAGTTACAGGAGGCAGCGGAAGCGGGAAGCGGAGCCTGTTGGTCGTCACAGCAATTTTTAAGCTATAACAGAGCAACTCAGAGATCGATGTCTCCCCAGTCCCGATGCCAAGGTTAAAATATGAGATGGCACTTTTATTATACTGTAGACCAGATTTGAGCGGATTGAACAATAATTTAACCCGATTCTGACGCAGAACAGGAATGAAAATAATGCAAGTAATAATTGCCATAGTGCCATTAAGTTGCCATTTTATATATTGTACCTATATATATGTAAGTATAAATATATATTATGTTGTATATTTATTATTGTATTAGGTATTGTTTTAATTATAAGTAGTATTTATGTGTATTTGTGTTTAATAGTCTCCATTTTTAGCTCCTTGCACTGCTACCTAAAGGTTCTCTGGAAGAGGTCGCTTATTAGCGATAAGACCGCCTGTTGATACCTGGTTCTATTTTTCTTTAAAATGTATTTGTAGTTTTACATGTATGTATAATGTATAATTGTTGTTGTAATAAAGAATATTTACTTACTTACTTACTAATTGCCTACTAAACTGTCCCTCTTCAAATTTTCATTGGGTTTGGCTTCAAGCGTCATAGGCTGTGACGACCGTTTATCTTCAGATTGTAGGGGGGGGGGGGGGGGGTTATCATATCATATGCGGGTTGCCAACCCAAATGATACTTCGAATATAAGACCCGAGGAACTCTTCGAGCTAGAATTTGAATGTCGCTCTTCCTTGCACTTTCATCATCACATCATCATACTTACGTGCTCGTAACCATCGCCTACTAGCGAATGGAACCTTTCACACGTTAGCACACCAGTATTCTCCAATCGTCCGCTCCCGGACACTCCTTAACAATTTTTTATTTTTTGCACTGGACTGCGACTTGTTTGCTGACAAAAATCGTAAACTTGTTAAACATTTTTTACGTTATTGTGAATCAGCTATTTAATTATTGTCATATTTATCATAAATAAATACATTTATTACCTAGCTTATAGCTCTATTACTACTTTATTTTACAGCGCATTGGCGCCCGTTAGCTGTAATGTAATGCTGTAAAATTGTATTTCAATAAATAAATAAATAAATAATCATCATATCAGCTTTTTATCGCCCACTACTGAGCATAGGCCTCTCTTCTAGTACACCACTTAACCCGGTCCTGAGCCAATCCCATCCAGAAGTGACCCGCAATCTTCCGAATGTCGTCCACCCAACGAGCCAACGGACGCCAGGCACTCCTTTCGTTTGAAAGCAGCCACCATTCCGTTAGCATTTTGGCCCACCTGCCATCACTCTGCCCTGCACTTTAGTTTAACAGAAAAATGCGCTAAACTCCATGACTTGTGCCATAGGTTCAAAGCGAGTGCGTGTAATCGTGTTCGCAGCATCCGACATTTGTCGCAGGCCTATCACAAACTTCGCTACCCAAAAGACATATCTTCATACAAATGCCTCATCACATTCGGCCTTTTAGAACAGAGCTGGTTTTGTTACAAACATCGTGAATAAAAGTCCTATATGCATATAGTTTCTATGAATACATACGACGTGTTGTTAATCAGTTTATATCGTAAGGTTAACGAGTGCGAACTTTGTGGCTTTTCATCTAACAATGTAATTATTAAAGAAAACACGGCTCTGTTTGACACGCGCCAACGTTATATGGCGATTGTGTGGCTGACGTTTTAGTTATGGAAGGTAGGTAAGGAATGAAATCTCCATAGGCAGAACTGTTGCAAAAGTGTCCAGCTGTCTGCTATAAATAATAGTTCCAAAACTCTCCAGAGTAGCGCTAGAGTAGCTAAGAACCTAGGCGTTATTGACAGAGTGAAGTGCGCTGTCTATGATTTGATTTTTTTATATATTCTAAGTTTTATTTAAGGTTTTATTATTATATTATAACGAGCCCATTGTGTCCCACTGCTGGGCAAAGGCCTCCCCCCTCTTCTTCCACTCATCCCGGTTTTGAGCAACGACCGACCAGTTTTATTACGGACACTTTTTGATAAATGGAGATTTCATTCCTTACCGCTACCTTCCATAGTTTTTTAGTATTACTTACTAAATATTAGCATAATATTGATGTTTGATTTACGAGTAAGTGATCTGATGTAATAGTATGAGAACAATCTTAAGTCATAAATCAAAAACGTGAAAGAAACGGACTATGAGATACAGATTCCATGGAGGCATCTCAATTTCATATACAAGCTCGAAGTAATTCTTAAAGTGCGTCTACGACGCAATTAACTTTTGTAGAAATTGTGGAGGAACATTGTGCAACTTGGTAATATTCAGCAGCTTAACTTTATACTTACTGGTGCACAGGACCCGGGTAAATATGTCTTTAAAATACGTCCAAAAGAGAGGAATGGTCATTGTGAATGTCATCTCGCTTTGTGTGGTAGGGCACAGCACAGCGGATGTCTTTCCAGATCTAGAGCAGAGCCCAACTGGGAAAGTACCTCCACCTTACAGAAAATCGCTGCCAAATAACACTAGACCCTACTCATAGTGTTGTGTTCCTGCCGGTGAGTAAGGTTGCCAGAGCTCAACGAGGGTGGGAGGGGGTTAGGGTCGGCAACGCGCATGTCCTCTGGAGTTGCAAACGTACATAGGCTACGGCTACCATCAGGCGGCCGTATGCTTGTTTGCCACCGACATAGTATAAAAAAAACAGTGTTGCTCAACAGTCTCTCCCAGTCCCCAATCCACTGCCTTAATTTGGCTCGAAAATGCGAAATGCTGCTTAAAGCCTAATAAAATTCAGCTAGCCAGCAGCTAACAAAGCTGTTGTTAAAAATCTAAGAAGAGAGTGGTACAGTGATAAAGTCACCCGTTAGTTGGAAACAAAGCGTCCGAGGCAACGGCCATTACATTACACCGAGTAATTAGAGGCTGTGTTAGGTTCCTCAGTCTTTCTGTTTTGTTTTTATTTACTTACCCCCTTATTCACCCCCCCCCTTATTTAAGGTTAACTGGAAGAGATCCCATACAGGGATAAGTTCGCCTTTGTTGTATTTAATTTACTCTGTAACTGTGTTTTTCGTGTTTTTATTTCTATGTACAATAAAGTATATACATACATATATACATACATATTCATAATTCATGGCAGCAAACCGCGCTGGATCGGGACAGGTGGCGTTGTCTCGTTTCGGAGGCCAAGATTCTTTTTGGATCGCTGAGCCAAAGCAGTTAGTTAGTTAGTTACCCCCTTATTCATAAACCTGTACTAAAGTTACGATGCAGCTAATCATCGTTTGTCCCTTTCCGACGTATTAGTATGATGGAAAGGGACAAACTATGATTAGCGGCATCGTAACTTTAGTACACGTTTATGAATAAGGGGGTATGTGTCTTAGTCATTGTTTTGAAAAACAACTTTGTCTTTGCAAGGTATAATATTGTAGTATAAAAAATAAATAACTTCAAACGAATAAAATGGCAAATAAATGCCAAAAGCATAATCTAAAACTACAATCGCTCTGCACGGTCGCATTCATTGCTCTCTAAATACTTTTCATGATAAAATTAATTAGCGCTTTAACTAAATGAAATTTTATACCTATTCTCTTTATCACGGATTTGCGCCAAAACTGCATTATCTTTGTGAACAATGAAATTTTGGAGCATAATTTGCGTGTTCCATTTCTGGGAACAATGCGCAGAGACTTCAAAGAGTTTGTAAAAGAGTTTCTAGTTTTTTGTCGACTTTTTTGTACACTGGCGTATTGCGGTGTATAACACCAGCTCTTGATTTGAGCCTCGGTTAAAAGACTGAAAGGTATTTTGACTTATCCAAAGTGAACTGTGGATTACATGAAGCTTGGTATGAATATACGTAACATATTTATATTTATGGTCGTTGCTAACAAATGTTGTAGAAAAAAATAAAGTACCTGATTTTATTTTATTTTATTTTATTTTAGTATATGGAAAACCAACAGCGCTATATATATCTAGAACTTACAATAGAATTACAAAGCCAATTACAGGTTCTCACTTATAGAAATACAATAAATTATAAAAAGTTTTTGCCCATCTTAATTTACACATACAAGTTCCTACAGCATAAGAACAGATAATATATATATATATATATATGATTCATTATTACAAAAAATAAATTAAAAAAAGAAAAAGTAGCTAAATCCTGTGAGTAACATGTACATATTCAATAATGCACCGAGCCTTGTCCTGCGCCAGAATTATTGTCACCCATGAAGTGTCTAATTAATTTATTTTTTATTACTGCTATGCATGCTATCATTACATATGTCGATATCACAATTTATAGAAACTTTATTTAAACTCATGCCTGCCCTGCATATGAAGCTGTTTTTCCTATACCTAGTAGTAGATTGGTAATTACTAATGGGACGAAAATGCCTTAGCCTCCTTGACGGAATATTAAAAGAGATCTTATTAAGCAAGTTTGGACAATCTACATTACCTTTAATAATATTGACTAAGTACACTATATCTGCAATTTCACGGCGCTTAACAAGTGGGATCAAATGATGATGATTTTGTTAAAGTTATGTTACTTGAATGTTCAAGTTTTTGAAAACCGTTCAGTACCCCTAGTGTAACTTTGATCGACATCATAACGTGACGAACGCGTTTGCGTTAAGTGTCATTTTGTATGAGATTTTTGACTTTCCAAAACGTCCCGCTTGGCGCGCTGTTCAAAAACCCATACAAAATGAGACTAAACGCAAACGCGTACGTCACGTTTCAAAATCGAATTTAGTTACACTAGGGGTACTGGCCTAGTGGGTACCCTGCCTATGAAGCCGATGGTTCTGAGTTCAAATCCGGGTAAGGGCATTTGTTTGTGTGACGAGCACGGATTTCTTCCTGAGTCTTGGGTGTTTTCTATGTATTTAAGTATTTATATTATATATATCGTTGTTTGAGTACCCACAACACAAGCCTTCTTGAGCTTACTGTGGGGCTTAGTCAATTTGTGTAATAACGTCCAATATTTTTTTTTTAGGTCAAACTTCATGACGTCTGCCACCCTGGAATAATTATAAAAATAGAGATATATCTATACAATACTTGTTTAAAACTACCTACACCAACTGTTGTAACTCCATAGGGAGCCATTTCTGTTTTTATAAAGTTTTCAGATAATACTTGGACTTCCGGTTCGAGCGCCATCTTGATAGTCTCGCCTCGTGATTAATTCCTTTGTTTGTTGCTCGTTAATATTGTTTAAAGTGTAATATCGATAGCTTGAGTGAATGGAGAATGAATCTTGAAATGCGTTTAACCACCATTTTGGAGTCAACGGCCGGTAATCCACGTCCTACTTGTAAAGTCCAGCTATGGTTTTAAATACAAGAGGTAATAAAAGCACCGTACTCTGTCTTGTACTAACCGTACAATTTTAGTAGTATTTAAAGCTTCTAATACCTTGATACTGGCGAAGTCCAACTGTACTGAAGCCATAATTTTAAAAGAATGAATGAACAGATAATGCTCTTGACGCGTAGGTTCATTCCATAGAGAGTGCCTACCGCGAACCACGTTCGACGTGTTGCCTCCCTGTCACACTTACGTACGAATTTACAAGTGCGACAGAGAGGCAACACGTCGAACGTGGTTCGCGGTAGGCCCTCTGTTATTGGCACATCTACAAAAAATTGCACAAGAGTAAAAAAATAAACTTCATTGGACAAAAACATATAAAACATGCACATAAATCGAACAGTAAACTACATCAGGTTTTGTGGTACTGACGCTGACTGTAATACCTACTTAGAATTAAGATCCTAATTTTTTTTCTTACTTATAGAAACACCACATCACGCTTTGCTACAAAACCTAGTTGGCAGATTTTCCTCAAAAATGCTACGCGTTTTTTTGTGTCTTACATTTTAATAGTTAGAAATTAAGACTCAGACATCGTAGTAAAAAAATGTTGATGCCAACTTAAGCCATCCGGTACCACGAAGACAATGTCGTCTTCGAAACGTCGGAGGTAATGTTAAAGCTTAATTGTACGTATTTATAAAATTATAATAAGAACATGACGAGCAAAATGGTTCATTATTAATTATTTAATAAAAAAAACCTAATGCCACATGTACACAATCTCTTGAGCTTGTAAATTATACTATGGATTGCAGTGCAGCTGACACATGGGATACGGGGATTGACAAATAGGACCCAAACTCTTCACAACCAAGGATGCATACTAAACAGCGGACACATATCAAAGTTTCGTACCGTAATATATTTGTATATATTATATAAGTATATGAGTTTAAGTAGGTATACTTAGGGTAGGGTCATCGTCATCATTTATTCATTGTAAAGTAATGTACATAGTAAATCAAGATGTTATAAAAAAAATACAAGTCAGACCATGACCCCTAAGGGCACACAACATTAACATTAAATAAACTAAACAAAAAAAAACAAGTCTTCTCATTTAAAAATCATCAGTGCTTCACCCGAAAGAGTGGAGCGTATTACTGAGCCAGAACCCTTTTGTTTTGCTGCAACGCACACAGCACACATTACCTTTTATTGATGCTTTTTGCTCTTTATTTAATTTTTATTTTGGTGTTGCTATTGTTTGTATTATTTTTTTGTTTAGTTGTGTGTATTGTGGCAAGCGAATAAATGGTTTATCTATCTATCTATCTAAAAATAACAACACAAAAAAAATATAAACGATCGTCATTAAGAAATTCCTTAACCGAATAATAACATTTATCAATTAATAATTTTTCTAATTTATTTTTAAACACTGTGTTTCGAATTTCTAGCTTAATATAATTGGGAATTTTATTTGTCAATAAAATACATTTATATTTGGGACTATTTTTACACATCTCTAGGTTAGTCTTTGGTAATCGTAGTTTATTTCTATACTGTGTTCTCGTGTTTTCCTTGTGTTGTTTTAAGGCGCGGTGTATAGTATAATGTGCTATTTTTAAATCGGTATTTACAGGCTTGTACAAAAACTACATCGATTATTTTCTAGTATGTATAACTTCAGTCCTTGAACTAGCCTTCTCCTTGTCAAAAACACGACGGCTCATCTTTTTCTTGATAGATTATTGCTTTGAAAATATGCTTAAAATTGTGTCTCTTTCGATATTTTAGAAGTACTATGATGAATATCAATATGAAACTTACTTCATTCGATAGCTTTTAAGTAACTTTAAGATTTTGCTTGTCATTTTATCGATGCGTAAAATTTTTCATTCATAATTATGAATTCAACATTTTGTCTACTAAACGTTACCCTGCGCGGCAATACCGTCAGTACGCCAGTACGCCCGTGACCACTGTCAGCGTCGGACCTGTGCTAGTTTAGCGAACGTTACATAAAATGGATAATCGCACTACAAATACACAAAAATGTTATACACATAATGTCTTCACTAACACTCAGTGAGAGTGAAAAAACACGAACCTACGAGGCCTTAACCATGAACATGCATCATTATTACATGAATGTTTAAATAGTACATAATTTATCGCTTTTAATTGTTATAATAAAAATAACAATCCAAAAATTCTAACGAATGCTGTGTTTTACTATGACGGCTCGGTTTTATTCTAACATTATGTACCCATGTATAATAAAATGTACCGGATAAGTTTTAAATAGATGGATGGAAAATAGATGAAACGTGTTTCCCACGGATATCAGGAAGCAAAATCTGCTTCGCCTAACAGCGCAATCCTGTGTGCAACAAATATGTTTGTCCAACGTTGTTTACTGCGGATATTCCCGCTTATCGCACCAAAATGTGGATAATGGAGCGTGCATTCAATTAATTACCTCCTCGGAATACATGGCTGCTACATGCGGTATTCAGGATATTTTGACTCAATACATTTTGACGTTGAAATACGGTCCATAATGGCTAACTTTAGGAGCATACCATGAAATTGTCTACCGTTGTTCCTTACAAACGCGGATTTTCTAAAGATTTACAGGAACAAGTTTGCCTTCTGTGACTAATAGTCAAAAAATACGCGTGCTTTAAACGCCGAAAAAAAAATCGCAACACAGGAATTAAATGCGTCCGTACGGGACAGCTCGTTGAATGTTTCTTTATCTGCCCGCAGCTTTGTGTAACTTATACACAAAATATTGATTGGTTAATAAAAGTTTTGTGTATAATAACATTCTATGTGTCAAATCTCTTCCGCAGTTTTACAATATTTGACGTCGTCCATTGCCGGGAATACACTAGAAGTTTTCAAATATAAAAACGATTTTTCTTCTACGTGGAAACAAAATCTGCTTCGCAAAACAGCGTAGTCATGTGCACTCCTGTATGCAAGGAACAGTAATGCAGTTGCAGTTGCCAACCAAAAGTCACATTGAAGCGACTCGCAGTTTTGTGTTTACCAATAAGTGCAAGCGATATTTCTTATGACACGACTTGTAGTGTATTTCGAGGAGAACCAACAAGTCCACGTGAAATTGTATCATGTCAAGGAATTATCATGACGTACCTTATCACAGTGATAGTAGCATGGGGTCCCTAGCGACTTCCATAATGATTGTCACTGTGGCAAGATAAGAAATGCCACAGATAATACTAAAACGCATTTTACAGTACATATGGGGCTACTTTATAGCACTAGTGCGAGAAGTAGCATATTACGTTACTGTGTCGAACATTTAAAGGGCCATATGTACTGTAAAACGTTGTACGATACATGTGCGAATAGGTAATTCGCAACTCGTGTCGATTTAAAACACTCCCTTCGGTCGTGTTTTAATTTATCGCCACTCGTTTCGAATTTCCTATTTTTCGCACTTGTATCGTAATGTACTATTAAACTTCATCATATCAGCCTTTTATCGCCCACTGCTGAGCATAGGCCTCTCTTCTAGTACGCCACTTATTCCGGTCCCGAGCCAATCTCATCCAGAAGTGACCCGATTTTAAACTTAGTAAGATAAATTTCCGTACGCAGATTAGGTTTTGCACATAAACTGTACTTCCCCCCCCCCCCCCCCAAGAAAAGAGAACTGTACTTCCCCCTACTTTAGGTACTATTCGGAGTATTCGGACTATGCACAGATTCCGTATTCGAACACCGTTCGAAATGTATTATCCGCAGATAACACTAAAATTTGTTAGCAGCCTGCATTTACTACCAACACCTGCAGGTAATATCTTCGGTAAGGCCAATTCGAGTCTATTAGTTATTCGATCCGTTTTCGATATGATACTGATCTGTCAGTTTCAAAAGTGGCGTTTTTGAAAAAAAATACAGTCAGCATCAAAAGTAGCGGATGAAACAACGCGCCAAAAGTGTCTGATATTCCGGAATTTTTTTCCAAATATAGATAAATATCTAAATTTCACGCTCAAAAGTGTATCTTTTACAGTCTTAGTTGTTCTATATTAAAGACATCACTTTTTGTTAAGCTGTTACAGAATGGTAGATACATATGAAACGTTATTTGATCCGCTACTATGATGCTGACTGTACGTATTATATAGTGTCATATCGGAAACAGTTCGAATAACTAGAACTCGAATTGGCCTAGAAGTGATAAACGTTTAGTAACATTTTGTACCATTTAGCGTGGATTTAGTGAACAGATCCCCTGTTAAATTGGATTTTAAGATTCGGTAGATTAGATTAGATGACACGATGATTTATTTCATGAAAGACAATTACATATTAAGATTACATTGATGTCAAAAATATAACAGTTTCTATCATGATCGTCAAAATAAAATAGAGATATTAGTGGTTCTTCTAATTTTCTGGTCAGCCTGGTTCTAACAGCAATGTTCCGGTCTGTTGCCACTAGATTCTTAACACGACACGTTATTTGACTAAGCATAAATAAATTAATACGAGCAATTTTTCGAGATTGGGCAAACATTTTTCTTCTAACTCAAAAAGAGTAAAGTGGGATCCTGTAAATATTCCGAACTATCTTCATGAACGCACGTACGTAATCAATATTCAGAATCCTCTCTTATTGGAAAAAGTAGTCGCGGCATGCAAATAGAGTGAGAATGGGGTAGAGTTCCAGATTGGAACAAGTCATAAGAATACAGCAATTTTCAATAACTGTCGCTAAAGTTGCCCCTTCATAGAAAAAAAATTAAGAACCAGATATAAACCGTGATTACCTTTTATATTATTTTTACCCGTGAACAAGATGCATGTAACTGCGTCGAAATATCGGGAGCTCAAAAACAATATTTTTTATTTTTTATTTTATTTATTTAAGGTTTACCAACACTACAAAAAATACAGATAAAAACCCAAAAATACATGAGTAAGTGTCTATCCAATAATAGGTAAACACAACATGCGTTAATACTTAATATATATTTAATCAATTAAGACCTAAAGTATAATGTAATATAAAATACTTATCGTTAAATTTGGTACTTCGTTTACATGCAGCTAGTAGTAGCTAAAAGGTAATCACATAATCACAGTATATCCCGGTCGATTTAAGTCTAGTGAAACTAACCGTGAATAATGCAAAACTGTTAAAACTGTAACAATGTCCAAAATATTGATATCTAACTACAAACAGGTAGTACTGGTAGAGAATGCCTCAAGGCGTTAAGTCCGCCATTTGTGCTCTTTTTGTAAATTTGTGCAATAAAGTTTAAACAAACAAACAAACACGATGGTTTTGGGATGAAATTTCTGCTAAGAATTTTTTAAGGGACTCGGTTTTGGGGTTCAACAAATACCTGCTTGTGACATCACTAAAGCTGCAATCGGCCATAGGTTACGGTAGTCGCTACCCGTCAGATAGCGCTTAGAAAAAAAACATCTCCGCTAACCATTCAACCTTACCTTACCTACCTACCTGGTTACCCTAGTAGGTACAGTCAAGTGCAAAAATATGTATCGAAATAATCGTCTTATAAATATGGTACTACACTCTTATTACACTGGAATAAGATGCTATGGGACATATTTTTGAGTAAGATGTGTACACCCATATTTTTACACTTGACTGTAAGTACCTATTAGTTAAGTAGTATGATTTATGTCAGTATCTTGAGTTTCTATAATAATAGTGTATAATGTTTAGTGCCGCAGCTGTTGCACCTCCTCTTGGATAAATAAATGCGTGAAAATGATTTTGTTTTGTTGGTGGCTTTTCATAATGCCTTAACATCTTGTCTTTATAATTTATCTCTCTATTCTACCAATCATCTGTTACTTGTGCCATAAACACTCACGTCAGCTCGATTATCCAGAGCAAAGCTCTCGCCGATTTTACTAGGGTACCATGTGACGCATCACATTCAACTACCGGTATCA
Organism: Cydia pomonella; assembly: GCF_033807575.1. Lineage (NCBI taxonomy): Eukaryota > Metazoa > Arthropoda > Insecta > Lepidoptera > Tortricidae > Cydia > Cydia pomonella. The sequence continues at coordinate 21,630,068 of NC_084714.1, read as the reverse complement.
CGGACGTGCGTTTATAGTATCAGATCTCACAATGCTACCTATTTTGTATCACAATAAATAACACCCGTAACAGTCTGTAGTCGCAGTGTAGGTGACTAAAAGGAAATTTCGATTGTTAGTGAACTAGGTAATATAATTTTCTTAAAGATACTGGTTTACAAGGATTGTTGCCAAGACGTTCAAGTGCAGAATATGGTTGATGGTAAGTATGAAGGTTGACAAAAGTGTGATTTGCAAGTATATGCTAACGTTTTTGAGACTTAAGTAGTACTAATGTCTCAAAAATGTTATATGGGGCGCTGCCATTGGTGGTTTAGAAAAAGCCCCCGAATACTATAGTCTGTATTTTTAGGTATTTAAATAAAAGTTTAAAAAATCTAAGTGCGAAAGTGACGGACATAGTGACAAGCGATAAAAATGGAACCGTACAGCCACCGCTGGTTTAGATAAGTTCTGATTTAGATATCGTTTGTATGTCGTATAATTGACAGAAGCAGCTCGATTCGGGCCACCAATGTCACTTTGACGTTAGAAATATCATAGATAGATCTTATTGGGATCACAGCGGGATCGAAATAAACATCAATTTTGACACGTCGTTATCGATCTTTTAAAGATCTTTCCAAGATCTTAAACGTGTCATAATCATTCTTCGAATCGGGCCGTAAGTCTCTACAGAGACAATTCTGAGTAGATTAAAGGTATACGGGTTAAGGAACAATTAATTACTCATAATTGGACTTCCAACCCGTCTCAAGTTTTAATTGAGTGATGCGTTTATCAATTTGGCTAACGGCCCGATTCGACCAATGCTTATAAGATGTCACATCGATATGATATTCATCAGTCAGTCTCAAAAGTGACATTTCTTCAAACAAACACATCGCTTTTGACACTAGCTCAGATCAGTATCATATCGGTGTGACATCTTATACGCATTGTTCGAATCGGGCCGTAAGACATTGTAGCCGGTCCGAATAAAAACTAAAAGAGGGGTTAATTTAGGTAACTTTGAAAAATTGTAAAGGTGTACTTTACTTACGTAAGTCCTAGGAAATTCATAGACCTTTTAAGGATTTCTGCCTGAAAGGAGACTAGGGGCAATCTATTACTAAGCTTTCGCTGTCCGTCCGTCCGTCTGTCTGTCTACCAGCGAACTCTATCTCAAGGACTGTAAATAACCTCCTAAGGTTATACAAATGAAAAATCTAATTTCCTAGAGTCAGACCAAGATAAGTTGGCAGCGGTTTTGATAGCCCAGACGGTGCAAGTGTCAAGTAAACGTCATAATTTCATAGAAGTTTGACGTTTGAAATAACCCGTGCACCGTCTGGGCTATCAAAATGGCGGCCAACTTATCTTGGTTTGACTCTAGTGAAATTTTAACCTATTTACAATTAAGATGTTGTTTTGTTGGGAAACTGGATGAAACAAAACGAATGCAACTCTGTTAATTGAAAATGGTTTCGATTTCATCGAACTGAATAAGAAGTGTAGCTAGAACCGTGAACGAGGATAAGAAGGCAGTCAAATATTCCCAGTGTCATTACTTTTTACCGCAATAACGTAAATAAGAAGCTTCTTTTCGCCATCGCCCTACGCGACAACATTTCCATCCTCACCACTTAGATGGTTGGCAGTCCTCAACTGTGCGTTTTTCCAGGAACTTTCTGCCTCGCACAGCTAAACTGTGGAATGAACTGTCGCCTGCGGTATTTCCGGACCGATACGACCTTCAAACCTTCAAGAAAAGAGCGTACTCCCATCTCAAAGGCCGGCAACGCACTTACAACCCCTCTGGTGTTGCAGGTGTCCATGGGCGGCGGTAATCGCTTACCATCAGGTGATCCGTCTGCTCGTTTGCCTCCTCTACCATTAAAAAAAAAAAAAATTGAAATATATTACAAAATGTGTTACGGTACACGATTACTCAAGAGCGAGTTAACTCCATTATACCGGGTGTTTCCTGTAACAGGAGCAATAAATTAAACTGTATGCTGTACTCCTTAAACTGACCAACATTTGTTCAGCAACTTTGAAAAATAACTTATGTTTTGATTTTTATTACACATTGAAGTTAATTCTAAGACGCAATGTACTGCGACGCGTACATTGAAAATAATATTAAATTTGTATGAAAAAGTTTTTTAAAAGTTTTTAATATAAATTTACATTGTTTTAGGAGTACAATATATGGTATAATTATTTGCTCGTGGTATAGGAAACACCCGGTATAACATAACTCAATTCATGAGTGACACCAGACCTAGCACTATTCGTAGTGCCCGTAAGGCCCGTCCTTAGATATATGTCAATGGTTAAGGGCGCCCTAACTCGCTTTTGGCTGGTTTATTAACTTTTAACTTTTATTCCATGAGAGTTTAAAACAAATTAAAAACTTTTTGATTTAATATGAGGGTTGTTATTTGGTGCGAGTGACTGGTTCGGTACTCCAGGAATGTGCGCGTTTTTGATCGTGTTCAAAGCTGTTTTATTTTTACTTATTTGATAAATTTTAGCTGCGACTCTGTTTTTTTTTTATCATCTCCTTAAATGGACAGTATACAAAATAAGGTTTAGGGTGTTAAAAACTTAACCAGTTCATTATTGAACAAAGACTTAATTTTATTGCATTAATGAAGACTTTGAGTCCCTTAGTTCATTACATTTGAACCCTGGCTTCTACCAATGAGTTTCTCGGAAATTGTTGTATAACATTTATTTAGTGATGCGATATAATTTCATTATCCGACTTTGCAGCCAAGTGGGACCAGCACTGATTGTGGCATATTAAGTACAACGCTCTTATGTTCAAATTAAAGAAAAAATAAAATACCTCGGTTCTAAGCTACTTCCGAGAAGATACCCGCGCATAAAACTCAGCGGGAACTATTTAAAAAAATCGGCCAGGAGCATGTCGGGACAAGGGGTTTCGCGTATCATTATATCAGAAAAACAGAACGGGGGCTTTTACTCGTAATTAGTAAGTATCATGTACAGTCAACCAGTTTGAATCCTAGGCCACTATAGAACCTTGTCGCTTTAACTACTCTATACATGACATGCATCACTCAATAAGCACTGCCGTAGAAGTCATTATGACATGGTTCTATAGTGGCCTAGGAATCAAATTGGTTGACCGTACATACATGCGTAAGACCTTCGCAGCGCTTTGTTCGTCTTTTTAAGAGATGATTTTCAATGACTCAAAAACGGCTAGACCGATTATGTTTGCGGTAGTTTTCATTGAAAGTATTTACTAAGCTTTTGTTTTAAGATATTTGTCATATTTTTTGGACCCATTTTGATTTTTTTTTCAGAGCGGTTATTTCCGAAAATATTAAGTTTATCAAAAAAAAATGGTTTTTGGAGATACTTATTTATCATGAAATACCAATCTAACGGTACCACACACTATTGAGTAAAGCAAAAAAATCATAAAATATAATTTTCTATGGGGAGGTACGCAAAAATAAATAAATAAATATTATAGGACATTATTACACAAATTGACTAAGTCCCACAGTAAGCTCAATAAGGCTTGTCTTGAGGGTACTTAGACAACGATATATATAATATATAAATATTTATAAATACTTAAATACATAGAAAACACCCATGACTCAGGAACAAATATCCATGCTCATCACACAAATACATGCCCTTACCAGGATTTGAACCCGGGACCATCAGCTTCGTAGGCAGGGTCACTACCCACTAGGCCAAACTGCTCGTCAAAAAAAGTTTGTTGTTTTGTATTTTACCGTTCTTTCGCCATGCATGATTTATGTATCCATGCCTTGCAGCTTCCTAGCACTAACAATCACGCGCAAAGCCGCGGACGGACAGACGGACATGGCGAAACTATAAGGGTTTCTAGGTGACTACGAAACCCTAAAAAACGCAAGGTGATACAATAAACGTTATGTAAATATAAGTACATACTCGTATATCTACGACACGTTTCAAGTCTTATAGATTTTCCATTAACAAAACTCTAAAGAAAGTTACTACGGAATAATCCGTAATAGTTTTGAGATGGATTCCGTCTCGCATTCGAATGAAAGGCCACTTCATTATCCTTAAACAGTCTTAGATCTGGACGTGGATTGAATTCGGGATAAAGTTTTCGATAAATATCTAATACCTAGTCTATCCATCTAATAATCTAGCGATGAAATGCTGCCAGCGTCTTTGGTACTATGATACAGGGGACATTTTAAGATTTGTTTTGATTTGATTGCCTAATTGAACAGCAAAATAGTATTCTGCTGTGCAGATTTTTTTTGGAGGATGTGTTCTTTTTTGAGTGGTTATTAAAAATATTTCATTTAAATTTATCGGCTCTCAGGATTATAAAAACAAATGAAGTAAAAAATATTAACTTACTCTCTTCAATTTCATTCACAGAGCTCTAGTACATTCAAAACATCATTCGCATATCTGTGTTTTTGGAATATGAACAATACGAGCACACAATATTGCTTTGTTCATTTCAGATTGGCTGAGTTCATTGCATTGTCTCTGCGATGTAGATGTGTGTACAACAATGCCGGATTGGCTGATAGGTGGTTGTCAAACATGGCATGAAAATAGAAACAGAATCCTATTGTGCCTTAAGGTACTGTTCGGGTTCAGACTACACCAACATTTTTGCTGTTCCAATGCGGCGCGATATTAAGGCTAGTGCACAAATACGCGAGGTTTTTTCGGTTCGGTAAGGTTCTTGGATACGTTGTTGTCGTTGTCGTGTTGATGCGGGTGGGCCGCAGTTAATTGACTTTACAAAACGAGTGGCGTATTCAAACGTCACTCATTATCAAAGAATGGACTGTGATGGCGCCTGCAATGATCCACGGCAGAAATGTCGCAACAGGAATGCAACTGCAGTCAGCTCCCAAACATCACCTTTAAAGACCAAAGTGGAGGACCTCGTAACTCGTAATCCTCATTTTTCTCTTTGGATATTAACATTATTGGAAATATTTTGACACAATTTGTTGTATAATCAACCAGAGCTATACCCCTACGATTGATTTTTTCGAATTTCTAAGTATAAAAGTTAGGAGTATTTAAAAACTTGAATGAAATTAGTTTTTCGCTCCTAATTTTTACAGTAATCAAAAAATCGAAAAAAGTCAAACTATATACAAACATAGCTATGGTTAATATCCACCTAATTATGTAAGATTATTTTACATTATGTCAATATTCAGAGAGGAAAATAGGGACTACGTTTGCATGGAGAAGCAGCCATCCCCGTTCGTCATAGTGAGCGACGTTCGTCGCCGCGTTACTGCCAGGATTAGAAAGTTCAACCCGTCACTCATTTTATCAAGGAATCTGACAGTAATATCGCAACAGTAATGCTGTTGCAGTCGTCATCCGAATGTGACCTTTAATCTGTATGAATAACGCCTCGACCAATTTTGTTTATTAAAAACAATTCGCCGAATCACGAAATGGATTCTTAAAAGAACATGTTCTATTGGTAGATATTTATTTTAAGAGCTTCATTGTCATTCGCCAACAAACTGGTACAGTCGAAAACAAATAAATAGTGAATACCAAAGTAGCCAAATATGTTTCGTAAGTTTTGATAATGTAAATATATATTTTCTATTTTGTACGATTTTCCTCCTTACTCTTATTCTAATTTTATTGACAATCCTTATTGGAGCGTATAATTTTATTTTATTAGTATCTTTATTATTTTCATTTTCATTTTCATCATTTCAGTATGAAAAAGTTAAAATCACTGCATTTTATTTTACTCCATAGTAAACAACCGCTCCGCCGCATGCCGAACCGCTTGTAATGTGTATACCATTACCTGAGGCTACATAAACTAATTACAGGCATAGATATACCTTATTATATTATATTGTAGGTACAAAGTTTCAGAGCAATCTAGCTAGTCGTTTTAAAATGAGAGCTGAGCTTGCTGCAAACTCTCAAATCATATTTTTAACCTGGTCTATTGCGAATTTATTTTCTTTTCTTTATTTCTGACGTTTCGACGCATGTTTCAATGGTCGTGGTCGCGGATAACTGTCCCAGCAAAACGTCGAAGCAGATATTTGTGTAAAGGTAACAAAATTGCGATAGACCCGGTTATAATACAGCGCATATTGCAATATTTGGATCAATCGGCACACGATGGCCACACATGCAGCCGCCGGAAGCGAGATTACGCCGCCGCACGCCGGAAGAGCCGGCTGCACGCTGCACGTGCACTGGGGACCAAACAAACTGCTACTCATATTAAACATTTTCGCTACACTTGTAATGTGTGTTTGTTACGGTTAGAGGTCGTTACTTCAATTTTAATATTTTCTCAGGTACCAGTGGAGCCATCTAGCACTATGAGCTTGCAAAGCATTGTTAGTTTGCAGTTGGGTCGATTCTGTTTTCAGCGCCATCTATTCAAATCGAGTGGTACTCCATCAGATGGAAATTTATTTTGAATCTATATACACTATGGTTGTTTTGAAAACAAAGATATTTTCTTTAATGGTTTAAATATTTAGATATTACTCTTGTAATATATTAACGTTGAGTATTTCTAGCTTATGCTATCATTGTGTTGTATTACTTTTGGATTTCATAAAGTATTGTTTGGGGTAAAGATGTTTTATTTCCTGTGGCAACTCCAGACCATAGACGGAAAAATTGAAAATATTGACAGGAAGGGTCGAGTGTCGGATTTTACCCGAGAGCCAACCAAGATGTTGGGATGAACTTTTTTCCTCTTGGGTCGTTAATCGCATTGGCGGGCACGCCAATATTCTAAATAGCAAGGTACCTAAGTTCCAGCGGCCACATGTTTAACGTCGGGAATACTCGGGAATAAGCAATCCATCTTCTGTAATGGTCATCCATACTTTTTTTTATTTTCTTAGCTTAATGCTGGTCGCTGAGATTCTTGGGCACTTTTGGCGTTCGTCCCACTCTACTCTTTTCTTCTGGTATGTGCCAGCGCAGCTTGCATCTGTGGTGTTGAGCGCATGCTCCATGCTGTCCATTGCGACTGGGGCGTCTGGAACGTCGCCACTTGGATACGCACGACGATTGGCTATTTCCTGCACGCCACTGGAACAACACGTGGCCGCGGCCCAACCCTACTCTGCTGCAGCTTGTTAAAACCAGGTGCTGACTTTCCAATACTTAAACTAAAATCAATAAACTGTGAATAGCGTAAATGTGACATTACAGTGGCCTCTTACTTTGAAGTGCGTTGTGCCCACAAATTTTCCTCAGAGCTACCTGTAGTCCTAGGTTTAAATATTTCTTAATTAGCTTCATTATCTTGAGCTGTCTCGTTACATCGTTGGAATATAGTTTTGAACAAACTACAAGTATTTTAAATAATTCTCGTACGCCTTGTTTGACTTAAAGTTTATTGAGCTCAAACAAAATAGTTTTTTTTTTATCTCATCACAGATCTACCTTCTTTTGTACGCTTTGATTTTGTGCTGGCGCCCAGTTAATCTCCTAAACTTACTGAATCAATATCGTAAAGATTTCTAGGAATTTCACAGACGGGTTGTGTGATAGCATAGCGTCAAACCCACGAACCCTGAGAAAACCCACTGATAGCCTATATTGAATTCTTTATGATTCTTATTTAAGCGAGGACGTAAAGCTAGCACGGGGGAGCGCTGGTGGCCTAGCGGAAAGAGCGTGCGATTTTTAATACGGAGGTCGCGGGTCGGCTTGTCGGCGAAGGAAAACATCGTGACGAAACCGGAGCCAATAAGGCCTAGTTTGCCATCTGGGTTGAAAGGTCAGATGGCAGTCGCTCTCGTAAAAAATAGCGCTTACACCAATTCTTGGGATTAGTTGCCAAGCGGACCCCCATGAGCCGTGGCAAAATGCCGGGACAACGTGAGAAAGATGATGATCTCGTACATCAATTTCTAAATACTCATTGGTATGAGCCGTCGTTTGAACCCGCAACCTCCAGATTTAAAGTCGCACACGGCTCTTACCGCTAGAGCCGCTAGTCTAGTAGCGCTCTTTAACATTTTCGCTACCAACGTTTTCGTAGAGCTACGCTCGTAGCCGATCCCAGCGTTTTCCCTCTTAGCAGTGGAAAGCGACTACGAACAGGCAAACCCGCCGATTACACATTGAGTACCAGGAACCCGCTCGGCGGCTTCTCTGTTCGTAGTCGCTACGAAAACGTTGGTAGCGAATGTGTGTTATCGGTCCTGGCCGCGTAGCCAACGTGCATATCGTTCACGCTCCGTGGCGAACGAAACGCAACTGTCACAGTCGCACTAATATCGAAGAGTGATAGAGAAAGATAGCTACGATACGCTACGGAGCGTGAACGATTGTAACGTGGGCTACGCGGCCTGTTGTCACTTCTAAACACATTTACCGCTTGCTGTGGTCGTAGCCGATAATATCGATTCCCGGTATGTAGCGGAAATGCTTCTTAGAGGCAAATAGACAACGTGTCGTGATTAGCGCTAAAAGATTAATATGTTAATCGTCGGTTAATATGTTAATCGTGGATAAATCGGCGGTCAATGATTTAATAACCCTCCTTTCGGCAGCCAGGTAAGATAAAGTGTGGGTGGTCCCGTTTCTATGATTCGAAGTGTAGTCATGGTGGACGCGCAGCTGTCTGAAATGCCATGTTTGTTGATTTGAAATCGATACGTCACACATATGGTTAGGTATATATTAAATAAAACGCTTTATGTACTATATGTATGTAATTTATGATATGTATAAAGACCGTATATATAAGAAATTTATACTTATTATGTTTAGTAATTCTTCATGAACAAAAAAAAAAACTTAATTTAACATCGTGCGATAACATCGTGCGTGGACCCGAGTAAGGATTGCGCCAAGCGAGACATGCACGCCTTTAACATCCCGGTTCACAAATGGGAAGAGCTTGCCGAGGACAGAGTCAAGTGGCGCAAACTGATATTCGACGGACGTAAAATTCACGACGACGCTTGGTTTAAGACACTCGCAAGTAAGCGGGCCAAGCGTCATCAGCCTGACACCTGTTCGGCAGGGGCGAACTACACCTGCTAGGCTTGTGGGCGTGTTTGCCGCTCCCGTATTGGCTTACACAGCCATGAAAAACGTTGTCGCCCTGCCTGACACTGCTTGTATAGTCTGTAATAGACTCGAAGGCCAATGATGATGATGGACCCGAGTATGTCCTTAAACTACGTCCAAAAGAGAGGTATGGGCATTGTGAATGTCATCTCGCTTTGTGTCGTAGGGCACAGCACAGCGGATGTCATTCCAGATCTAGAGCAGAGCTCAACTCTGGAAGTATCTCCAACTTACAGAAAAACGCAGCCAAATGACACTAGACCCGTTGTGTTCCGGCCGGTGAGTAAGGTTGCCAGAGGTCAACGAGGTTGCCGAGTGTTAGGGTCGGCAAAGCTCATGTAACTCCTTTGGAGTTGCAGGCGTACATAGGCTATGGAGATTGTTAACCATCAGGCGGGCCGTATGCTTGTTAGCCAACGACGTAATTTATTAAGATTCAGAAGGTGGCAGTCTTGGACACGGCGCGGATAGTCCGGCGGTTCCTCTCTCTGCAGCCCAGCAGCGGCTGCCGGTGGCCAGGTTATGTTTTTTATAATATATAATATATTGATGTTTGACGATCCTTTTGTGAAATTCTTATTATTAAGTTTACCATATCTATAATAATTCAATGTTTTTGTTTAGAACAATAATAACTGCATCAATAAATTGCTCTGATATTTAGATTAAGATGACATTTGTAAAATTTGACGATTTAAAAGTGCTTGTTGCTAGGCCTATTTGAATAAAGAATATTTTGACTTTGACTATATTGATATGGATTTCGTATTGTTTTTGTGTATGCTTTTATATTTTACTTTTGAACTCATATTGTAAAAAAACCTGAACAGAGAAATAAAATGAAATATGAGTCACCTACTTGATGATACTTTTGAGAATCGAAAAGTAATAAAGTGTATAATACGTTATTTTTATTTAGTTTCGATTGGTGTTTTCTATGCTTATAAACGGTTTCCATTTGACTAGGTCTCCAGGGGGCCTATCCAATATGACAATCGTATATTGACAAACGCCAAACGAGAAGAACAATTGTATCGGGATGGCAGATGCCACGAAAAGAAACGTGACTATCTCTATATCCTAACCATTGTTATATTATAAGACCTATTTTTTATAATTATTACATTAATATTAATACCTATAATAATATATATTTAAGACTATTGCTGTGCCCTATCAGGGTCCATGTGAAACTTACTATTACTATGTAACACCTAATGTAACAACCATGGATGCAATAAATGAATGAGTTATGACTTATATATTAGTTAAGTTTCGTTTAGCATTTTCTATAAGCGATTGTTATCTTGGCTAAACCCTTTCGTAGCGTTTTTATCCTCTGTCCTGTCACATCGCAACAAGATTTGTAACAAGTATGTAAATACACGATAAGTAACAAAAATACATAAAATACAATCAATTAAATCGTATAAGTACTAGCTTTAAAAACATGGTAGCCTGGTCGCCACCAGCCTGGTCGCCAAAATACGCCTATTTTGATTGTAAATCTGGTTATGTTTCATAACCGTCGCCAATAGTTACTCAACCTCGTATCTACACATTAGATACGTATATCAGATACGAGATTGAGTAAAGTATAAAGATGCTATTCTTTATTAGTCACAATTATGAAGTTGATCAACTTGTTATAGATATGATCTGTCATTATCAAAAGTGACAGTTAGTCAACCTAAAACGTCACTTCTGATACTGATAGATATCCTTAATAAATCTAGATCTAATTCATAACCTGTTATTAAGTTATTATTAACAGAATATTACTCTTAGTGTTCTGATTTTTCCAATCTTAATAATTATGGAAGGAAAATCTCTTCGCAATTTGAACCAAACTCAATTAATTAACAACGTAGCTTCATTTCATAAAATGTAAATTAATATTGCGATGGTACGTTTTTTAAATTGATAAAAAATACTGTGCGTATTTGAATGGAAAAATATTAAGTCAGTTTATGGAATGTTAACTTTATTAAAATATATTGGCTTTCGATAACAAAGGTTTTTATGATTTTGAAGAAAAAATAATAACCGATACTTTGCATTGTTACTTGGAAAAATTGTTTCGTAAGTTGTATAAAATAATAGGTACATAGGAGTTCCGAGTAATTTCTTGTGGTACGAAATGTGAGTTCAAAAGAACGACATCGATTTATGTATATATTTAATAGCGCGTTTAATGCCTTAAGGCATTCTCTACCAGTCAACCATTGGGTGTAAAAATAAAATACGTTTCCTAGGTTTAGTCTTTATGAAAGAGATTAAATGACTACTTCAAAATATAAAAGATTTAAAAGCTGGTTCCTACCGGGTTGGTAAAGAATGATGTTTATTGATAAGGCAAGATTTTAAAATGTTTTTGCCACGGGAACGAGTATTTTACGGGAATCCTTTACTCATAATCACATAGTTCCGATCGTAATACAAAAAAAGCGGCCAAGTGCGAGTCGGACTCGCGCATGAAGGGTTCCGTACCATTTGAGACGTATTAAAAAAAAATCTACTTGCTAGATCTTGTTCAACATTTTACCACTTTGGACACACATTTTACCACTTTGGAAGTGTCTCTCGCGCAAACTATTCAGTTTAGAAAAAAATGATATTAGAAACCTCAATATCATTTTTGAAGACCTATACATAGATACCCCACACGTATGGGTTTGATGAAAAAAGATTTTTTGAGTTTCAGTTCTAAGTATGGGGAACCCCCAAAATTTATTGTTTTTTTTTCAATTTTTGTGTGAACATCTTAATGCGGTTCATAGAATGCATCCACTTACTAAGTTTGAACAGTATAGCTCTTATAGTTTCGGAAAAAAGTGGCTGTGACAGAATCGGACAGACAGAAGGACATGACGAATCTATAAGGGTTCCGTTTTTTGCCATTTGGCTACGGAACCCTAAAAAGTGAAAATTGTTTTTTTCTTCACCATGTTTCATTGATTTTGTTTGACGGTAACGGACTGAAAGGTACAAAATATGTATAGATCGTGTCATTCACGAAGACGCGTGCCTTGACACGTATTTTCATGCTGATAAAGGTTAGATTTAACAAATCTACGAATCATCGTGGATGACACTATACACAATTTTTTTCAACCATGATCTAAAAAGCTTATAAAAAACTAACATGTACAAATTTTTCGTATATTGGACCGAATGTCTTTAAGTTTCTTTTTAGTATTGTATGATAAACATGTTTAATAAAGTACATGAATAACTATGTCTTCTTATGTTATTAACTCGCAATTTTTTTTGATTTTTCAAGATAATTAGCAAGTTATTAATTTAGTAAATTTTCGTAAATAATAATCATGAAACTACTTACAATATTTCGTGGAAAATCTTCTTGTGAGCTTGTAATAGAACTTAATTATCATTATATGTAAGTAGGTGTTAATAGCCTACTTTATTAATGTGTTAATTATTGTCTCAGTTTTTGCAAAATCTAATACCTATTTGATTGCTACAATTATTTGACTTGTATGAAAGTATAAGAATCGAGTAAAATAATATTTTACATCTATTCTTACCTAGTCTTATTTATATTTTATGATTATTTCGTTTTCTTTTAATTTTTAGGAGGGTGTCCAACTATCGTGCTAAGCCTACTGGGTTTTGTATCATTTTTTTTCGGAAAAACCGGCGTTTTTTCGGTAGATATTACAACAGTTAACGAACTTCAATATTTTCTCATACTTTTATCATAAAAAATTAGAAAGCAACAGATTTTAACATACTATCTATAAGGATAAATAAATTCGTAAATTTTTATGACGCGCATAACCTTAACTCATACCAAAAAAGTTATTGCCCATTTTGCGCCAGCCATCGTAATGTCACTAAGTAATAAGTAACGGTCAGATTTTTTACATTTTTCATCTCGCTTCAGATAAAACTTGCCACAGTTTGTGGTCCATAAATCCCAACTACTTCCCAACTTATTATTAATATACGTATAATTAAACGAATTATATTATATTTTTTCTATACTACTCTATAGTCTATTCTATACTATAGTTATAAAATTTGAATTTATTCTAATAAAGCTCTTAAACAATCTATATTAACTAACTAAACTAAAATATAATATTACAAAATTAAAACTAAAATTAAACCTAGAAATAAAATAAAATCATCTACTATAAAATATACTTACCTACAAAAAAAAGGAACCAATTATAAAGAGAATACCCCTTCTAACAGGTCATTAAACGAATTGAACAACTAAAATATATTAATAATAATAATGGTCAGCTTGTGGCAAGCTGTTGGGGAGTAACGATACCACGGATCCGAGTAGTCCGGAGAGTCGGTCGGGGTCTCTATCTCCGGCGTTTTTCGTCGGTCGGAGTGGACGGCAAGGGTACCCGCAGGACTCTCAACTCTGGCTTACCTTTATTGGCCGTCCAAAGAAGAGTCGTTAGAGCTATATGCTCCAGGGTGGAAGTTAAACCTGCATAAGACGCGAGTTGGCACAGTGGCTGTTGTTATCAGCCGCTGGGTAGAAAACGGCGTACCCCTCTCGACACCTTTGAGCCGCTCACACCGGTGTTGCTCCTGGTCGTCTTCACGACGGCAGTTTCGGGGCCCATCTAGTGGGTGGCACTGCCTCGATAACTAGTGAAAACATTGTTATGGCACACCTGCCACCCCCCGACGTCTTTGCAATAACCCAGTCTCATTTTTCACCCAAATTTAAATCCATAGATTATACTGTTCAATTTTCTACAATAGTCCCAATGCCTGCTGCAAGGAATTGGGAAGCGGTGGCCTCCTTCTGGGAATAAGTCATGGCGCAGAAGGAGGAGGCGGAGAGGAAGCGTGAGGCTGATCCTGATGCGCTGCCTCTCCGACGCAGGCGGCGGGGTCGAAGGCGAAGAGCATATGTTCGTCTCGATCCCTAATAGGGCCAGCGGGTACGGGACCCGCAATGCACGGCTCCACATAGGTCGTCGGGGGGGATCAAACGTTTCTGATCCCCGTCCATTGTGCCTGGACCTGGCGCCAAGCCGGGGCTGCGGGGGGGGCGCTATGGTGGACTGTACTCGATCCCATGGCGCTCTAACGGCAAAGAGGGCGAAACGCCGGAGCGGGTTTAGTGGGGAGAGCCAAGTTCTCCTCCCATCTCACCAGGAGAGAGGGGACAGGAGCGGCGAGTCCCACACACCCCTTCATTATCATTATGGCGTTCCCGCGGCTGGGGGGACGGTGCGTAAACGCATTCGCCCACTTCGTGAACAAAAAAAAAGGCTGTGACGTAGTCAGCGCCGGCTTGTTATTGGCCCCGTATAAACAGTTTTTTAAGACAAGCCAGCACTGGCGGGAATATTGCGCTTATCTATTCCCGCCAGAGCTGGCTTGTCTGAGTACTGATGCCAGTATTACTGGCTTCGTCTAAACCTAGCTTCACGTTTTGGTACATATGAAGCTAAAAAGTGGTCAAGTTTTTTTCATTTGTAGTTTGCCTCTATTCGCAATCATGGATTCTTTTTTCACACTTTAGTTATCTTTAAGCGTAAGTGTGTTTCTAGACCTATGTTTTAGATAAAATTTTAATTTAAATCACAACTATGTCGTAACTTTCAGCGCCATTTGGACGGCCATTTGTACGGCGGGTGAAATAGCCCGGCCGTAAAGTTCTCGGCAATCAGCGACAAAGTCCGACATCAGAAGTAACTGTGAAGTAGTTAGAACTTTGTCACTCGGAAACAATGCAGTTTTCGAGTTTATTAATCATCCTGAGAGTAAGACCAAGGTCATTTGACCAGCCTCCGGGCTCCGCGATAAACGCTAAGATAAGAGATAAACCTGGATTTAAATCTTCTCCGGTCAGAGGTGTAGGGTTAGAGCCGGCGTAGCTTTATTTGACGTTCATAAGCGCATTATAATATGCCTACTTGGAAAATAATCTTTATCTTTATCTAATAATTTTACAAGGAACAAAGTAAAAGTTAGTTTGACATCGTGAGCCAGATTCAGATTTAAGAACTTGTTACGGTTTTAATCTTATTTTGATACGACTTTGAAAATCACTTACGATGATTGGAGTATGCGAAAGAAGTGAAAGGCGTACGTGTGACGGGCGCCAATGACCAAGACAATCGGCGATATCGTATCCATACCAGTTCTTTTGAACTAACATATCAAATCATAAGAAATTGTTAAAAAGAAATCGACCTCTATATTTATTGTTCTGTGGGTGGTATATAGGATGGCTACTGATCGAAATTGATTAATTGTTTCAAAAAACAGGCATTTTTTTTAAACAGTTTACTAAAAAAACTATAACAATACTAATAGTTAAACTAAAATATTTATGAATTAAGACTACACCTAACGATACGATATTCCTAGTTTGCGCAGAGAAAAATTGTGATTTCAAACGTATGGTAAATATGGATCATGGTCATTGCAATACAATTATACGAGATGTGGCGTTTTTAGGTTATAAATTATATGGAGATGATACCTTCGGCAGGTAACCAGCCCACCTAGCCATCGAGTTTGAAAAATATACTCTTCTTTGAGCTGTAGGTAAGTAATATTTTTTTAATTATTGTAGATAATACTTTATAAGGACTTAAAGCTGCAAAGGATACGTCATAGATTTTTAATGTAAAATTCCTAAATCACTTCTGAAATAAATTTCGAATGAATGATTTTACCTTTTAAAACGATCACTTTATTAAGAACTTCAGAAGTAAAGTTACCGATATGGGGTATTATTATGACAGACATATGTTTACAATAAATATTGGTAAGCTTTGAAGTAAAGCCATAAACGTGTGTTTAATTACAACTCACAATTAATAACTCGTTCCAACTTCAGACTTGACTTTATTAAATTATACAGTTTGGAGAATTTCCTAAACATTTTGTTGCGTGTAATTATTATGAACTGAAATAAATGTCATATACTAAGAAAAAGTGACCAAGGCCTCCAGTGCCCCTGGCTGGAATCGAACCAGCGTTCTCTGCTATCGCGGCAAGTGCCTGAGCCACTCGGCCACCGGAGTCACGGCAGCATTGATCGAATTTTATTTTTCTTAGTATATGACATTTATTTCAGATTATAATTTATATAGTAGCGTATCTTCTTCAAATATAAGCAAATTAAAATATTTTCTGAAAATAATTTAATTTGTTCTAATACTTCTAATAGTATTGCGTGTAATTATTGTCGGAAATTTAAAGACACAAAGTAAATGACAGATACCCATGAGAAGAAAAATACCAAGGTTCATTTTACTTTTAAATGCTTGAATGGTTTTACGTCGGTACAGTCGGTGCCTAGGTGAATTATTTTCTATAAGTATAACTAGTGTTACGAATTACTACTTCTTCTTCTTCCTCGCGTTGTCCCGGCATTTTGCCACGGCTCATGGGAGCCTGGGGTCCGCTTGACAACTAATCCCAAGATTTGGCGTAGGCACTAGTTTTTACGAAAGCGACTGCCATCTGACCTTCCAACCCAGAGGGTAAACTAGGCCTTGTAGGGATTAGTCCGGTTTCCTCACGATGTTTTCCTTCACCGAAAAGCGACAGGTAAATACCAAATGATATTTCGTACATTAGTTCCGAAAAACTCATAGGTACGAGCCGGGGTTTGAACCCGCGACCTCCGGATTGTAAGTCACACGCTCTTGACGCTAGGCCACCAGCGCTTTTTATTACAAAGATTACGCGAATTACTACATAGTACATAATGATTAATTAGTTTACACCAGACATAAGAATTAGCTGTAGGAAAAGCTAAGCCCAGATGCTGAAGTGATTACCTTCGATATTAAGGCATTAGTTAGGTTAACTCTAAAGGGCCGCCTCAATCACTGCTTGGTCGACGTGGCACTCAAAGGCCCGCAACATCCCAATAATAATAATATTGCTTAGAATATTATCTTTTCTTAGACTAAACCAGTAAACTAGAATGAAGTAAAAAGATGGATATAAAAGTACCTCCTAGCAATGTTCCGAAAAGAATTTTCAAAAATTGGTCTCAGATTTTTCTTCCTTCGCGTTTCTTGCCAAACATTCTTTCAGTTAGTTTCAATTTCTATGACACTTCAAATAGGCGCCCATGAGCAACCTAACATATGGTCGCGTTTTAGCTATTCTGGAAGATTTGTTACAATTTTTAAAGTGCATTTTAGATACATGTTCGTGTTTTTTCTATCGTGCGGTATTCAAAAACTCGGGCAGACACCAAGATTGTTATAAAATTTATTGGCAGCCTTATTGTGATTTAAAAAAACGCTAAGACTCACCAAAAACTATGCTCTCTGAACCCACTGCACCTTAAGAGTGCGAAATTGAGTCGAATTAAAAAAGAGGACTCAAAGGGCTCGAGTCTTAACCAACACTAGTTTCCATCAAGATGGCGTCCTAACAAAACTAAGTTTAGTCCGTGCGTGCGAAATCTCATGAATATTTCACGAGCCGAGAACTTATATCTTTGACGCCACGTGCAAGTGGACCCTTTTCGGCCGAACAAACCTGCGAATAATCGCCGAAATCAGAGGTGTGTGGGAAATTTTCACTCCAGATTAGAATAGTGGGGATTATGGTATAGCCTAAAGACCCGATTCGACGAATGATTAAGTTGACGACCGGTTTAGCCTAGTGGGTAGTGACCCTGCCTACGAAGCTGATGGTCCCGGGTTCAAATCCTGGTAAGGGCATTTATTCGTGTGATGAGCATGGATATTTGTTCCTGAGTCATGGGTGTTTTCTATGTATTTAAGTATTTATATATTATATATATCGTTGTCTATGTACCCTCAACACAAGCCTTATTGAGCTTACTGTGGGACTTAGTCAATTTGTGTAATAATGTCCTATAATATTTATTTATTTATTTATTTAATATTTATTAAGACAAGTTTAAAATCTTGGAAAGATCTTTAAAATATTGATGACTAAACGACATGTCCGCACTCCCACTACTACTAAAGCTACATATCATTCTTTGTCGTGGCGGCTTGGAACCGTTTACCGGATAGTGTTGTAACTGCTCCCTCGGTCAATGTTTTTAAATACAGATTGGACAAGTGGCTTTTAAACAATAAGTTAGACTGATGTTACTTAGTGATGTGATACGACTTTACAAACTTTGAACTGTATAATACAGGACACTGTGTCACATAGGCTCATCAGCTAAATAGCTGCTCGCCTATAATTATATAATAATAATTAATGAGAACTTATCTATTCCAGAACTTATCGTTATCTTATCTCATTCTTCGAATCGGGCGGTAAATTCCCTTGTAAGACGTAGGTTTTTTCTGATAAGTATCCTTTAATACATACAAAAACATGTCTTCGCCACCAGTATTTTAGGAATAAGAACTAAATATAGCGACACTTTTAATTCACCGTTTAAAATAGTAACTTGTTATGGTTTTGAATTGGTATCTGGTCTGGAAAATGTTGACCCTGCCACGTAGACTAATCTAACCATTATGTCGACTTAGGATTACGTACTTAATAATTAATTTGTGAAAATCGATTAATATAGTACGTTTGAGTACCTAATTTGCAATGAGTTGTTGCGCAAATTAATCCCCTGGGTTTGATTAAATTATGCAAATTTAATAATACAGCTTGTATACAGTTTGCTTTGGTAGCAAGCTTGTTTAGGTACAAATAATAATTAGATCTAAATAATTATTATAGTAAATTGTAACTTATTCACTCACTTGCTTTTGGTAACTGTAGTTACCAGCTGTTACCCTTATTTTATTGTAATAA
The DNA here is from genome assembly GCF_033807575.1 of Cydia pomonella. NCBI lineage: Eukaryota > Metazoa > Arthropoda > Insecta > Lepidoptera > Tortricidae > Cydia > Cydia pomonella. The sequence continues at coordinate 21,611,216 of NC_084714.1, read as the reverse complement.
TCACTGAAAAATCACTGAAAAATATGAAGCATGTGAGTGGATACATCAGTAATATTATGATCATTTTTGGGAAGTAGACAATTAGGTACTTTTTGAATTGGTGCCGCCGTCGCATTTTTATCACCGCACCTCCCGCCAAAGAAACAAAGTTCATCCTCACTTTCTTGACACGAGGCAAACCAAGAACAAACGGGCATCTCGCTCGTTTTTGCTCAGAACGTGCCAGTTGTGGAATGAACTACCTTCTGAGGTGTTTCCCTTGCGCTATGACATGGGGTTCTTCAAGAAGCAGGTAATTAGGGTTATCAAAGGTTGGCAACGCATAAGTGGCTCCTCGTCCAAAATGCGTTTACAGTTTTTTGAACATTCTACGTACAAGTGTTTATACTAAACGTACAAAGAAAGAAACATATTTCTGATCACGACTTATGAATCATCCTGTAATTTGTTTTTTTTAAGGTTCTATGTTCAATGGCTTAGACTGTGCATTGTCTGTAAGTATCCCAAGTAGCATTGCTAGCTGTATAAGAGCTGTATATCAGTTTATTTGAATACTATAAGCTGTACATTTAGGCTGTACTAGAGCTGTATAAGCGCTTATACAGCCCTTATAAGTTAAAAAAGGGCCCCAATTATACAGCTTTTCGCGTTATTAGAGCTGTACAGTAGCTGTACAAGCAATAGATAAGCTGTATAATAGCTGTAATTCGGTGTAAATGGAAACCTTAGCACTACAGATTATCTCTTATAAATATGATTTAAGAATATCAGTTTTAAATAGGTTTTTAAGAAGAATTACAATAGAATAAAAAATATTCAAGTCTAAAAATGTCTTCTGTTCATTCGTTATATTTGTAATGGCGACAAATGACAAATATAAGTGGAAAGTAATAAAGTGCAGTTAAGATACAGGATCTTGAGAGCAGTTATATTAATTACTATTGGTAAGTGCCGATTATTATTTATTGTGAACATGTGTAGCTTTTCTGGCAAAATATTCACGCCCCTGCTTAATAATCAAGAAAAACATAACAAAAATATCTAAAAGTGGTACATAAGTTTAGTTTTTGTTTTTAAGGTTAAGGTTTTTTTTCTTTTAATGTTAATTCTAAGGTTAAAGTCAATTTATTTTAGCTGGTTATCATAATATGACAAGTTTTTGTTAAATATTTGCAAGTTTATCTTTAATTATATTTTCAAATATGTTTTTATTCATAGTAAAATGGCGACAGTATTTAAACAGCCTATAGGATAGTTGGAGAGCATCATAATCTTAGTAGCTGTACTATGTAATTAATGGAGTCACTTCTACAGCTTTTGGATTTAAATGACTGCCATTTATTCATTTAGTTTTATAATACACTCCTTGTCAGAAATCATAAAACTACTATACTTATATGAGTGCAAAATTACGCCAAAAAATTACTTTAAGCGACTTTGGTCAGAAATACAGACAAAAACTGTACTACAGCTGTCATTTATTCTTTTAGTTCTTTAATAACCTTACAGACAGAAGTTATAACACCATTATACTTATAATAGTGTAAAATTACGCCATAAGAATTAGTTTTAAATCGGAGTTGACAAATACTTTTATACAGCAACAAGTGCCAGGTGATCCTACACTACAGCCTCTATACAGCTTAAATGATAGAATAAGCTTGTAGCGTCACACAACATTTAAAGTTTTATAACGGAGTTTACAGATACTTTTTTACAGCAACAAGTGCCAATTGATACTACAATACAGCCTGTATACAGCTTTAACGATAGAATTAGGTCGAAGTGTCACACAACACTTAAAGTTTTATAGTAGATTTTTTATTTTCTGATATAACACCCCATGCGTACGCAGATTCCTTTATAATGATTTTATACAGCTTGAGCTCAGGTTAGTTTTCTCTGACACTCTTATAAGTCCCTTAAACCACCCTAAGTTCTAAATTGGCTGGTATATTGATTTTACCGACACTTAAATGCTACTTGGGATACAACGCGACTTTTTTATGTATTTGAATACAAACTGAGTAGCGAAGTAAATACTTAATTTACTGCCCAGTCCACGTTAAAGAAGCTTTATTAACAGGCCTATACTGTTGTCAAATAAATTACCAAACACATAAAACGAACAGAAGTATTGGTATCGTAAATTTTGCGTTAAGTATTTTCTTTATTACTTTCTCTAGAACTCTCGAACAAGAAAATTAAAAGGCTTAAATGCATTTTTTAAATGGACATCCTTCATCATTAAACCATTTATTTCACAAAAGCAAATATGTACAAAAAAAAACATTTCCACATAGCCTGAATGTCCAGTGTCACACCATCACTTTAATAGCATACATCAATTATTTTACCGCTTTACTCAGTCCATCAGTCAATACGGAGAAGACCGGCATATCAAATTTATTGCGGGGGTAGAACTCTCGTACTTATCTCCTCTTGTTTTTGACTGTTTCGTCGCTCAGACACAAACAGAAAGGAGGAGGATCTCTTCTGCTCTAACGTTCCGTTTGTACACATACTCTACTGAGTATATGTACAAACGCAATAGCTGAAAGCGAGGAAAGAGCTTGTAGACGGTCTTACCCGTATTGATCTTGGCTAAAAAAAATTGCTCATATATGTAGTCGTGATGTATCCAGCAGACGTTCCATATTTCAAAACTTGTAAATTACGTAAGGTTATAGCAAAAACATAATTAACTCTTGTAAGAAAGTTCGTTAAGCTTATCCACTTATTTTCCATAAAGGTTCAATTAATTTAATTAATTTCATGCGATTTGTAAATAATAAGCAAATACATGCCATTACCAGGATTTGAACCCGGGACCATCAGCTTCATAGGCTAGGTCACGACCCACTAGGCCAGACCGGTCGTCATAGCATAAATTAATGATAAAAAGAGAAAAAAACCTTTGAGGAAATCTGTCCCAATATACATTTCCATGTTTCAAAAGTTCAAGCGGCTGTTATGAAAGTTTTAATAACTTCGCAATCTGAATTGGTTACGACTGTTTTTGAAATTGTTTCGTCGAACAAATTGAAAATTGGAAATCGGGAGTTAAGATCACTGTGTAACGAACTGTATCTTCCAATTGCAGTTGATTGGAATGAAATTTAAGCCAGATATGGTGCATTGGGGTAATTTGGATAAAGGTATATTCATTTTTGAATGGCTCAAGAGTTCCGTTCAATACCCTATTTGGATTTATTACTTAGGTACTTACTCTTTTTCTTACAAAAAATGCAGAATTTGTTGAATTTGATATATGGAACAACGTGGTATGATTACGGAACTGTTAAAAAAATCAGGTGGTAAACTTATAAGCTAGGTCTTTGTGAACCCTGTTGGGCACTGCAATATTATTATTTACAATTCTGAGACTGAGACTGCTTACCCTGCAGGTGGGCCGCATCCTTATTTGCCACCGAAGAAGTATTAAAAAAAAAGTCGAATTTTCCATTTAATTTGATACCGCTCGACAATGTGGACCTATCATTATCTCGTGGCGAGGCATTTGGGCTATCTTTCCATTTCATTGGGCTCCAGTAATTAATTCTTACAGTTCTGTGAATACTCGGTGGCTGCTCCTAATTGAATTGATAACTGTAACCACAGGTAGGTATTACATGTTTCTCAGTTCCTTCCTCTTCAGTCTCAGTTCCTCCTCCTTTTGTTCGAAGCCCTGCCTTGTAACTTTGTTTATCAAAAGTTGATGTTTGACAAATTAGTTACCAAAACATCATTCATCTGTTCATTATGTTAAACTTGAGGGCACGTTTCTTAGACATAACATCTCTTCTGCAATATAAATTAAATAAATCATCATTTATTTCAGGCATACAGCCCATAAAAATAAAAATTAATGTTAAGACTTACCGCTATATAAAACCTAACATGCAAAAACAAGGTAGGCTTCGAAATTGCATGGAGAAATTAAGAATGAATTCATTGATAAATTCGCCATGCACAGATGAGCTTTATAATTTTAATTAATCACAATTCATAACAACTATCATTTCCGACTAGAAACAATGGTAAAATTGGCTAAAAGACAAAACAATTCAAATTATTAAATTAAGAAGATATTAAAAATATATCTCCAAAAATATATATCTCCTTGCTACAACGTAGCTAAGTAATTTATGGAACTAAGCTAAGTGGGTAACTTCGCATGTGCCAACTCTCAGGGGCCTCTTCAATTCGCGCTAGTAGCTAAGCAATAAGTGATGCTTTGAACTAGTTTCTAGCTCACATGCTTCTCCTTGAAATATATTTATAAATCGTCACTTTGTATGAAAATAGCAATTTAAATTAATTAAAGTGTAAGTGAAATGAATGAAAGTGAGGATTTAAATGAATTTGATAACTTTTCAGAACTTTTAAAAGCGTATGAGCGTCATTTTATTTATTTGCTTGATTTATTAACACTATGGATACATTTGTTTGTCTGAAATAAAGATTTTTTTATTTTTTTACGGCGTTCAGTCGTAAAAATATTTACAGTACATATGGTGCTACTTTACCGCACTAGTGCGAAAATTAGCATATTACGTTACTGTGTCGAACATTAAAAGGACCATATGTACTGTAAAACGTTGTACGATACATGTGCGAATAAGTAATTCGCAACTCGTGTCGATTTACAACACTCCCTTCGGTCGTGTTTTAATTTATCGCCACTCGTTTCGAATTTCCTATTTTTCGCACTTGTATCGTAATGTACTATTACTTAATGCTGTAATACCTATTCGCACATGTATCGTACAACGTTTTACAGTACATATGTCCCTTTAAATGTTCGACATAGTAACGTAATATGCTAATTTTCGCACTAGTGCGGTAAAGTAGCACCATATGTACTGTAATTGTATTTGCTGTCCTATTTTTTAGAGTTCCCGGTTTTTTGCGAAATGAGAGAGATGTTAACTACTAGGACAATTGCTAATAAAATTGATATAAAAACTTCAGAAAACCTGTTTGAAATTACCGTGAATTCTACAAAATTAGTTAGTAGGTAAACTAGCTGTTTGGTACCTAAGGCAACATGAGCCTTGCTCTTACCGCACCCTACACTGTTTGCTAAACCTATATATTTAGCGGACAAGCTAAACGTTTTCGCTTATGGCAGTTAATGAATTGAAAACATGTGGGGATGTACTAATTAATAGGCGTGCACAGCGTAGTACCAGCGGTCAGCAGGAACGGTACAAAATTAACAGCTGCTGATGCGAGATAATTAACAATACAATACGTAGCTATATTCTGGCAAACACAATTTGTCAGTCAGTAAGTACCAGGAAATCTATACTTAACCCTTTATTTTGGGTGCTAGTACTAACGTCTGTGTTTATGTTTGAAATTAATCAGTCTTGGGCCAAAACTATACCTACATACCTACCTACATATATACCTACTGTTTAAAATTCTGAAATATACTTCTGTTTAAAATTCGTCGCATTCCTCGGCTATATTACTAGCTATTTTACGCTTAATCTATACTGTTTGTGTATGCAGCATGCAGGGTAACGATATACAACGGAAAAAGTAAAATACGCTCCTATCACTTTTTGTATCAATTCGCGCCAAATTGTGAAACTCGGATGTAGGCTGGTTTCCTACGGGACAGGCCTCGCCTATTGTAGGAACCAGGCCAACTGGAAGGTTCAAACCCTGTTCTTTCAAATTCTGTACTGTAGGATAGTTCTTTATTGTTATGTCTAAGCGTCAACTTGAATTTGTAAAGAGAAATAAATATGTTTTATGTTAATGTTTATGTTTTTTTTTAATGAAAATTAGACATAGTTTTGTGTTTTTTTTTTTCTATCGAGCCAACTTATAATCTTAAGATTTGGCTTTGAAATTGTTTTCGTGTGATTTTTTTCATGGCTCTTGGTTAACGCGTAAAACTTATACGCCCAGTGCCCGCCAAATTATGCTCAGTATAGCGTGGAATTGCATTGAGGCTATGAACAATATATCGTCCGAAATAACTTAATTACTTCTGGAAAAAATCAGACATCACTTGGGGCAATTAAAGTGCGGGGCAGAGTTAGAACGTGCGTCTTCAGTGTTCGCGCCCGACGCCATAATTTTTAGATTCCTAGGCTGTCCAGTGAGTCTAGACAAGATTACAACCGTTGATAAAAAACGCCAATCGAAACTTGAATAATGAATGGAAATAGTCACGTGACTTTTTGTACAATCTGTCATCCCGATACATTTTTTCCTTCCGTTTGGCGTTTTTCGATGTATGAACGTTTGCCATCTTGGCTAGGTTCCCTGGCCTCAGCGGCATCCATCCATATTTCTCGTGTATATGCAATTTTGAAAATCTAGTCTTATTTGGTCATCTCTTAGGGTCACAGACCAAAAAATTGATTTGTTCCATAGTTGACAAGCTATTTTAATCAGACATCTGTCCTTGTTCCGCTGCGGGCCGGGCCTATCGTGAACGAGCACAATTTCATAATGCATTTCATGCCCAGGATCGCGCAAAATGTAAATTTGCCAATTTATAGGCAATGAAGTCCAGTGGGAAAGTTTGCAAGGCTGTATTTCGCTAAAGCCTGCAGGGAAAACTATCATCATTGCCTTATAACAGTTATAACTTTAAGATTGGCGATGTAACTTGGAAAGTTGTCAGGCTTATGTATCGGAGCTGGTAGCTCTTGTAACCGATGACTGCTGGGGCAGAAAGGTTTTTAAGTGACAATTGTGAACTCGAGGACGCAGCCAAATATATCCCCCAAAAATGTGGCATTACTATATCGATCGTTGGATGACAGCAGCGTTGTGGAGATCTTTGTCTTTGGCAGTCCAGCAGTGAAATCTTATACAAAGATCACCTGAACTATAAGACGGAGGACATCGAAGACAATCGAGGTCGCAACATATAAACGCTATCGTACTAATTTAGTACGGGAGCGCGCCCGAATATTTCAGTTGCGCCCACAATTATTACCACCACTACTCGCGTAAATTAAAGATAGGTACAAACATTATGTAAGCTTTAAGGGTGTAACTGGGCTGATCGAATCGTAGTACTTTACAAGTTGAATTGCACCTATACCTCGGTAATACCAATAACAACACAATAAGGTAAATACTTAAAACTTAGGCTTAAAACATCTCACACAGATGAATAGGCCTTGCTGAAGGTAAATATTAAAATAAAAATAAATAACACAACTATAACAAAATAAAAAAATATAAATACAAATGTCAATAATTACCTAATTATACCAATCTAAGAATTACAAAAATCATTCTAAGTGTCGGAAGGCCACATTCACATCATCACATCGTCAGTTGACAACCAAAACTCACGCGAACGTCTTTTAAGTCCTCTATGAGCTAAACGTGATATTTCCTTATAAATTTACCATTCATACGATAGAAAGAACAAAAACATTATTTGACTTTTAGGCATAAGAAATTTAGCAGCTAAATTTTTTTTATACTACGTCGGTGGCAAACAAGCAAACGGCATACATAATATTTAATGAGTAAAACTGACATTCGATTGTCATTTTAGAACTGAACTGATAAGAGTAAAATAGTTAATAAACATGCAATAACACTTCATGAAGCAAAATGTAGATTTAACAATTTTGTTTCAAGTCTGATCTTATTTTAATACGACCTTGAAGATCGCCCACGCTCATTGGTGCGCGCCAATCACCAAGACGATCGTCAAAGTCGTATCAAAACGAGTTTAAAACCATAACAAATTGTTAAATTAGAATCGACCTCCTTGTTCCAATCCTAAAGCATTACTTACCGAAGTGAGAATAGCCCACAATCTTCATCAATCAATCAAACGCCTGAAGCAGTACAGTCAAATCACGCTGGGAAAAACGATGAAATATGACGTCAGTCGGAGGTGATTAAAATGTAACTTTATACTCGAATAGTATAGTAGGATCTGTAAACATGGGACATGATGGGACGTGATGTATAAGCGGAAGCGGGAGCCGATGTTGGTAGAACAATAACTGTCAATCAAGTGTGTACAGTCAGCATTAAATGGAAAGGATCGAACTACGCAGAAAAATTCTCTAATAGCTTAAAAAAAGACGTCTCTACATTATTTATTTATTTATTTCAACTTTATTGCATAATAAAAATAAGTACAAATGGCCGACTCAATGCCTTAAGGCATTCTCTACCAGTCAACTATAGGGCAAAACAGAAACTGAATATACATACATATTTGGCAATTTTAACTTTGTACAGTCGACATCAAACATAATGTTTCCATTTTTTGCCTTATTACAAAGGAATGTCTTTGATATAATGTATGATGTCGACTGTACAATACATTTTTTTTTTTGGGAAATTTTATGCAGTTCCTACTCAGAATCACGAGCTCTTTTGATCCTAATAGGTGAAAAAAGGAGAAAAACTAGAGAAATAGTGCTTAAGATAAACCATCTTTAATATTCGCGCCCTCATATTCACATATTATAAACGCATGTCCACAAAAACAACAATAATCAGTATTTTTCCACGTGTGGCCAAGGATGGTTTATCATTATCACCAGCCAGATCAGTTTTTTTACCTCACTTTTAGCTTATAACTTGGGCTGTAACTTGAATATGGGAGCGGTTGGCGTGTTTGAGCAGCGCTAATTGTGACTCGAGCTACTCAAACAGCATTCACGTTGGAACTTGTGGCTGTAAGTTTTAAGAAAGTTTCCAGCGTTTTGTACCTAGTGGTAATGTGTAGCTAACATAATACTTATTGCGGCTAGAAATACTCGAAAGATTTAGTATTCACACTGAGTTTATATAGCGGTAGTAACTAACTGCTTTGGCTCAGCGATCCAAAAATAATCTTGGCCTCCGAAACGAGAGAACGCCACCTGTCCCGATCCAGTGCGGTTTCCTGCCATGACTTGGCATTCAACCGACGCAGGTCCGCCTCCACGACATCACACCAGCGGTACCTGGGGCGCCCGATCGGTCGACGGCCGGCTGGTCGCCCCAAGTACGCTTCCTTGACTACCCGATCCTCCCCCATTCTAGGTGACCGAGCCCGCGAAGTCTGTGGGATTTAGTTACGTTGATGATATTGGGCTCATATAGAGGTTTATATAGCAGTAGTATGTAGCTAATTATGCTAAAATGGTTAAAACTGGTACTTGGGTACTTAAATCGTTTCACCAAACTGCGTATGAACACCTATTTTCTCACCAGTTTACCAACTTTAGTAACGATTTTGACCACTGAATTCGACTTTGATGTAAATTCTAACGATTAAATAATGACTAACGATATAGAACGGGTCCGAGCCGAGACGTATGAAATTTTGTTCTTTATAAGCAAAAACTTCCGAGGCTCGGTTATCACTTTTTTTAAGCTATAAAAACACTAAAATTAGCAAATAAATGAAAGATAGAATATTTATATTTACATATTACTTTCATGAAACATTGGAAATATAATACCGTTCGAAACGTTCAAAAATGCACCCATTTTTGATCCTTATTCATTGTTACTGAACTAATCAATGTTTGCTATAAAAAACAACTTATAATTTTTATACAATTTTAATTTAATGTAATAAAATAATCTCGTAATTAACTATATTCAATTTGCATATTTTGTAATTCAATTCTTTCGATACATATTTTTACACTTGACTGTACATGGAGAATTTATAGCTAACCTTAAAACTACGTTCAAGGCCAACTTTCCAAGATTTATTTAAAGCTTATTCCGAGTTTCCAAACGGCAGAACGATAAAATAGCCGTAACTTTGGGACACCGATGGAAAGCACTGGCTCGTATGTTTCTATTGCTTGTTGAATCGAACTTATGTATAGACCAGTACCCCTAGTGTAAAAATAAATTCTCATTTTGTATAGGATTTTGAGTTTCCAAAACGTCCCGCTTGGCGCGCTCTTTCTAAATCCAATACAAAATGAGACTAAACGCAAACGCGTACGTCACGTTTCGAAATCGAATTTATTTACACTAGGGGTACAGTTTAGTTTTGACTTTGAGAACGTAACAATAATTTGTTGTGTAAATCCGAATTATCCGCTTAGCTGGAGAACTAAATTTATTGATTCATGTTACGCTTTGAACAGGTTTTGATAAGACCTTGACGATCGTCTTGGTGATTGGCACGCCTCTCATGCACGAATTTCACTTCATTTTTTATGCACCAATCAGTTTGAGCGGTTGAAAGATCGTATCAAAATGAAGTCAAAACAGTAACAAATTATTAAATTTGAATCGTGCTCCTATAGACTCTCAATAGTCAAAATACCCGACAAAAGACCCGATTTTTCCAGAATGCTGTTTATTAAGGCGGCATTTATAAAGGTCTAAATATTTACTATATGAAAGTAGTATAATAAAGTAAAGAAAAAAAAAGTCAGGGAAAAGACGTATTATCTCGACCAAAACTTATTTTTTGAATTTTGAATTATGAACAAGTTCCCTTTAGCGTTGGACTAACCTGCCCTCTGTAAACAATTGAAATTACACAGGGACGTGGTCTATAAAAACAAAAGTTCACCGAACCACCGAATGCCTGAATAAAGTTCGCACGTAAAATAAAATCAGTCAAGTGGCAATATACCTCAGGTCAATGTCTGGAGCACAGCTTTGTCAACTTTTTTAATTTAAGAAAAGTCTGAGATTGCGTTCCGAGGTTTGCCGTAACCGTAGCAAGAACATGTTGAAGTGGCTCTAAGCTCAATGTCCATATGGGACGGCTTTACAAATGATGGAGCACATGCTATCTTGTCCAGCGTGCCCTCATGCCTGCTCTGAGCAGGACCTCCGTGATGCGGCAGATGGGGCGATAAATGACGCCTCCTTCTGGTCCCTCCCGCACAATCTGAAACCATCGACGGCATTGACATAAGAAGAAGAAGATTTAAAAAAATTTACAAGAAAAATATGCCGCTTTGAGCAAAACACGTATTCAATATTGGTAAATCATTTAATTTCCACGTGAGGCGACCTCTACCGTATGAGTACTATGAATACTTTTGTGAGACGCCCTTAATCAGTAACAGTTACCCCATTATTAATTAATTCTACGCATCACAGAGTCGTATACTGTATAATTTTTTAATAAAAGTAGTAGTAAAAAAAATATCTGGAGTTGCAGGCGTACATAGGCTACGGAAACGGCTTACCTTCAGGCGGGCCGTATGCTTGTTTGCCACCGACGTAGTATAAAAAAATACGTAAAACAACTTTTTCCCAACCATCCATAAGATAATAATTTAAGTAGTTGTTACCTCGCTCAATGCGTCAGTCTGGCAGGTCAGCGGGGTAACGCAGCCAGCATCTTCGGGACCTTGCCGCAGGGACGTTTTTTGATTTAGTTTAGTTTGGTGTAGTTTTATTTTTGTATAGTCTGTATTGCCCGAGTTATATGCTCTGCTTTACACAACGATTGCGATTAAAATCTATAGAAATATCAAATATTTAAAATGATTTTGCTGTATTTATTCAAAACTAAAGGAATGAGTACTCGGGTCCACGCACGGCTGCGCGGGAGGGGAGCGCCCGCCAGCAGAAACAGTGCAGATTGTATGCTTTATTGCCAAGGCAATAAGGGTCGTGATAGATGATTTTACTGTAAGCACTAGAGTACCTATATGAAACAAATCTATGCCGCTTACAGGTGTCTTAAACACAAACTTAGTTTTACTTAGGAGCATGATAGGTGAAAACAATGTTTCTCTTGTAGGCATGAGTAAATAGGTGAAAACATAAATATGTATTAAATTGGCGATATTTCTAGTACAAAACCCGTGTTTCCAACCAAACTAAATGTAAATGCCGAGATTAAAGCTCCTACAATCAAATTACTGATAGAGCGGGGATTCAGAAATGATCTGGATTTTCTGTTAATTGCTTTTTGCGCGAACTTCATTCCATACAGGTATACACAAATTGTCTACAATAGGATAGATGAAATTTCACGAGAAACGGTTATTAATTGCGTTCTGCAAAAGAGAATATCCGGACATACGGGTAGCACTTTCACCCAAGCTGATCATCATCATCATCATCCTTGCGTAGTCACGGCATTTTGTCACGGCTCATGGGAACCTGAGGTCCGCTTGGCAACTAATCCTAAGAAATGGCGTGGGTACTACTTTTTACTAAAGCGACTGCCATCTGACTTTGCAACCCAGAGGGTAAACTAGGCCTTATTGGGATTAGTCCGGTTTCCTCACAATGTTTTCCTTTACCAAATTTAATAGCGACTAGTAAATATCAAATGATATTGCCTACATAAGTTCCAACTCATTGGTACGAGCCGGGGTTTGAACCCGCGACCTCCGGATTGCAAGTCACTCGCTCTTCCCGCTAGGCCACCAGCGCTTAACTGTATAAAATGTGGTCTTTTTTAAAGCCTTCTTGCTCATACACGCGTAACAATGAAACAACAGAAAACAACAACAAACACCCGTTAACAATTAGATTTAACGTTAAAATTAAATTACTGTTAAATGAACTGTAATTCAAATGTTGCTGGAATGGAACTCTGTTTACTAATTTAATGAATTAGCTTTTCAGTTGTTTTTGAATTGCGAATTCCAACGTTTTCTGTGTCTGACATCTGTTACACACTAAGGTTAACTTCCAATTCACGACTGCTAATACAATCTTTATTTCGAACCAGTGTCCATATATTGTTAGTGGTTTTCTGAACTATTCCCAATTTAGTGCATTAAATTTGGACAAACATAATACACTCAGAATTTTGTTGGTACTTTTTCTGACTCGGATTAGCTTCGAAATGATTTTCTTCGTCCGTGCGAGCCTCGGATTATCGTTAATGTTCTTGATAAATTCAAATTCTTCATAGTAATAAAATAAAATAAATGTAATTTTCCATGACAATACATAAAATAAATGGAATTTTCCATGGTAATACACTCGTGATTGTTTAACCTCAAATTGATTAGTAATTTTGTATTCAGTGTAGTGTTGTGAATTTAAGCTTCGAGGCGTAAACTACAAGACTCGAGTCGCGACTGCTGAGTCTAGAAACCTTGAACCTCAAAGCCTCGACCTTATAAGCCTCAAATTAATAAGTTCGCGTTGCTGCTTACGATCACAGAAACCTCGAGTCTTTAGGCCTCAAGCTTTAAAGCCTACTAAGTTTTGAAGGTTTAAGTCTATAAGGTTTGGAGCATTTAAGTCTTAAAAGCTTCTAACAAATTAGATCAATCTATGCCATAGTTGATAGTTATACAAGGTGCCCGTGAGGAACCCGAACGATTTAAACAGCGTAATCCTGAAGTCATTAGAATTTGAAAATATTATATACATATATTTTTGTGAAATAGGGGAAAAAAGAAAAAAAATATATTTGGACTATCACATTTTTGTTTGTAAAATATCAATTAGAGTGGATAAACAATAGCTCTAAATGTGAAATTAAAGATTTATTTCGACTGCAGATGAATTTTATGAGTGACTTTTTGTGATCTGTTAATCACTACACTCAGACATGACTACAAAGTGGCAACGTAGTTAAGTTCAAAATATTCTATATAAAAAAAAAAAAACAATAATACTTTCTGCCTAGAACGCTTATTGTTTGAGCTCTTAAGGCTCAACTCAGGCCTTCGAGGTTTGGGGGGGGCTTGAGCTTTCAATAGGCCCGAGTTTTTAAAGCTTGAGCTCTCTATGAGGCCCGAGTCTTAAAAACTTACTCTTAAGACCTCGTAAAAAGCTTGAGTCGTTAAGGTTCTGAACCGTTTAGAGCTCAAACCTTCAACGCTTAAGTCTTCAAAGCTTGAACCTTCAAGGTTTGCGAGTCTTTAAGGTTTCAAAGTCTTAAGACTAGTCTTTTAAAAACACTAATTCAGTGTTCTTATACTAATTGGTCTAAATAAACCTTTTGGCCTGAACTAATCGATATTATAGGCACTCTGGAACCCATTTTAGAGTGCATATAATTTGCTAATAGTTAGAAATTAGGCTATATTATATACATAGATACCTTAAGGAAGAAGAAGTAAGGGGTCTTTATTGTTTCCCATAAAGTTTTAAGTCATAATGTATTGTTTGTCCGCATTTTCGTTAGTTATAATTTGGCTTTTCTCAGAAACCCGTAACGTTTCAGGATTGCCATAAAACAAATCTAACCTAACCTATAGGACAACCTTATGAAAATCCTGAAAAGTTAACGGTTTCAGAATAATGACTAATGATAATCTGACAATCAGTACATTATCATGACTTTCAATAACTATGTCAAACAAAGGGATCCGAGAAAAGATTACTTAGATAGCCTATTTTCAAACCGTAAAAGCGTTTTATCAACTCGATAGCTAATTAAAATATCCATTTAACCCTTTAATCCTTCAAAAGGCGTTCTAAATTTAGTCCCAAGTGAAAAATTTACATAAATCCAATACCCACAGCTCTCAGTAATTTCATTACCGTCGAGATTGAAAGTCGGACCTTATTCGCCACAAACAAATTCTTGACAATCATTCTATGCAAATTGAAGATAGACTAGACTCATGTTCTTAAGACTTAAGATCTTAACTGTGCTCTTTTTCAAGTTTTTAGGGTTCCGTAGTCAACTAGGAACCCTTATAGTTTCGCCATGTCCGTCTGTCTGTTCGTCCGCGGCTTTGCTCCGTGATCGTTTGTGCTAGAAAGCTGCAATTTCGCATAGATAGATAAATCATGCTTGACAGAACGGTAAAACAAAACTACAATATTTTTAAGGTATCCCATACAAAATCTTTTTATGTCGTTTTAACCCAATGGTGTCAGGTATCGTTGGGTCTATCTTAGGTCTTTCAAAATAAATATGTGTCTCCAACAGCCATTTTGACAAAAAATGTATCACACCCCTCTAACTTTTGAGCCATGGGTCCAACAAAAATTTGCAATAGTGGCGCCATCTATGTAGTGAGGTTTAAGCTTTGGGGTAACCTAGTCGAACTACCTTAAAAATCGACAGAAATAAAACTAAGGGGCATAACTGTGAGGGTACTATAATTGCGTACTTTCTATGTATGGGCTCCCAACTCAACTATAATATTCATTTCGATCACACTAACAAACTAACATGCATACATGTAAATAAAAGCTTGTAATAAAATAGTACATTTCGATGCTAGTGCGGAAAGTATGACATTTCCTCACGTGTATCGAACGACGTTTTTTAATACAGTTGCGAAAAAATAAGAAAAATAACAAGTACTTTTTTATGCATGTTCCATAAGACAGAAACAATTGTAAATATAATATATTATATTATTATTACCTAAGTATCGTTATTTACGATTATTTGTGAATCGTATATTTAAATTGTATGAAAACAATATCGAATGTTGCATTTGGAAACTTAAAATATTCTTGCAGTAAGACAAAACGCCTCTGCTTTGACAGGCGTTTCGGCAGCTATTCCGTTCCATTCAGACAACTTATTGGGAACGGTTTTTCATTATTAAAAAATAAACGTGTTATAATTATGAAGAGGTAAGTAAGAAAATATACAATACGAGTATGCTTATATTTATTATTTTTACATTAACAGTAGGTTTTTATGTTGATAACGACTTTTAAAGGAAACTAACATTAACACTCATCAGTAAGTAGTCATGAATTGGAACAAGTGGAAAAGTAAAAAGCACTAGTTCGCGAAATCCAACTTTCCGTACGCTGTACAGCTACCTACGTAAAGTAGCACTTTTTGAGCAGCTGTATTAAAAATAAACTTATCGACTCAAGATACATAAGATTCTTATTTAAATAGAAAATGTCTTTGAATGGGTTGTAAGGTTTATGGAAATCACGAATAAAACTGTTAGCTGTCAAAATAATCGGCTTACACGTTGAAGAGCAAAGAACGTTAGACACCATTTCCACACGAAATTCGCCGTTTTTATTGAACCCGCCGTGTATTTTACGGGTATTAGCGAAGGGAAACATTAAAGTACCTAGGTAGTTATTTATTCCTTGGTTCTCGGATCGAGCTTGCGTTAAGTGCTTTAGACAAGCAAGCAAGGTTCTGAGATCGAGTTGAATAAGTAAAATTTTAATGTAGTGTGTCTTTTAAGCATTTTTCTTGAAAGCGGTTCAACGAAAATAGATTTGAAAGCTGCAAAACGCACAATATAATCACCATAACGAAAAACACAAATTATTAGACAAACAAAAAAATTACTTACATTAAAAATGGCTAAAAGCGGCCAAGTGCGAGTCGGACTCGCCCATGAAGGGTTCCGTACCATTTATGACGTATTAAAAAAAACTACTTACTAGATCTGGTTCAAACCAATTTTCGGTGGAAGTTTGCATGGTAATGTATATCATATATTTTTTTTAGATTTTTCATTCTGTTATTTTAGAAGTTACGGGGGGGGGGGGGGGGACACACTTTTTACCACTTTGGAAGTGTCTCTCGCGCAAACTATTCAGTTTAGAAAAAAATTATATTAGAAACCTCAATATAATTTTTAAAGACCTATCCATAGATACCCCACACGTATGGGTTTGATGAAAAAAGATTTTTTGAGTTTCAGTTCTAAGTATGGGGAACCCCCTTAAATTTATTGTTTTTTTTTCTATTTTTGTGTAAACATCATAATGCGGTTCATAGAATACATCTACTTACCAAGTTTGAACAGTATAGCTTTTATAGTTTCGGAAAAAAGTGGCTGTGACAGAATCGGACAGACAGACGGACATGACGAATCTATAAGGGTTCCGTTTTTTGCCATTTGGCTACGGAACCCTAATAAAAAGGGAGACAGAAAAATTGAAATAAGCACACATACATAAATAATAAGAAATATAATTATGTACCTACATACTGTGTGCGTTGAAAAAGGACAAAAGAGTCACAGCTCAGTGAAGCACTGACTGTCTGCCGGAAATCAGGTCACAACAGATTTACTTGATATAAAATTAGGGAATATTTTCATAAATCGAATTTCATGCGTGGTCGTCTAACAATTTAAACAAATATTAAATGCCCCCATTTAGACTTAGTAGATACCATGTCGTACCAGTCTAGGTACGTATTACCTAACTTAAAAAATAAACACTATTTATTTAGGCGACAATGTCGCCTAAATAAATAGTGTTTATTTTTTAAGTTAGGTAATACGTACCTAGACTGGTATTTGTAACAAATGCCTTGTTGCCTACATTAATATTTAAATAAATAAATAATTAACTACAGTTTCAAAAAGGCATTATTTCTTAACATTGTAACTCCCCACGTACTAGTATTTTTTCAATTCAATTCGAGTTTTGATCTCTATATAGAAATAAAAGATAATTCTAAAACCAAAAACGCAAAATTTAAAAGGATAAAAACACCTTCGGCTTTAATAAAGTTAAGTTATGAATTTTCTAACCAATCACGTTTCCAAAAAAAAGGAGTAAGTCAGAAAATTGAAAAGCAGTCTGAAGTTTTCCCGTGTCATTTATTTTAATTCTAGCTCGAAAAATACTGTAAGCAAATCGGATTATTGTGCAAAATGCGTTCATTTAATGTTCCTAATTCGCGAAGCAAATTTCATTTCCGTAACACAAAATGTCGTCTCTGATTTTTTTTTTGTTTATTTTTAGTGTGAGTTGCTTTTGCAATTTAGAAAATGAAAATAAACAAGGAAAACATTTTCTAAACGTGAGTCGTGGTCGACTTAAAGGTAACATTAGGATATCTTCTACAACTGCAGTAAAAAGGTACTATTTACTATTGCGACGTTACTGTAGTGTGTAGTGATGGGTAGGACATCAATTTAAAATGAGTTTGTATGAGTAAGTAAGTAAGTTTTGCAGCATCGACTATTCCATCAACTCCAACGGCAGCAAACCATATTTAATGTAAATACATATTTAGGCATTGCTAAACTTCCTTTTTAATATTTAATTGGAGTGCAATTCTGGAGGTTTAAAACAGAACTTTAACAACAGAAGACATACATTTAAGAATCAAACTAAGGAGTTAAAGTACATACATCCTATTGCAACTTAATTTGATGCTTTTATGAAACTTGTTCTAATTTAGCAGTTTATTATTTTTATTGTTAGATTGTTCAGTATCAATCCTTGCTACTTGATATCATTTTAAGTTTAACATTCATATATTGAAATAAATACTAACCATAAACTACCTAACAAACTAAGGAGAACAAATCCAATATTTTTTGTACCATTATTATATAGAAATTACTAACTTACCACCTCATAATTTATCAGTAATAATATCATTGTAATATGATAACAAACGAAAGCCTCAATAACGTTCGCGCGGTAATGCCACCGGCGTGTAATATACACTTGATTTTTGTATGCAAAAGACACAAAGAAAGACCCACAGGTATATTTTATCGCGAAAACAATGTTAATATATTGTTAATTTGGCATAATTATAAGAATGGTCACTGATCACTATTTATAAAACACAACTAAAGATTACGATTATTACGAACAACTTTTCCGAGTTTCTCGTACTATAAATATGTCAAAATCATAAATGATCGAAATAGTATACGAAGCACGTTAACAAAAAGTATTACAAATTCAAATCGTTAAAATGTACATGTTTATTTCACCTATACAAATTATATTTACTTTTTTATTAATAAACTAATGTAAAATATCATATTTTGTGTACGCCACTATATTATATTTCAATAATTTAAATAATATTTTGGTCTCTTAAGCGATAACTGTTTCTAAGCAAGCTTCGTAAATGCCCAGTGAGACTTGGTTGGCATTTCAATCGCTTATCAAGTAACCATTTCAAAGTCCAGTCTAATTGATTCAGATTATACATGACACCAGCAATATGAGTCTTGAGGTCAGGTTATACTGGTATTCGCGTTAGTACAATAATAGCTAACAAATATGGAGAACAACGCGAACCACGAAGTTATGCTTTGCTGTCGCACTTACGTATGAAATTACAAGTGCGACAGAGAGAAAAAACTTTCTTCGGTAGGTTCTTTGATGACTTAGATTTTTCGCTTTTGACAAGTAACTTAGCAATGCTAGGATCAAAATAGCGTAATATGTATGTAAGCTTGCGGACGCTTACGCTTGTTTTCTTTCGTGTTTCATTTTTAACGTATTTTCGATGAGGTGTTATTGAAGCACGGCGCGTGTCTGTCTCACTCCCTCTTTCGGTAAATCTAATTCATTGTTTCATTTTGAAAGGATTTTTGAGGGGATGTCACAGTGAGGCGAGTGAATGGTACAAACACAACGCATTTCTCGGTGGACCTTTTGTCCTTGCAATAAGGTTTGTAGTTGGGCAGTTGATAGTGTAAGCGATGAATACGATGACGTCAATGACTCATTTCTTCATTTGAATGTCGGCGAGCACCGAGCGCCTCGCGACTCTCTTGCGAGTTGTGAGGAACGCGAGTGAGTTTGAAAGGCTGAGAGTTTTTTTAAAATTTGAAGTGTTTGAATGGTTTGAGTGGTAAGAGCTGTGTGTGATGCGCGCGAGTAAATGAGTAAAATTAATTGAGGAGTGATGTATGACATTTATGCGGTGTGAAGTTCTGCGACAATTTAACAAAATGAGTGGTACAAATGAGGTGCCTCACGAGTGAGCAACTCAACACTAGTAGTGTGTGTACTATACCTCACCTCCACATGTACGTAGCTGTAATATATAATAGCATGTACGCGTTATTTATTAGAATATATTCGTATTTAGACAGCAACCGTTGTATCATTGACGCCACACCTTACATGGCGATCCTGCCACTGCGGCCGCCACTGTAATGTTGCAACAAAACCGTTTTGTACTCACCACGCATAAGTCCGTATCATCTACGATGACGCACTGATTTGTCAAATTTAACCTTTAATAACATTATAATACGAGTTAAGGTACGCGTCTTCGTGAATGATACGATCTATATAACAGTCAGAACTGGGATTAGATGAATGATTTTATTCTTTAACGTATTAAACTGGTAATTATTTCAATAGCTCTTGCGTGGGACGCAATTCGTATATATTGTTATTTTCTGCATTATCTATGGGCATTGTAGTTGAAATAAACAATTTGAATTTAACTGAATTCATTTTAAAAGGAAATAATAGTAATAATAAGAAATCCGTTTATTTAAAACAACATATGTCCAATACAATCAATTAAAATGTAAAAAAGCAAAAAAAATAAATTAAAACGGTATACACATTTTGTAATATTTTAACATTATTGTCATTTATAAAAAGAAAACAAATATACCAAAAATCTGAACAAAACATTTAAAGTATAAAATATTCAGTTAAAAACATTAGGTTACTTAAAATTAGAATACAATTATAAAATTATTTTAAAACTATTGTCCCATAAATTAAAATACAAATAAGCGAATATAACAGTTATGCTTCTGCAATCGTCATCGATGTCGTAGTTATATTATTAACTACAGGGTGGGCAAATAAGAGGTATTTTACACTTTGTTTTTAAAATTTTAATTATAATAAACACAAAAACAATTAAAAACTTATAAATAAAAAATTTGTCCCAGATCGAGACCGCTTGGCAGGGTGCCCAGAAGGCTGGCTGCATTGCCCCTCTGGATAGCAATGCTTATCCGCTGGGCGAAGTACAGGCCACCCCTCTGGTCACCCGAAGCCTCTATGAGGCGTTTTGCTAACTCCTTATAGAGGCGGCGCGCGCTAGGCCCCCACGGCCCTAGGGTTTCAACCCCAAACGCCGCAAATATGTAACTACTGCCGAGGTTGACATACTTGCGACGCTTGAGGCTTTCGGCCGAGGATGCGGCCGCACCAGCGTCAACTTTGGTGCCTGGAATATGGGACGGTGCCAGGGTATAACTATATTAATTGCACAAAATATTAAATATTTTTCATTAATATATTATCCAGGGTTGGCAATTATATACGGAAGATAATTTCTGGCAAATGTCTACCTGAAGCAGCAAGTATTTTTACAGCACATATGGGGCTACTTTATAGCACTAGTGCGAGAAGTAGCATATTACGTTACTGTGTCGAACATTTAAAGGGCCATATGTACTGTAAAACGTTGTACGATACATGTGCGAATAGGTAATTCGCAACTCGTGTCGATTTAAAACACTCCCTTCGGTCGTGTTTTAATTTATCGCCACTCGTTTCGAATTTCCTATTTTTCGCACTTGTATCGTAATGTACTATTTTAAATGTTTGTGTTACAACACGTTGTTTGCTCGATTAATTTCGAGAAACAGTGACAGTGATTGGCACCCAAAGTTCCCAAATTTTGTAGGTCCTGAATTATTTCTATGGGTCTAACAAGCGGATGAAATTTAAACAGTTAAAAGTTTTAACTGTTTAAATTTCATCTGCTTAAATTTTAACTATATTAAGTTCAAATATTATTAAGTTTTTTTTTATATATTATTTCGGGTTTGCAAATATATGAGGAATATAATGTCTGACTATGTCCACCACTATGCAGGCAAATGTGAGCCCTAATCATCGCAATTTTCACCATATTTCCGCACATTTTCGGGCGTTATCTTAGTAAATTTGTGTCGGATGGCCTGTCTTAACTTAACTGTTTTAACTTAAAACAGGCCATCCGATACAAATTTACTATGATAACGCCCGAAAATGTGCGGAAATATGGCGAAAATTGCGATGATTAGGGCTCACATTTGCCTGCATAGTGGTGGACATAGTCAGACATTATATTCCTCATATATTTGCCAACCCGAAATATATATATATATATATATATATAAAATATATAAAAAAACTTAATAATATTTAAACTTAATATAGTTAAAATTTAAAAACGAAATATATATTACTTCTTATTTGCCCACTCTGTACGACAAATAGCCATCACAAGATTTTTTATCGTAAAGGCTTAATTGTATCGTGTTCCTTGAAATGTAGCACAACTTAATTAGAGAGGAAACGTAAGCTACAATATTTCTCGTGTGACACCGAAGCGGCATTTGGAATTTTAAAACACAACCTTTATTGAGCTTACTGTGGGACTTAGTCAATTTGTGTAATAATGTCCTATAATATTTATTTATTATTATTTATTTTATTTATTTAAAATACCATCTTGATGACGTGATATGCGGTGAACATATGATTTGCAGATTTATTAATTTATTTAATCTTTCTTGCACAAAATAAAATACAAACGTATAGTTTCTATTTTTCTCCGTGAGCTTCTACGGATTATCGTCTTATCTATTGTTTAAAAACCGCAAAGGCGCGTGCCACTATGAAAAAATGGTCAAGCCGCATAGGTAGCGTTTATTGAATTACTACTCTATTGAGCACGGAATAAGATTCATTATGAACTAATACAGAATTCTAACAGAATAGCTGTCTGATCTCTATTGGTGCGTCTAAGGTAGGCGACTAAACGCTCTCAAACCAGCTTAACTTGTGACACTGCGATCCGAAACAAAGATACGTATTCGAAGACCTCGCTTGCACTGGTAATGCGAGCGCACGGCTAGCTAGCGCCAAGGAAGCAATGTTATGTTTCTCGAGGAGCAGGTAAAAAACAGGGCAACGTCACGTTTCGCTATTGAAAAAACTTACACTAGGGGTACTGATCGGCGAACTCGCTCCACAAGCCTATTTGCAATTAGCTTTGGTCGTACTACATATGCAAGAAATAAGTTTTTAGCTAGAGCGTGTAGAACTTATAATGAAAAATTTTCTGATATTGATATATTCCAATTATCATTACAGCAGTTTGTTTCTGCAATAAAATGTACAGCTAATAATTATATTGATTAGTTAGTATATTTCAGCATACTTGCCAATTTGTTAATATTGTTTTCAACAGTTAGTGTTATTTGAGTTTTGCATGTTTTAATATTAGGTGTATGACTTAATTTTTACAGATTTTTTCTTAGAGCTTAAAACTATATTTAAAACAGAAATATTTCGCGGTCTTTTGTGATTTTGTAAAGATCGGACACAAGAGTGTAAAACACCAAACGACAAGTCGATACACGTTACATAACCTCTCCACCCAAATTGACGATACCAAATACCAAATACCAATACCAAAGTGGATACCAAAGTGACGATATTATTATTTATTGTTGACATATCTTAGTTATTAAATTTTAAATTTCTAACATTTTTTATTTTTATTTTTATTGATATTTTATTTGCTTGGTTGATATTTAAATCTTATTGACATGATACAAATTTCAGTTAATATTATGCATATATTCTTCAATACTTTTAATTAATATCATCATCTTGGGATCACTAATTAAGCTTTAATTTCTTTAATATAATGTAATGTTTTATTTTTAATTTTAAGTTATGTTCAACACAATATTTTATTGTTATGAATGAATAAAGAATAATCTCAGAATAGTTAAGTTTACGATGGCAACTGATAAACAGCACATTCGGCACTGCATTTTATACGAATTCCAACATGCAAAAAATGCTTCTCAAGCGCGGGAATCAATTTGTAGTGTTCTTGGTGACGACATTGTATCTTATGAAACATGTAATTATTGGTACAAACGTTTTAGAAGTGGTAATTTCGATCTTAGTGACCAGCCGCGTCCTGGGTAGCCTCGAAAGTTTGAAGATGCGGAATTGCAAGGTTTACTAGATGAGGACTCAACCCAAACGCAAAAAGAGCTTGCAGCTCAATTAGGAGTCACCCAAACAGCTATTTCCAAGCGTTTGCATCAAATGGGAAAAATTCATAAGCTTGGACGTTGGGTCCCACATGTGTTGACCGAACACAACCTAGGTCAACGTATGAACACGTGTCTTTCACTGCTTGCCCGAGAACAAAAAAAAGACTTCTTGTGGAAAATTGTGACGGGTGATGAGAAATATATTTTTTACGAGAATCCCAAACGTAAAAAGTCGTGGGTAGATCCCGGGCAACCCTCTACATCGACGCCGAAACCGGACAGCCATTTGAAGAAAGTTCTTTTGTGTATCTGGTGGGACATGAAGGGTGTGCTTTATTATGAACTACTGGAAACTGGTCAGACGGTGACAGCGGAACGCTACAGTCGACAATTGAACAAATTGAGCGAACAGCTGGATCAGAAAAGGCCATTTACTGGGCAAGGAAGCCGGCAAGTCATACTGCTGCATGACAACGCTCGACCTCACGTTGCTCGCGCGACTCAAAAGACCCTCTTGGATTTGGGATGGGAAGTTCTCCCGCACGCGGCATATTCGCCAGACTTGGCCCCATCTGATTTTCATTTGTTCCGGTCAATGCAGCACGACTTAAAGGATAAACAGTTCAAAACGCTGGATGATGTGCGTAAATTCGTCGATGACTTTATCGCCTCGAAACCTGCAAGTTTCTTTCGCGACGGCATCCGTATGCTGCCTGATAGATGGCGCAAGGTCATAGAGCACGATGGACAATATGTACAAGATTAAGTTCATTGTTCCTATTTTTTTATAATTAAAAAAAACTATTTAAGAATCTGTAAAAATTAAGTCATACTCCCAATATTAATGTTAATTTCTGAGCAACATAATTGTTATAAATATCAAACCAACATAAAATATTTTCAGTTCAAATGCCGCTTCAGGAACAGGGCATTTATTTTACTGCTTGTTTTGTTGGCTTTCGTTATTAAAACTGTAAAGTATGTTGAGATATATTCTCTATTTAATTTTAAGTGTGAAATTGGATTTGTATTTACAGTCTGAATGGTAATCATAAATTATGAAACAGAAACCTGTCCCTGAATTCATATCTCAACGAACCCCATAGGAAAAGAAAAAATATATGGAGCTTAAAGTCAAAAGCAATAATGTGTCAATTCCGGGTAAAAATCACCACTTAATCCATTTTGCATAGGTTTCAAATTCTATTTTACTCTACTCAGATTTCAATTTGATTCGCTAAGAGATTGGCTAATCTTGAAAGCACCGTGTCTTTACCTAATTAAGGTAGGTTGTTTAATGGGATTAGTGTTTTCCAAGTAATTAGTAGACACGTAAGCTAATTCTAAAAATGGCTCAGATTGGAAGGTAGGTAATGATGGAGGTGAATGGGCTTTAATGACGGATACCCCAAATTAGGCCTTTGTTTAGGTGTAGGCCGAAGACAAATATAGAAAATAGAAGATAAGAAGTAGGTACCTTGAAAATTAAATACAGGATCTATTTTAGAGTTTCGTTATCTCCTTATCTCAAAAGGAATAAGTTTTATTGACGACTGTACTTTACCGTTCAATAAGCTACTAAATAAATACTCATCAAGAACTAAACCGGCAACCAACTTTATTCCTGAGCTTAGAGTTGTGCCCGCTCGGTCTTTACAAAGAGCGCTCCGATCTCGGTCAATCGGTCAAACGAACTAGTTCGCTCTTTTAGTTTCTTTAGTTCCTTTAGTTCAGGAGCAAATCTCGAGATCTGAATGAGGATGACTAGGTATGTATCTTGCTCTCGCTCGCAAATAAACAGAGCGAGAGCGTGAGAGAGCGACTTTCTTGACCTTGACTCATTCCGATTATTCGCTCCCGACCGATTTGTTACTAGCTACCGACGTACCGACTACTGAACTAAAGGACCGAGACCGATTAAGAGCCCTTAAGATGAACTAGTTCCTTTCGGTCCGTGGCGGGATTTCATTCCTTTTAGTTCTTCGGTCCTGACCGACTCAAGCCTACCAGAGCTCCTAATACAGGCCACCTCCTACGTCCGTTATCAGTCAGCTCGATGGTCCCACGATGCGCGATGGGTCCATATTGGGTTGCATAAAAGTTTAAGGCATAAACATCATTTCGCATACAAATTAAAAGTCATATTATACTGTGTCATACATTTTTAGCCATAATATTTAATGACATACATAGCAGTTGTCATATATTTTTTTGTGCATACCTAACGAACTTAACCTAAAATTTTATGCGAATTAAATTTATGACTATAAAAATTATGACATAACTCATTTATGTCCAAACCCCAGTTATGCTCAGGAATAATTCTGAGCAAAGATTTTTATGACTTACAATTTTATACATAAGTGTTATGACAATTAAAAAAATGTGCGCTGCGCAAGCGTACAGTGTAGACGTGTTCCAAAGTTATATTAAAAATCATTTACGCATGACATGCAAATTTCAACTATAACAGTAGTGTACAGTGCATTCAAATCTGTTTAACGAGTGTTGTATACATACATCCTTTTGACTGTGCGCCTGCACCACTGCGCTCAAACAGGTAAACAGCGCCACGGATGTACAATGTCGCGGCTCGTTCGCTCGCCAAGTGGAGGCGGCATAAACGACGGATCCGGCGGTTCTCAACCGAACTTAAGTGCCTTAGCTACGGACAATGATAACCCTCAAATTACGTTCCGAAATAAACGTAAGCTGCATACTGATAATGACCAGATCGTAAACGAGCTATCTGATCTTAGAAAAGAAATTGCAGAAATGATGATATTTATGAGGACAACTAGTAGCACACAATCAGAAAATATAAGTAAGCTCCGTCAGGATATTACCGATATAAAAAGCCAGGTAAACACCATCAGCAACAATATGGCTACTATGAGCACAGAACAAGACAAGCTGCGAACGGATGTGCAACGCTTAGTCGCTTCAACGGAAGCCACAGAAGAGAGAATTAAGCTCCTGGAAAGTGATATCAACTTACTAAAGTCATCCTCACCTGGATGTACTAACCAAACGCCAATAACCTACGAATCTTACGATAAACTAATCAACGAATGTCAAGAACGAAACATACGAAATAAAAATATCGTTATAGCTGGCATAATAGAATCTACTGCTGAGAACGCCGCAGAACGACTAGAACACGACACACAAGAGGTATTGAAAATTACTAAAATGGTTCTTAACGACTGCCCGGACCCTCAACAAATATTCAGATTAGGCAAATATCAGCCTAATAAAAATAGAGTCATAAAAGTTTGTTTTACATCAGAAAATGTAGCAAAACAATTGCTCCGTAACAAAAAGAATGTAAAGCTAAATAATATAAAAATCTACTCGGACCAGACACCTTACCAGCGAGAAGTCCTAAAAAAACTGCAGCAGGAACTACAACAGCGAACTGAAAATGGAGAGTGCAACTTACTTATCAAGTACGAAAAAGGGGTACCTAAAATAATAAAGTCTCAGCCAAAAAACTCCACAGCGACGGAAGCCAAATCTTAAGCCCGTCCAATGACGGTAATGTCTCATATCAAATTGCCCATACATATTCCGAAATTAACACCACCAATAGATCAATCAAATGTTTTTATGCTAACGTACGCAGCATAATCAAACCAGGAAAATTTGACGAGTTAAAATGCATTCTCCAATCTTTCCAATGTACTATTCATATCATCGCATTGTCCGAAACATGGATCAAGGACGAGGATGAAGGACGCAGACTTCAGATGCCCGGTTATTGTCACTACTATAATTTCAGAAGCAATTCAAGAGGGGGCGGCGTTTCCATCTTCGTCCACGAATCTCTGACCCATCATCTCATAGAGGAGCGCTGTGTTAATGATAACCACTTTCTTTGGGTACACATAAACAAGTATTCTTTGGATGTTGGAATTGTGTACAAACCTGAACGAACCAATTCAAATGATTTTTTGGATGAATATGCGCTCCAACTTCAGAGAAGAAAGAGAGTCCTAATCTTTGGAGACTTCAATTATGACCTATTGAAATCTAACACAACGACTCACAATTATAAGCAAGTCCTTAAAGAAAACGATATTCAAATTCTGAATAAGATTAACCATGAATTTTGCACACGGGAGACACACACAACGAAGACCATATTAGACCATGTATGTTCAAGTCTTAAGCAAAATGACTTCCATCTAGCTATCATAGATTCAGCCATGGCTGATCATAAACAGATTTTCATAGAGGTGAAAAAATATCAGTCACGTCCTACAAGACAAATACAATATGAAGCAGTAGACTACAATAAATTATATGCGACTTACAAGTCTTTACGCGAGGATAATACAGAAGACACGTATGAAAACCTGGAAAAAAAGATTTTAATCTGTTTATCGAAGTGTAAAATTAAAAAATACAAGTATTTAAACCAACCTAGGCAAGAATGGATTAACAAAGGTGTTATAGATGCAATAAATAAACGAAACAAACTGTGGCAGCTGAAAAAATCCAACCCAACTCTCATGAACATAGATGAAGATCTGAAAAAGGAGATAAAATCCGTAAAAGAAATCATACAAAAATCAAAAACTACGTACTACCTTAAAACCTTCATTGCATGTGTAAAAAAACCCGCGAAGATGTGGAATTTAATAAATAGTCTCTCCATTAATAAAGTCAAGGACGTAACATCACCTACGAGACTTGAAATCAATTCAAAAATTGTTACTGATAGTGCAGAAATATGTGACCATTTTAATCTATATTTCTCTATGATAGGATCAGACTTAGCAAATAAAATACCTGTAATGTACCACGCACATGAGTGTCCTCAAGTCACAAATGTCAATGAGATACGCATATTTGATCCAGTTACTCCGGATGAAGTGGATAACATAATTAAAAACTTAAAATTAAACTGTAGCTCTGGCATAGACGGAATAACCACTAAATCAATTAAATCTATAAAATTACTTATAATAGATGAACTTACCAATTGCATAAATAAATGTTTTGATCAGGGTATTTTCCCCGAGAATCTTAAAATTGCCAAAGTTACACCAATTTATAAGTCCGGAAGTAAATTGGATCCGGGTAACTATAGGCCCATTTCTGTGCTCCCAGTTCTATCAAAAGTTTACGAAAAAGTAATTTACAATCGTCTAAATAAATTCCTAACTTTAAACCAAATTCTATCTCCAAAACAATATGGGTTCAGGCAAAAGTCAAATACCCTTTCTGCTACAATTGACCTCGTCACACGAATAAAAAATAATATTGACCAAAAGAAAATCGTATTAGGCGTCTTTATTGATTTAAAGAAAGCCTTCGATACGGTGAGCCATCAAATACTACTACATAAATTAACTAGTATAGGAGTGACTGGCAAAGCTTATGAAGTTCTTAAATCTTATCTATCAAATCGTTTTCAAATAGTAAAAATTAATGATCAGCAAAGTAGCCACAGACCCATTATCTACGGTGTTCCTCAAGGTTCCATTTTGGGGCCACTTTTATTTTTAATATACATAAATGACATACAGAATATTGGCCTCAAAGGAGATTTAACACTCTACGCTGATGATACCAGTATTTTTTATCACGGCTCTTCCATTTCCGAAATTATAACTGATGTTCAAAACGATCTACAGTTACTTAACACTTGGTTTTTGCATAATTTACTAACTATTAATATTGATAAGACAAATTACATCATCTTCGCTGCGAAAAACAAAAAGATAGAAGCCTTTACAGATCCCACCTTAAATTCTAAATCAATTACAAAAAAAACTTCCGAAAAATATCTAGGCTTAATACTCGATAGCAAGCTCACGTGGGAACCACATGTTCAGAAAATAAAGTCAAAATTATCATCATTAACTGGGGCACTCCGAAGTGTAGCACAGTGTCTACCGCACAAAGTAAGATATATGATATATAATACATTAATTAAGCCACACATTGATTATCTTATAGAGATATGGGGGGCCGCGGCCAAAATACATTTAAAAAAAATACAAACTGCCCAAAATAAATTAATTAAAACTTTATTTAATTATAACTACCTAACTCCTTCTGAG
The DNA here is from genome assembly GCF_033807575.1 of Cydia pomonella. NCBI lineage: Eukaryota > Metazoa > Arthropoda > Insecta > Lepidoptera > Tortricidae > Cydia > Cydia pomonella. Next base: position 21,581,509 of record NC_084714.1, on the reverse strand, counting down.
ACACTTTATAAAAATACAAAAATATTTAGCATAACACAAGCATATATCTACAACACATGTATACTGGTACGTAAAATACTAAATAAGGATATCCACACAAATATTAACTTCAAAAAGAAAACCCAAATCCAAAAAATCCAACTACGGAATGCAGATCATTTAGTTTCGCGACCACCTAGAACCAATTACGGGAAGAAAAGTATTACCTTTGAAGGTGTGAAGTTGTACAATAATTTACCGAGAGACATTAAAGATGTTAAGTCTATGGCCAGTTTCAAAAAACACCTTAAATCCCACATAATTGAAAATGTTGCCCCGTGTATTTAGTAATTACAAATATATATATAAATTAATCAAACACCTAAATATATACAAAATGATAACAAAATAATATAAGTAGGCTTACCCGCTTTACTATACAATATACTCTAAAACATATTACAAATGAAATACTCTTCAAGTTAAACTCAAATTTACAACCGCCTACCTATATAACAAAAAAAAAAAAAAACATTTTCAAACTACGTAAGCACCGATATATATTAATTGCATTAGAAAAAAAAAAAATAAGAAAAAATAAATAAATAACAACGAATAAAAAATATCTATCCACTAAACTTATGCTTATTATGAGCACACTCGAGTATGCCGCATCCATCCTAGCGCATCGTCTTATCTGCTTCATACATCGCTGGTTCTGTTTGGTGTTCAGTTGGTAACGTAAAGATATGTTCCGAGCGTTTAGTAATAAGTATCTTGTAATGCATTTCTACCCACTATGAATTTAATAACATGTTTTTTGTATACACTGTATGCTTAGACTTAGTTTTAACATGTGAATTTTCTCATGTAAGTGAATTATATAATTCTTTATGAGAATAAAGTTCTTTAAACCTAAACCTAAAAATATGACAAAAGTTATTATGCGACCAGAGGGAGTCCCTACCACGATATTCCATTGTCAAAAAAACAGACGTCAAGAGCATCTAGTTTTTTTCTAACGCTATAAAAAACCAAGTATAGTAACATCTACACTTCATACTATATGAATCTAGTAGGTACCTAAACTGGAATACTCACATCAATAGGAATTGCTCGAGTCGGTTTTGATTGAAAATTTGTGTGACTTCAGATTCATCAAATATTTGAATATCATTTCTGTTTATTTCAATATGTAAATTATTTTTACATTTCAAATCAGTCTGTATGTAAAATATTTTTTTAATGTTGTTTGCGCCGTATGTAGGTTTGTTTGAACTGTAAAACCCTTGACTTGTGATATGTTTACAAAAACAAGTTATAAGTACGTACCTAAACATCGCAACGTCTTGCTTGCGTCTGTGTTGGTATATTGTATTAATTTGAATAGATTTTTCGATGGTCCATATCTCAACTTCGATAACTTTAATTGCGATTACTTTTTATTTGACAGAACCCATTATTTCTGAAAACCTTTGAATGTTTAAAAGGGTCGCCAATTTAACCTAACATAATCCAATCGTATCTACAGGATGCCATTTTTAAAAATTTGGATAAATTAACGGTTTCTGAAAAAAAAACGCGTTCGATCAAAAGTCCGGTTCATGAAACATTGGGTAAACTTATTTCGAAGTTGAGACATGTTATCCTTTACCATCGCTCTACGCGACAACATTTCCATCTTCACCACTTAGTAGGTACCAGTCCTCAACTATGCGCTTGTCCAGAAACTTCCTAGCTAATATTTTTTTCTGTCTGCCTGTGTAATTTTTCTTTATTCCAAAACTTGTGTCGTTCTAGCGGCAGACAGCCGACCCTTAAGTGCCATCATGATGAGGCGTTTTATTGGGACCACGATGATTCGACACGCAAATGGCCCCGTGCTCATTTCTCTGTCTAATGAACAGGAAAACAATACTTTTCGGTGATCACGTAACTTCTAGGGTTCTATGGCGAAAATGCCAAAAACGAAACCGTTCGCCATACCTGTCTACCTGTCTTTCGTCTGTCCATCTACACGTCTATCAATACAGCATAGGCATTTAACATAGAACATAGGAAATGTACTTAGAGTCAGACTAAGTTAAGTTGGCAACGATCTTGATAGCCCAGCGTGTGCAAGTGTTAAGTAAACGTCACAATTTCATAGATGTTTGACGTTTAAAATAACACTTCCGCTGTCTGGGCTATCAAAATCGCTGCCAACTTAGCTTGGTCTTACTCTATATTCCTACATAACATACATATGTTTGTAGTTGAATGAATTAAATAATAAGATATTTCATAGGGGCCACTGAATACATGTAACTAAAGGTAATATTTTTAAGCTAAAACTGATATACCTAATAATAATATGGCATATCAACAGCTATATTAAAATATCTCAATTGTTTTACAAAAACTTTGTTAGAAAACCTACTTAGTGAATATTTTTCACCTAAACTTAAAGTCAGACCAAGACAAGTCTGCAACGATTTTGATAACACACGTAGTGCAAGTGTTTTTTTAAACGTCAAACTTCTATGAATTTATAGCGTATAAATTTGCATTGCAGACTTACCTTGGTCTCTAACTCTAGTAGGCCGCTGATTTTGTTTCAAATGTGAATGTTCCCTAAAATTGACTAGCCAATTTCCGCTCTCCGTCTATCACCCAAGACAGCGAGTAAGATAGAAGATAGTTGTAGGTAGGTAACTTTAGCAATTAGCGACATATGTCGCCATCTTGCCGTGAATCCTACGACAACATTCGTGATAGTTAGCCATGAATCAAAGCTATTTACCGACAATACTAGTCCATTACCTCTATTTATATAAGTCGCTGGTTAGGTCTCAAATAGAATATGTCATGTCGATATGGAATCCTTTCTACGATAAGTACAAAATCTCAATAGATACTGTTTAAAAAAAAATCTTGCGTGCCATGCATTTCCGATGTTGCCGTTCGTGCTTAAGTTACCACCAGCTTCTCGATAAGTAAAAACCGGCCAAGAGCATGTCGGGCCACGCTCAGTGTAGGGTTCCGTAGTTACTCTTCGGTCACAATAAGCTAAACTGGAGCTTAAAGTGTAGTTAGTAAATGGTACCTTTCACCCGAGTTAAACAAATAGGCAAATTTGCTATGAAGGGAAAACTTTTTGCGATAACTCAAAAACAGCTAAACTGATCATGTCCGCTATAGTTTTCATTTAATGTCTTTCTTAATCTCTACTTCCACGATTTTTTACATATTTTTTGGACCTATGGTTCAAAAGTTAGAGGGGGGGGGACACATTTTTTTTTTCTTTCGGAGCGATTATCTCCGAATATACTCACTTTATCAAAAAATGTTTCTTGAAAACCCCTATTAGTTTTGAAAGACCTTTCCAACGATACCCCACACTCTAGGGTTGAAGCGAAAAAAAAAGTTCACCCTCACTTTACGTGTAGGGGAGGTACCCTAAACAAAATTAAATTTTTAGATTTTATTGTACGACTTTGTCGGCTTTATTGATTTATATATCCATGCCAAATTTCAGCTTTCTAGCACTAACGACCACGGAGCAAAGCCTCGGACAGACAGACAGACAGACAGACAGACAGACAGACAGACAGACAGACAGACAGACGGACATGGCGAAACTATAAGGGTTCCGTTTTATGCCATTTGGCTACGGAACCCTAAAAATTACTCAACTTACAAAACCGACGCCTTCTCGACGCGATGGTCCTATATAACCTCTGCCATAAGAAATTCAACTGACCCAGCCTGAGCCGATTTGCTACGCGTCGGTACGCGGCCGCGGCAGCGCGCTGCGCGCAAGCACCAGCTGTTTGCGGACTCGCGTTGCCGCACCTACGCTGGAGAACGTGATCCCCTATACAAGCTAGTTAAATGTTTCGATTTGTACTTTAATGGAATTGACATTTTCAAGATGTCTGACAATGTGTATAAAAAAAATGTGTTTCAGTTGCTTCAAACAAAACATTAGGTAGGTTAGTCGCTCCTAAACAGCTACGTAAAGTAGCACTTTTTGAGCAACTGTATTAAAAAACATTTTTATTATTTATGTTCACGTTTGAAGAGGCTTTAAATAAACAAGCGAAGATAATTTCCAGTAACGAAATCGGCGAAGGAACAAAAGTATGTAGTCCATAATGCGCAAGGTGTTTTCATTTGACGGAATATATTTCTAACGGCTTCTAATGAATCATAATATTTATAAGAGCAATCGAAGTGAATATTATAATATCAAATTGAACGATACATGTTTGTTACGACATTGTTTTGATGCATACTAATCCGATTTTATATAATGTGATGTCGTCAATCCGGTTTGGGTCAGCGTGAAGTCTATAGCATCGTACATAAGAACGGAATGCCCAGCAGGTTAGTACGTTAATAAGCTAAATTATTTTTTTGTCCATATACGTGCCATATGCTGTGTTATTTGACTCATTTGTTTATTTCATTTTAGTCGGTTTTCCATCAAAGTCGTTTCAAACGAACATCAAATTAAACCACAACAGATTTAAACCAAAACAAAATGAAAAATAAACAACGATACAGATTCCAAACAAATTTAATATAAGTACTCTACTTGTATGCCAATTCAAATTTATCAACATTACAATATCAAAACGATATCATTTTGGTATCATGCGCTCTTGCACTTCAGGCTCTTCTCTCACGAAGCGACTCTCAAGCGATTTGTGTTTCGTACGCGTATCCTACGCGTCGCTTGTGAGTCGCCGCCATACATATCCACTTCGTTTCGCACACGACGAGACGCGTCGACGATACCGTCTTGCTGGTCGCACGCGACTCGAGTCATACGCTTTGCATTACAAAACGCGACGGAACAAACTTTTAATATTAATTTTGTTTAAGTGGTCAAACATTATCCATATTTATATAATAAGCTGCCAGAATATGTGAGAAAATATGTAACAGAGGTGTGGATTTTTTTGGTATATTCTTGATTACACCTCAAAAAAATTGACATTGCACAGTAGAATAATTTACTCGCACTCCAGAATGCTGTTTAGCTGGTAAATTACCTTTTTAGGGTTCCGTAGCCAAAAGGCAAAAAACGGAACCCTTATAGATTCGTCATGTCCGTCTGTCTGTCCGATTATTTTACTGTGTAATTAGATATTTAAGTTACGTTAGGATATAAAAAAATAGTCTTATTTGCGTAGCACCGTGTGCGGAAACGACACGCTCAATCTATTGTATTGTAGTAAAAAATTATTTATTTTAAGATTATTAAAATGTAATGTTTACCCAGGTACTGGCTGTTGTATTTATAAATGTTGTTATGTATTTTTCATGTCACTATATGATGTTAATATAAATGTTGTATTGACTTGTAAAAGAGCCTTTGAGGCCTACTTGCAGAATAAATTTTTGACTAGCATACCAGTATGCGATCATGGTTTGCATCTCGGTCGCGTAACATTTGAATAGTCTCGTGAGACAAGGGCCTCACTCATACTTGTTCACAAGCGAGACGCGTTTTTTCATTTGCCCAAATGATAACAAAATACTATCGTTTTGACATCAAAAATCAAGTATGAATTGACTTCCTGTTTTATCGAACATAAACTTTTAAATAAATTGAGTTACATGTATTCCCGCAGGGAATTGGAGCTCTGGATTCCAATCTGGCCAATTTCCGTCAATTTTCCGTAATTGAATAAGTCCAATATCAAACTTGATTTTTTAATCAATATAACTGATAAGAATGTATTTAATGGATCTGAAATGACAGCAACGCGACGTTTATAGAGCGTTAAGAAAGTAACTTTTATAAAAAAAAAAATTTTTTTTCACACTGCACCCACCTTAGCAAATTTCTGTTTGGCCCAGTGGTTGACTGGTAGAGAATGCCTCAAGGCATTAAGTCCGCCTATTGTACGTTATACTTGTACTTGTGCAATAAAGTTTAAATAATAATAATAAAATACCTGTCAAAATACCGTATGCACTGAAAATATTAGCTTTCTATACTTATACATATGTAGAAAACAACCATGACTCAGAAACAAATATCTGTGTTCATCACAAAAATAAATGCCCTTACCCTTAATAAAAGTTTTACTTCGATTGTATGGGAGCGGCTTTGGCGACAGGTTTGTGCTACTTTTAAATATTCACAGTATCGTCTGGGAATCCCATTAACTTCACCTCAGTTCGTCGGATCCGAAAATTGTGAGTGACGGATGTAGCGGCCGCATGCAAAATTCAGGCCGGCATTTTCATTTTACGCTCTGGTACAATGTACTGGTCACAGACATATAGTTAAATAGATACACATGTAAATAAATAATAAATAAATATTATAGGACATTATTACACAAATTGACTAGTCTCACAGTAAGCTCAATAAGGCTTGTGTTGTGGGTACTTAGACAACGATATATATAACATATAAATATTTATAAAATACTTAAATACATAGAAAGCATCCATGACTCAGGAACAAATATCAATGCCCTTACCAGGATTTGAACCCGGGACCATCGGCTTCATAGGCAGGGTACCCACTAGGCCAGACCGGTCGTCAAATGTGTTTTGTAAAAAAGTGTTTTACAACGCTTAGACATTTCCACCAGATAATACCCTAGACCTTGAGGTAAACCTTGACTTTGGTTTCGATAATTATAAACAACATTTACTATGGGACGAAACCCGAAGTAACGGGAAATTTCTTGATAATTTGCATGTTATGTTATATTTTGGTCAAGAAAAAAACACTGAGATAGACTACTAGATTTTCAAAATATTTATTCCAATTCTTAATAGGGCGTTTTCGAAAAAATATTCCGAAAACCAATATGTCCAAAATGTAGTTAGATAAGAAAAAGGAAGGCATCATCTCTAATTCTTTCAAAAACAATTTCTTTTAGTTTTAAATGCACCGCCTACAATCTTTTCTGCTTTTCCCTAAGGTTGACTGGTAGAAAATGCCTCATGGCATTAAGTTCGCCTTTTGTACATTAAGTTTTTCTTTTGTACAAGTTAAAATAAATAAATAAATAATAAATCATATTTTGCCCAAAACACAACAACCGTAACAGCCATTGGAAAATTTTATACATTCAATTGTTTACCGTATTCTTGCGTAATAACATCCAAATTAAAACTATAGGCTTGATAGAGGCCTTGATCCCTCAGAGGTTATCTATCGCGATTCAACGCTGTAACGCGGCGAGCGTGTTGGGCACCTTTGCGCCAGAGATTTTTGACTTAGAGTTTTATTGTTTGATATGGGGATTGTGTTTTTTGTATTACTTTTTTATATTTATATTTATTTTAGTTTTATAGTTTGCTAATTTTAGTGTAACTGCAGTATTGTAGGTAATAATAGCTGTTAAAGATATATGTTATTGTTAATGTTATTGTTTAGTAATCAATAAAATAAACGAATAGTCTTTAATTTAAACTGATTCTCCCATATCTGTAATGACTGTTTTACGTGGTATGGAAATATTGTCCCAGTGCCCAAAATAGGGCTTCTCAAAGTGCGTTTACGTGGTCTATATCAGTTTATCATATGTCTGTGTTATTGTTTAGCAAATTAGGGAAACTAATAAACCTTGAACCTGTTTGGTGAAGACGAATGATGCCCTTTACATGTGCGTAAATAATTAAGATGAACAGTACAAATTCCTAGTATTCCTCTTGAGACCTAAGTAATTTAAATTCTAATGGAATATTTATTTTACTTACGAAATAAAGGAGTGAGATGATATAACGTAATTCGTTTGTGTTTCATTAATTTTATAATTACGTAATTAACGAATGAAGCCCTTCCTGGGCCTATTAAAATGTACGTAATTCTATGTATAAGTGAAATTTAATTTGTGCCTCTTCCTTTAACCCTTCAACTTTGTTCTCGTCTTCTTTTTTTAGATACTTGGTAAAGTTTAAAATGAAAAAATGAAAAAACTCTAGTTAACTTTATGGATTTCACGGGCCTATAAATCCCGGTCTTTTGATAGGCTTGCGCGGGGATATAGATCCAACACGTAGACGCCACTTGGAGAGCTTTAATGTCATTTAGAATGCCTGCTGGAACCCGTTCACAGGCGCAACAATAGACACCCATGAATCGGTCGCAGCAGGCATTGGGACTGTCGTCGAAAAACTGAACAGTATAACGGTCTTTGGATTAATGTTTGAGTGGACAATGAGACTGGTTTATTGCCAATACGTCCGAGCGTCCGGGCACCTGCCATAACAATCATTATTATTTAGTAGATTTTTTTTAACATGTTTTACTTATGTTTAATTGCGTGTAAATAAACTTTCAAATTTTCTCATACGTTTCAAACGTGTCGCACTCGTGGTTCCAAAGAAAGATTAGACAACATACACATCAATATCTCCCAGCTGCGCTGGATTTTCCAACTACCCGTACGGACTCAATTACACAAAAGTTAGCTGGAATCTGGAATCCCTCATAGGAATAAGTTCGCCTGTTGACCTTAATTGCTGTAAAATCATAAAATAAAGTGCTTACTATTAGTACTTCTGCTGCTACTACATATTTAAATAATTAACAGAATTAGGCGTTACTTTGTGGAAATTCATAAATACACAATATTACTTTTACTTTTAGCACAGTATTTATTACAAGTAATCAAACAGTGCTTCCCTGATATACTTCTTAGCGTATTTTTTGCACGCAATAAATATAAGAAACTACTACTAAAGATACAAAGGTATACCTCTCTACGAGGTATCATCAGGAGATGCTGGAAGTATTGATGGTCTGGCGTCCGGCACGCGGCAGCGGAATTGGTATTATGTACGTCATTATGACTCGATATATAATCATGATAAATCACGAAGCGTCCGGTTGGAGTAACTGGTGACCGAAGAGCGGTGGCTTCCTCGCACAACATATCAGTATTGCGATACAAGGAGGAAATGCCGCCAGCATCAAGGGCCTATTTTAGATTTAAGCTAATTATAGTAATCCTCTGTATATATGTATTAAGTATTATATATTATGTATATTATTATTGTAAATGAAATATTAAATCATGATATATATTGATATATCTATCATGATTTAATATTGATATATCTGCTTATTGAAGCAGAAATTTGTTATTTGAGGAGCCTGTATAAAATTGGCTTTCACTGGTTATGATAAGTCCTCCCACACAGTCGTAATGGAAATGAAAAAGCCTACCTACGCTCGTGATGAGGGATGAAATCATTATTGAAAATATCCATTGGCTTGCAGCGTGTATTTCATGAGATTATATAATTAATCCAATGTTTATATAACATATTTATTTTAATTGTTCTATTTTTTCTCCCAAATATTATATCTAAAAGAAATAAATCTACGTTAACGGATTGTATCGCGTTTTAATTTATCCGAATAACTTAATAATTTTAACTTGTCATTTTTATTTATTTGTATTTGTATCCTTTTATTTTAATCGAAAGTAGATCAAGTAAATATTTTTAATTTAATTTAATTTAATTTCAACTGTGTATTTTATTGCTGACATGTAAAATTGTATATTTTACCAATAAATGAGTATGAGTATGAGTATAATGAATTTCAAATACATCATGACGTTTCGAAACTTCAACAGCATTCGTGGTCAACGGAAGGCATCAGGGGTCTAGCTCAGTTGGGTAGGTATCTTTCAAATTAAAGCTAACATTTTGAAACTTCACTTAAAACGAAAGTGGAGGACCGGCGCGAAATCACCTTTTCATACATACGTAGTCCTCATTTTCCTCCCTGGATATTAACATTCTTGATAATATTGTGACACTATTTGTTGTATATCAACCACAGCTATGCTTCTACGTTTGATTTTTTCCAATTTTTAATTATAATAAAGTTAGAAGCATTTAAAATGTTGCATGAAAACTGTTTTTCGTTACTAATTTTCATAATAATACAAAAGTCGAATGGCAAAAAATACAATATGAAATATAGGTAGGTATATTTATTACAGCAGTACGCCCAATTGCTGGATCCATTGGGTGACATTGTTGTCTAAGGTGAACAAGTCCACTGCCGGGTTGCCCTGGTATTTGGTGAGTGGGCATATAGCTATGGTAAATATACATCAAATTAGGTACTTGTGTAAAAATATTTTCCAAAATGTCCATATCCAGAGAGGAAAATGGGGACTACGTTTGACGACCTGTCTGGCCTAGTGAGAAGTGACTCTGCCTATGAAGCCGATGGTCCCGGGTTCAAATCCTGGTAAGAGCATTTATTCGTGTGATGAGCATGGATATTATTGTTCCTGAGTCATGGGTGTTTTCTATGTAGTTAAGTATTTATAAATATTTATATATTATATATATCGTTGTCTAAGTACCCTCAACACAAGCCTTATTGAGCTTACTGTGGGACTTAGTTAATTTGTGTAATAATGTCCTATAATATTAAAAGAATCAGGCGTTACTTTGCGGAAATCCATGCTAATTAAAGCAAGAAATATTACTTTGCTAATCCGCGAGAAAATAACGTGTTAGTCAATCAGTGCTAACCCGTTATACTTACTTGCGTATTTTTACATGCAATTAATGTTCCCACCCTCCCACCGCAAAAATAAATACGCAAATAAATATAACAACCCACCACCAAAAGTACAAAACTCAAAACTCAAACCTCTTTGATATTTTCTCGCGGATTAGCAAAGTAATATTTCTTGCTTTAATTTCCTATAATATTTATTTATGGACAATGCCGTCCTCTTTCCTCTTAAAGCCAAGCTAAGTCGGCATCGAATTGGCAAATGACATAGTGTATAAGCGCCAAAATATCAATTTTCTGAGTATAATGTGATGTTTATAGTACTCGTATAGTGTCGCTACCAAATTAAAACTGCCAAATAGTTAACTTAGACGGGTTCTATAGTTTTTTTTACACAGTAACATGTTTTGCTATTGAGAGCAATATATATAACTGTTTGTCGTCATCTCCGTGAATTTTCTCTTCTTGTGCAAAAGTTTTCGTCTCCATAACGCCCGAGAGCTTTCAACAAGGCTTGGCATGCTAAAAGTTAGACCTGTCCTTGCCTTCCCTTGAGAAGTTAAACAACAAAATGAGACAATATTTATTGGAGCTGGAATTGTGTAAATATTGTATTATAGGTACCTTCGGTTGGATGGTCCTTGGAGAAACACAGCTGCTAGGGAATGCCGCATGGCATGATATACCTACCTACTACTATACTTATACCTACTGTTCACATGACAACAGTACCCCTAGTGTAATTTTTTTCAATAGCGAAACGTGACGTACGCGTTTGCGTTAAGTGTCATTTTGTATGAGATTTTTGAGTTTCCAAAACGTCCCGCTTGGCGCGCTCTTTCTAAATCACATACAAAATGAGACTAAACGCAAACGCGTACGTCACGTTTCGAAATCGAATTTATTTACACTAGGGGTACAGTAACAGACTAAATAGGTAAACAAACCTAGTTAGTTATTTGTTATTGCTACTAATGATTATTGTTAGCTTAATGTTTAACTAAAATCTGCCTATCTAAAACTGTTACAACTGTTGGTAAGAAATCGCACTCGCACTATAAATATAGCTCAAAATTAAGTAAGCAATAACTTATACTTAACAATGGTGGAGGGTAGAATAAGTAGCTGAACTGATATCAGTTTAGACATGAAAATTTGAAATGAATTATTCTATTCTTTTCTATTCTAAAAGTCCTATTCCCCTATTTTAATATTCCTATTGTAATAAAAATACTTAGATCTCAACCACCCGTCTATTTTTGTCTCAATAATCTAACTCAACGTACTTGAACATTATGTTTTATCTTACCTCAGTGATGGTCCTTCAGCGTGATACCCCATTCAGCGGAATTCATAGGAATAATAAATTATAATAGTCTGAATATTATGGTAAAGGTCAACTAGATTGTTAACTTAAGTAAGGAATTTAACCTTTTTAACGAGATATTTTAGATTGGAAATATAATAAAGATCGCAACTAATAGTAGTTTAAGAATATCGCTCGATAGGTTTTAGTCCATTACGAGTTTTGTCATCGCAACACATGGATTGCATAGTTGTAAAAAAAAATATATATATATATATATATATATTTTATATACTACGTCTGTGGCAAACAAGCATACGGCCCGCCTGATGGTAAGTAGTCTCCGTAGCCTGTGTACGCCTGCAACTCCAGAGGAACATATTCAACCTATTTGTTTAACATATTTGGTTCTTACGGGAACTATGTATCTAGTAAAAAAAAAACATCACACCACCTGCTAAAGGTTCTCTTTATACTTTAAAAGCTGTTAAGAAAGTTGGATTTTATCCACAAGAGTGGCAAAGTAATTAAGTGCAAATTTCGAGTGGTTTTTAAGTGATAATTTTCAATCAAATTTAAACTGTCGTGAGACATACTAACATTAAACTACTTTTATAGTTGTTAGCTTTGTAGCTGGCCCCCAACGGCTTATCCTTTGTCTATTGTTAACTAAAACCGCGCGTGCCACTACGTGCATAAAAAATGGTCCGGTCGCTTTAACCGGTTATTGAATCACAACTCCTATGGCAATTGAAATAAGATTCAAAATGAACAAATGGAAAAATAATTTGCGTTCTCTCGGCGAGTCGAACGCTACCGAACCAGTCTAAAATGTGACCGCGATATGCGCAACAAAGGCGCGTTATCGGAGAGCGCACTTACACTGGTTTTTTGAGCGTTGGACTAACCCGCGCTCAGGTGCCAATTAGAATTATACGACCCTTTTTTGCAGGTAGTGGCACGCGTGGTTTTAGTTAAGAATAGACAAAGCATAAGCCGTTGGGGGCCAGCTACAAAGCTAACGACTATACCGTAAATTTAGTTTAATGATTTTGTATGACAAGTACTTAATAGCGTTCATTTGGATAAGATTTGTTATGTACATTTAGAATTTTCCTCGCGTAGTTGTGGTGAAAAAAGCGGCCAAGTGCGAGTCGGACTCGCGCATGAAGGGTTCCGTACCATTTAAGACGTATAAAAAAAAATCTACTTACTAGATCTTGTTCAATATTTTACCACTTTGGACACACATTTTACCACTTTGGAAGTGTCTCTCGCGCAAACTATTCAGTTTAGAAAAAAATGATATTAGGAACCTAAATATCATTTTTCAAGACCTATCCATAGATACCGCATACGTATGGGTTTGATGAAAAAAATTTTTTTTAATTTTTTTTGACGTATTAAAAAAAACTACTCACTAGATCTCGTTCAAACCAATTTTCGGTGGAAGTTTGCATGGTAATGTATATCATATATTTTTTTTAGATTTTTCATTCTGTTAGTTTAGAAGTTACAGGGGGGCAGGACACACATTTTTTCACTTTGGAAGTGTCTCTCGCGCAAACTATTCAGTTTAGAAAAAAATGATATTAGAAACCTAAATATCATTTTTGAAGACCTATCCATAGATACCGCATACGTATGGGTTTGATGAAAAAAATTTTTTTTAATTTTTTTTGACGTATTAAAAAAAACTACTCACTAGATCTCGTTCAAACCAATTTTCGGTGGAAGTTTGCATGGTAATGTATATCATATATTTTTTTTAGATTTTTCATTCTGTTAGTTTAGAAGTTACAGGGGGGCAGGACACACATTTTTTCACTTTGGAAGTGTCTCTCGCGCAAACTATTCAGTTTAGAAAAAAATGATATTAGAAACCTAAATATCATTTTTGAAGACCTATCCATAGATACCGCATACGTATGGGTTTGATGAAAAAATTTTTTTTTAATTTTTTTTGACGTATTAAAAAAAACTACTCACTAGATCTCGTTCAAACCAATTTTCGGTGGAAGTTTGCATGGTAATGTATATCATATATTTTTTTTAGATTTTTCATTCTGTTAGTTTAGAAGTTACAGGGGGGCAGGACACACATTTTTTCACTTTGGAAGTGTCTCTCGCGCAAACTATTCAGTTTAGAAAAAAATGATATTAGAAACCTAAATATCATTTTTGAAGACCTATCCATAGATACCCCACACGTATGGGTTTGATGAATTTTTTTTTTTACTTACTAGATCTCGTTCAAACCAATTTTCGGTGGAAGTTTGCATGGTAATGTATATCATATATTTTTTTTAGTTTTTTCATTCTGTTATTTTAGAAGTTACGGGAGGGGGGGGACACACATTTTACCACTTTGGAAGTGTCTCTCGCGCAAACTATTCATTTTAGAAAAAAAAAAATGATATTAGAAACCTGAATATCATTTTTGAAGACCTATCCATAGATACCCCACACGTATGGGTTTGATGAAAAAAGATTTTTTGAGTTTCAGTTCTAAGTTTGGGGAACCCCCAAAATTTATTGTTTTTTTTTCTATTTTTGTGTGAACATTTTAATGCGATTCATAGAATACATCCACAAGAGAGGTATGGGCATTGTGAATGTCATCTCGCTCTGTGTGGTAGAGCACAGCACAGCGGATGTCATTCCAGATCTAGAGCAGAGTCCAACTGGGGAAGTACCTCCACCTTACAGAAAATCGCAGCCAAATAACACTAGACCCTACTCATAGTGTTGTGTTCCTGCCGGTGAGTAAGGTTGCCAGAGCTCAACGAGGGTGCGAGGGGGTTAGGGTCGGCAACGCGCATGTAACTCCTCTGGAGTTGCAGGCGTACATAGGCTACGGATACTGCTTACCATCAGGCAGGCCGTATGCTTGTTTGCCACCGACGTAGTATAAAAAAAAAACTTACTAAGTTTGAACAGTATAGCTCTTATACCTAGTTTCGGAAAAAAGTGGCTGTGACATAATCGGACAGACAGACGGATATGACGAATCTATAAGGGTTCCGTTTTTTGCCATTTGGCTACGGAACCCTAAAAATTGTGATTCACTCAGTAGCAAAGTTTTTTTAACCCTCGTACCTTGAAACCCTCGCAACGCTTAAATTTCCATTTTTAAACCAGGGGCGTAGCAAGCGTAGAGAGAGCATTAATATTGACACCCGAGTAAGCGAAAGATTAAACAACAACGTTGCCCGCTTGTAAAACAAATAACTATTCGGTTTCATAAAACCTGTTTCCTGCCCTTTACTTTAAGGTATTGCAAGATTTACAAGGTTTTGAGTTAATGCATTTATTAGAGCTTTTTAATATTTGTTTCTGTGCTACAATAGCCTAAAAGTCTTGCTTAGTTAGGGGCTTAGTTGGAACTGACAATTTAGCAGTTCGTCTTACAAGTATTAATATTTTAATTTTGAGGTGGAAAAATAAACAATACAATCCTTTGGTATAGTTTATTGACAGATTGACAACGAATTGCACATTTTTCCATTGACATTTAGTACAAGGCCTAATTTCGTATCATATACATTAACAATTAAAAAAATATCCTTAAATTAGGCAGTATTCGTTAACCTAAACATACAATACAAGTACTTAAGAATAATTTACAAAACTTATTAAAAAGTGTTTCTATCAATGGGCTCATAATTCCTTTAGGAATTAATTGATGTAAACACTTTTTTATCACAATAAAATATGTATGTACACATTACTATTATAATCTATTTTATTTACAACGTTCGTATACTAGTACAGTATTTATCTAAAACAAAACAACATCGCAGTTTAACTACTAAGCGACACTTGCACTATCCCACTAACCCGGGCTAACCGGTTAAACCTGGAGTTCCCATGGTTAACAGTACAATTTGGCACTGGGTTAACGGTTTAACCGGTTAACCCCGGTTAGTGCGATGGTGCAAGTGGCGCAAACAAGCTTAAAAATGTGTTTTAAACAATGATATTACAAATATCACAATTAAGGTTAAACATATATTGTGATGTTTCGATACAGTTTTTTTCATCAATATCCGGCCTCTGTGAGGTAAAAGAGTCCGCAGCGAGCTCGGCCGAATTTTCGTTTTCTGCAAACGATTTGTCATCTTGGCTAGGCCCCCTGAACGTCATTTTTTCGAAGTTCGAGAGACTCTTTAGGCTTTTTATTTCAAATAAGACTTTCAGAAAAATCCATCGTTCTGAATAATCTCAATATTCCCAATGAATCACAGCATTTCAATTAGACGGGATGTCATTTTCATCTTTGAGTTCATCAGCAACATCAGTCATTGTTCTGTTTTGAAAAAATAATAAGTCACAAAAAATTACCTATATTAAAAGGAGTCACTCACGTTTTTAAGTTGAACATGTTTATGTAGTGAGTGACCCGTTTTAAAACAGTTAATTTTACGTCACTTAAGGATAACTGACATTAGACCAGTCGGGGCCCGGGCCGAGGCGTCCGACACCTCATTTCCTACGGCCTATCGGTGATCACGTGATGCTTTGTATAGAAAATGAAGTGTCGGATGCCTCGGCCCGGACCCAGACCGTTCCAGCGTGAGTCATACTTTATTCCTTTGAAGTAAAAGTCTGATTGACATGTTCAACTTAAAAAAACGAGATACCCGATTTTATACTCAGTGATCTACGTAAACGAACTCGCGAACGCGAAGCGTAGCGACGCGGTGCGGCGCGGCGGCCCTCGGTATTCGGGTTCGCAACGAGATCGCCCACGTCGGTATCAACTGATTGATTCGCCCTTCTATAGGTATCAACTGATTGATTCCTCCCGCGCCGCGCCGCTTCGCTTCGCGTTCGAGAGTTGTTCGCTTACGAAGACACTGCGTAAGCTGCGTTACACTTAATATAGTCAGATCAAGATAAGTAGGCAGCGTTTTTGATAGCCCAGCCTGTGCAAGTGTTAAGTAAACGTCATAATTTCATATAACTTTGACGTTTAAAATAACATTTGCACAGGCTGGGCTATCAAAATAGCTGCCAATTTATCTTGGTCTGACTCTATCTACGAAATAAATGTATTATTAGTCATAGTAAAAAGCGTAATACTAAAATTACTCCAAAATTTTAAACACGTGGATTTACTATTTCGAGACCTTTGCATAGGCGGTTATCACACTATTCAAACGTCGCTCCGATGTTTGAGCGAGACAAGGCTATGCACGTATTATAGCGGCATCTTGCTCGCTCGGAGCGACGTGCGAATCGCATCCAGTATGATAACCACCATATTCTAAAATCTTATTGTTTTATTATAGATAGTGGGACACGCCACTATCTCGTCACGAATAAATGCGAGAAATAAATCGAATAATCGAGGATTTAGATTTCTTGGTTAACTGATATCAAATACAATTAAAGGGTTAGTATCGTTTCGTCTAAAAAGCAGCTGGTCTATGTAGCATCTGGTCTAAAAAGCAGCTCGTCTATATTGCATCTGGTCTAAAAAGCAGGTGGTCTAAAAATCAAATCGTCTAAATAACAGCTCGTCTATGTAGCATCTGGTCTAAAAAGCAGCTCGTCTACGTAGCATGTTGTCTAAAAAGCAGCTCGTCTATGTAGCATCTGGTCTAAAAAGCAGCTCGTCTATGTAGCAACTGGTCTAAATAGCCACTGTTCTAAAAGTACCTCCTCCTGCTCAGCCTATATACCTACGTCCCACTGCTGGGCAAGTGGGCACAGGCCTCCTCTCATGCATGAGAGGGTTTGGGCAATAGTCCCCACGCTTGCCCAGAGCGGATTGGGGACTTCACATACACCTTTGAATTTCTTCGCAGAAGTATGCAGGTTTCCTCACGATGTTTTCCTTCACCGAAAAGCAACTGGTAAGTATCAATGATATTTCGTACATAAGCTCCGAAAAGTTAGAAACTAGGTTTGAACCCGAGGCCTCCGGATTGAAAGTCTAGCGTACTACTGCCACGCCACTAGTGCTCGACAAAAAGTACATTTTATAATTACTAAGTGTTTTAAAACGCTGATGATGTAATTAGCAAGCAGTCTTAAAGTAACCAAGTCCACTCTGTATCCAATAAATCAATCTGTTTGCAATTCATATTGAAACTCCTTTACATCGGAAACATACTGGCCACTTTAGACTACATACTGATTCCGTATTTGATTAGATTAATGACAACTACATTCTATTATGTGCTGTTTTCCTGCGATAATGCAATATTATTTTATGGTTATGTGAAATAGTTAACATAAATTATGAATCCCGGACCGAGTAGTGGAGAGCATACACAGCAGGAACTGGTATTTATAGAGAGCCAGAGAGGAGGTAAATCGCTATTACATGACGGCTATAGATACAATTTGAATAAAACTAATAAAGACAGCACTACACTATGGCGTTGCGTAAACCGTGCCGACTGTAGTGCATCTATAAAATTAGGCCCGCAGCGAAACAATGTGAGGACACCCCCAACTCCACATTCCTGCCGAAGAAACAAATTTAGAAATGAAGTAGATTTGATAATTGATTCCTGTAAAAAAGAAGTATGTAAGAATTATGCCCCCGTTAAACAGATTTTTGAAGAACAAATAACTAAATTGAATTTACATGAAAAGTCAAAAAGAAAAATAATAGAAATGGATATGTATGTGTCGAAAAAAGATACACTAAATAGAAAACGAAGAAAATTTCTAAATTTACAAAAAACCAACCCCCTAAATTTAAATGACGTCGAAGTACCTGAAATTTTGGCCACAGACTTTTTGGTATGGTGTGATGGAGACAATAATGACAAAATATTAGTATTTTGTACCAAAAAAAGTCAAAATACAATAAAAAAACATTAAGGGCAAACAGTTTTTCGGAGACTCCACCTTCAAAAGAGTTCCCAAACCCTTCAAACAACTTTTCACGTTACAATTGGATATTGGAAGTAACGAAAACCATACGAATATTGTTCCAGTTGTCTATGCCCTCCTCCCTGACAAAACAAAAAGAACATATATCAGATTGTTTGAGGCACTTAAAAGAGAATTATCGCTTGACATAGACTTTTTCAAATGTGACTACGAAGTAGGCCAATACAAAGCGTTCAGAATGGTATTCCCTCAAGCTAAGTTGACTGGATGCTACTTCCATTTTAACAAAAATGTATGGGATAAGGGTGAAGAAATGAATCTCACATCAACAAAGGAAGGACGCCACGCTGTCAGATTGACCGCGAATTTACCATTGATTCCCACCGCTTGTATAGCCGACGCTTGGATTAATATTATACAAATAACACCTGATACGGACGAAATGCGGGATTTCCATTGGTATGTAAACAAGCAATGGCTTTCATTACCCATGATAAGCTGTGCCAAGGAAAGACATCGCACGACGAACAGTGTCGAAGCTTGGCATAGAAGATTGAATAGTCGAGTGGCCCGAAAGCCCACATTTGTTTATTTCTTGCAAAAAATACGCGAAGAATCCAAAATCCAAGACATTAAACTGTGTAAAAACATTTTCAACGTCAACAACAGAAAAAAGGTTGATATAAAATTCGACACTGAATATACTAAGCTGTTGACTGCGTTGGAGGAGGGTTTGATTACGCCATTTGACTTTCTGGAGAAGGTTACAGAAGTGAAAAAGTATTTAAAAATATACAAACGATAGGAACGGGATAGGTGATGCAAGAATATGAGAAATGCCACATTAGGAGCAAGAAAGTTTTTAGTTTAATAAGAAGCATTCTTTAGTTTAAAAAACGCATTTTCTCTTTGATAACAAGCATTTTAGTCCAATAGTTTAATTAAGAATAAAATGTTATTTTCACCTACAGCCTGGCGTATTATTCTTATTTACCTTACTACAGTCGCCATCAGTCGCAAATACTTCTGAGCAGCGTTAACCCATTCATTGCCGACGCTTCATATTTTTAATCATCACAGTGCCGCCTCCTTCCACGCGACGACGCGAATTCGCGTCCTCGGTATCACGTTTAGGCATAGACAGGACGCGAATTCGCGTCTTCGGCACTGAATGGGTTAACGCTGCAACCGGGCGACGATGTATATAATATATATTGACGAACACAAACACAGAAAACATCCATGACTCAGGTACAAATATCTGTGATACTTACACAAATATATACCCTCACCGGGATTCGAACCCGGGATCTCCGCTTAGCAGGCAGAGTCACTACCAACTAAGCTACGCAGGCCGTCAAAGTTATTTCTAAGTTTCAACTTACGCACTAAAAAAACACTTTTCATATTAAAATCAGTAGGTATTATTTATTATACACCGAGGCCCTGAGGAACCCAAAAGATTTTAACAGCGTACTTCAGATGATATTGATATTACTATTAATTAATGCCTTTATTGATAATAAATATGTACACTGTACAGCAAACTAACTACTTAAATCTAGAAATATTAACTAGCTTAAATCTAGAAAATTAAATAAAAACTTTAATTAATGTTATATCCAATTAAGTATTTTAACAAAATATTGTTTAGAACCAAACTAATTAATAAAGCTAAGCATGTCCATGTGAACAAATCATTAGATGAATGAAAGAAAGACAATACTATCCCTAGGCGAGAAACACGTCCCAATAAGCGGTTTCTGTAGCCTGTGGACGCCTGTGACGTCAGAAACACAATTTAGACAAAATGCATTGTAGACTACTTGCATTAAAGACGAATAGCGTTTTAGACAAGTTGCGTCTTAGACGAGAGGTATTTTTAGACCAGTTGCTTCTTAGGCGAAAAGCATTTTAGACCAGTTGCCATGGGCGTTTTAGACAAATTGGTTTTTAGACCACCTGTTTTTTAGACCAGATGCAATATAGACGAGCTGCTTTTTAGACCAGATGCTACATAGACCAGCTGCTTTTTAGACGAAACGATACTAACCCCAATTAAATTCACTTTTAACAAACAGAATAGTCTATATGAACGATACTATTAAGTTTAGAGTAAATTTGAAAGTAGAAAAACTACTGCCTTGGGTGAGACTTGAACATACGGCTTCTGGAAAGCCAAAGCAGTATTTTTTCCACTTTTTTTACCAAAATACAATTGTTCACACTTTTGTATTCATAAAAAAAATCATAAATAGTATGTCATATACAATATGACTTGCCTATAACTGCAGAAATAGCACTTAATGAATTCATATTGTTTAACTGGCGTTAAAATTTAATTCAATTTAATTTTTCTACAATTCTCTACTTTCATTAGATATTTACATCGATTATGAAAATTCTAGACGAAGCTTCCTTGCACTTTAACAATTAACTATGTATTTACGGGCCCAGAAGTAGTAGGTACCTGCAACAGAAAAAAAAAGAATTAGGTAACAAGTCACAAGTGAGGCGCCGACATATAAAATATATTAAAATTGTCATAACATTATAATATATATCGCAAAACTACACATTTGGTCCGAGGGGCAAAGGTGCGCGTGGGCTCCACAGGGAGCTTGGAAAGCGATTGAGGCAGGCAACGGGAGACCCTCGCAAAGGCAGCTTTGTCGCGCAAAGGCTTGCCATCGCGATACAGCACGGCACTGCTGCCTGCGTGATGGGCACCCTGCCAAGAGGCCACGGTTTATTTAGGTATTTTTATAGTTTTAGTAGTTTTATTTTATGAGTAGACATAATTTCATTTTATTTAATTAATGTATCCGCATACTATATTTATCATCTTTTCAATAAAGATTTATTTTGTTCTACCTATACTTGTATAACTCTAGCCTTGAAACCCTGGCAACGCTCAAGATTCCTTTTTTGAACCACGAGCGTAGCGACGTTTATAATAAGTTATTTATAGTGCTTTGTTTCATCTAGGACTATTGATACATCAGTCACTAAATTGAATCATCCTTTTAATGATTGTCTCAACAACGCATCTAGTTTATTTTAAAATCTTACATTATGCATTAATATACCTACACGTTACTGTGTAGCCTAATTTTATTTAAGAATTTCGTCGTCTTGGCGTCTAATCAAATGGAAAGAACGCTCTTATTTGGTCGGGTGAATAATTCAATAAAAGTTAAAGTACCTACGGGTGATATTAAGTAACCTTAGGTTTGTCTGGGTATCCTTAGTACCTATTGCCTTACCCAAGCTAACTAACCTATGTTTAGTTAATAATATCTGGGAGGCCGAGCTTTGATTCCGATTTCTAATTTCCGCCCCTTCTTGAGCAATGAAAGGTGACAGACAGACAGAGTTCCTATCGCATTTATAGTTGACCGAAGTATTAGCGAAGTTGTCTGTTTTGACTCAGCAATCTGGTTTCATATGTCCAGAGTCCCTAGTGTAAATTTATTCGATAGCGTGACGTGACGTACGCGTTTTCGTGAAATCTCTTTTTGTATGGGATTTAGAAACAGCGCGCCAAACGGGACGTTTTGGAAACTCAAAATCCCATACAAAATGAGACTTAACGCAAAACGTGTACGTCACGTCACGCCATCGAATTACACTAGGGGTACAGCTGTTCTCCTCTACATGTCCCAATTCTCAACCGATTCTCTCGAAATGTTGTGAGCAGGTTCAGTATTTTCATTTTTTTTTCGTATTTTGGGAAATGTTCAAAATGGTGGAAATTGGCATAAAATACTTAAGTGCCATTAGCATTTATGGCACTTAAGATCATTATGAGTACGTCTGTGATAATCACCTCAACGAAGTAATTTTTTGGTTTACAGGTTTTAAGCTTATATATCTTATCATGAGCTCTCAGAGCTAGTGGCTACGACTTCAATGAGGGAGACCGGTGAAAGAAAGATTATTGTTGATTTTGATGCCTGGTTTTTAGATAAAAACAACTGCCTGATTTTTAGATAAAATATAATAATTATGAAAATGGCTATAATTATGATTAAAAGAGTTGAGAAGTACCCTCAATTCCTCATGGAATCCATCATCAAGCTTGCTAACTGCTTGACAAACATGTGAAGAGAACAAATTGCCAAATGTGAACTAGGCGTCGTTGAAGAGTTCCGTTATGTTCATCATCAGCAGTTCCACATCATCAAATGTCACTTTTTTAAATGTAAATGCTTGATTTGTTGATGAAAATGCAAAAATCACTATATAGTTATGTATGCCTTTCACATTTGAAGAGTTCTCTCGATTCCTCATGAAGCCATTGGCATCTTGCCCGCTGAGTTTTGACAAAAACGGGACTAGTCTGTATATATATAAATTCATTTTTTTTTTCAATCTCGGTTCAGATACGAGTATGAAGTTATGAAGTAACGAACATTAAAAATAAAACATACAACCGAATTGAGAACCTCCTCCTTTTGAAATCTTGAAGTCGGTTAAAAAGAGAACTCAGAAACTAATATTAAGATGATGAAACAAGATAGCTGTTGAGTCTCGTCTGTATAAAACGTATACTCGTAAATATCCGCGCTAGTGAGTATTTGATATTGCTACACTATATCTTTATTGACGCGAATAAGATTGCCGTAAGGTGCCGAAGGTACAGAGAGCGGAGTTTTTGAGATTGTGAACATGTTTTTTTTTTTTTTTTGTATTCGAATCCTGATTTTTTGACTTTCGATCGATAGAACATAGGTCTAAAATGTATCTTTTTTTTTGCAAAATGCTAAAAATATGATAATTGCATTTAAAAATGAGCAATGTGAAGTTTGATCGAACTCATCGATTACTTTTTTTTCAAATATCCTGCGATCCCGGGCACGCACATCCATCTCGTTCACACTTAGGTATGCTCAGTGAGAGTGAAAGAAGAGCCCGAACCAGTTAACTATACCAGTCAATATCATAACCCTCATTTTTCTTTTAACACCAACACCATAACCTTCATTTATGGTGACAGTGTGTCTCGTGCCAAGTTCCATCTAGAACGAAAACAGCTAAGAATCTCCTGGGAATTCGCGAATAGGTATAGCCAGGTGAATGAGATCCCAGGGGAATGAGAGTAGAATAACCCTTGTAGGGCCTACATATTCCCCTTCAGAGTATTAGACATAACAAAACAGCTAAGAATTTCCTGGGAATTTGCGAATAGATATAACCAGGTGAATGAGATTCCGGGGGAATGAGAGTAGAATAACACTTGTATGGCCAATATATTCGCCATTTAGAGTATCAGACATAACAAAACAGCTAAGAATCTCCTGGGAATTTGCGAATAGGTATATCCAGGTGAATGAGCGTAAAATAACCCTTGTATGGCCTACATATTAGCCCTTGAGAGTATCAGACATAACAAAACAGCTAAGAATCTCCTGGGAAGAATCTCCTGGGAATTTGCGAATAGGTATAGTCAGGTGAATGAGAGTAGAATAACCCTTGTATGGCCTACATATTCGCCCTTCAGAGTATCAGACATAACAAAAAAACCCTGCAATAAGTGAGAACTCAGAACTTGATAATGAAACTACCCAGCTGTTGCGTACAAAACCGATATCCACGCTAGTGAGCATTTGATTGCCACACTATATCTCTATTGACGCGAAGAAGATTGCCTTAATGGATACATACGACAGAAACCAATTCTAGGCCGCATTTGAACTTCAGTAATCTGATATTGATTTGATTTTACTGGCGCTTTAGTCGGAGCAAATATTGTGGTACGTAATGAAGTTATATTATATAGCACTTATGATCAACTTTTTGTAGAATGTAATATACTGCCTGTTCATGAAAGAGTATTGTTATTAGTAGCTATGGAACAATTTTGTAATAATGAGTTTAAAAACCTGTTTCTAATCAAAGATTATTCTGAAATAGAGAAAGTGACAAGCTACTTTTACCTAGTTTTACGAACTATTTTGGACAAAGATATAAAAAATATATGGTACCTAGAATCTTTAATGACTTACCATCAGAGTTAAAAAGTACACGTGTAACAAAGCAATCATTTAAAAAGAAAGTAAGCAGCGTACTGCTAACTAAATTTAAAAACACGATACAGTAAAAGTAAAGTAATTTATTAAGAAATAAGTTTAATATGTATAAACAGATATAGTAATAGTGATTCTTAAGTAATGATACTAATAATTGTCTTTTTTGCCATTGCTATTAATATTAATATTACCAGCTATAGAAGATAAAGAACCTTCACTTAATGTACTATACTCTAGTTTGGCGGAATAAACATTAATTTCAATTTTTTTTTCATTTAACTTCATTATGTACCACAATATTGTTATATATGTACTCATAGTATAATCGCAAAAAACATTTAGTTTTTTTTTAAACAATATGCTCATGAAAATCTTATTGTAGTTCACTAATTCCATTTTAGTAATTTGGAAGTGATTTTTGACAGTCGACTTATCTTTTTACCACCAAAGCGTGACCTCAGACGTTGTTTACAAAAAGTTATTGAAATGAATTAAAGCATTTGTTTACCAACTTACTGAATTAAAATTAAATAACTTAATGATTTAACATTTTTACATTTTTACTCTTTCATCTTATTGGTGTCCACCTGTATTAGTACATACAAGGGAGCAGCTGAAGTTAGCAACTGCAAGTACCTGAAGGGTGCAGGTGACACACTGAGTTTTAACTGCGCAGTGCATCTCGCTTGCCCCAATGTCAGTATGATTTACATGCTAGTTAGTTTACGCAATCACTAGCAAATAAGTCAGTGTCAAACTCGCGTTAAGGATACTTATGTCAAATCAACGTCAAATCACTGAAAAGTCAAATGCCACTCCGGTATATTTGCGTGTGTGACTTGAAAAATGTTTCTGGCTCCCGGAGAATTTCATTACGCAAATACGTTTAAATGTATACAGGGATTTTAAATTTATATGAAGCTTTTTAATGGCTTCATATCTGAAGTAATAAGACTACCACGGGTAAAATTCGAGGTTTTGGCAGAAGTCTGCACATCACTATATAGGTGATGAAAATATACACTTTTAGCTTAATATATTGTTATAATATGTTGTATTTAATTATATTTCGTCACTTCATTTTTCAGATATAATTTTATATTAACCATGTAGTTTCCCCATTGTACAGATAGCATCGCACACATTTAAGAGTAACTATTTTGATTAAAACTGTGAAAAACAACTTCCACCCACTTCCGTTTACTGGTTACCTGCGTGCGGCGACCGCTGCGCTCTTCATTCTTTATTTGTGCGTGGTAGCGTCCACACGTCGGTCTAGTTGCCGAATACTTCGGCACAAGACCACATTTTTTACAACGATATTCGTTGCCTACTATGGTGTTAGCTGTGAGATTTCATTGAATTCGTTGTGCAATATTTGTTTTTAAAATCGTTGTGCAATCCTTCAACTTGAAGGACATACATACATCCTGGAGGTTAGTCGAGAACTAACACGAAGGAAAGAATCATCCTGGAGGTTGGTCGTGAACCAACACGAAGGAAAGTCTGTTCGTATTTCGAACACCGATTTCGCCCGGGGGTTGGTCGTGAACCAACACGAAGGTATAAGATCGGATAACGCACAACGTAACAAAGGAATAAATCATCCTGGGGGTTGGTCGTGAACCAACACGAAGGAAAGTCTGTTCGTATTTCGAACACCGATTTCGCCCGGCGCGGCGATTGGTCGTGAACCAAAAGATCGGATAACGCACAACGCACAACGAAACAAAGGGCCTAGACATTCATATGGATGCATTTTTCATAATACCCATATATTTTGTGGGAAATTTATTAAAATGGGAATAATGTTGTGTTATAGAGCCGAGGGAGGCTTTCTTTTTATTTGGTTTTAGATGGCCCAACACTCAAAATCCAAATTTTACTCACACCTAACCCATAGTACGGTATTAAATGAAAAAAGAAGTATGAATCCCCGCCCATAGGTTGAATGTAAATCAACAAATGACTCACAAACATTGTATTTAATACAATAGTACATTGTTTTTATACTACACTACCCACATAAATATAATATTAATACAGTGGGTAGGTATAACTTGTCTCTAAAAGTGGGAATTGCTACGTGTACCTACATCACGTCACAGTATTATTTAAAGTATATTCTTTCTGACGTACAATATTTAAACTCTTATAAGTCATAAAAGACGTGTAGTGAATTTGAAAGCAATTTCTAAACTTAATAAAATATCTTGTTAATAGTATGTATAGTGGTGTCCTGACAGTGCATACATTTTGGTGTCGATTTTTAAATGATTATGATATGCAGAAACATTCATAAATCGAACTATAAAAATATGGCTACGTACGTCAATATTGTTATGGGCGATGAAACTTGAACAACTTTGGTTTACTCCTATATTAAATCGCATAAAAAAGAGTCAACCAAATGAATACTTATATAAAAATATACCTATTTATGATATCAGCTTTAAGAATCTTTATTTCTCAGAATAAGATATAACAAAACTTGATAATAAATGAGTAATTGTCATGGTCGCTCATAGGCGATGCTAGTAAGTACTTATTATCTGTTTGAAAATTAGATTTTTCTTAAAGTAAAATTGGATAATTAATTCAATTGAATTATTGAATTATAATAAGTACACTTACTTCAATGGAATTAGAGGAAGACGAGTTTTTTCATCACAATTTGCAAGAACTCAGTGTCAAGCACCACTAGAGTACTATCCATCTGAGTTAATCAGAAAGCGGTTTTCTCTTCATTTTGGCGAGTTGCACATATTAAGATATTTTGTTCGCATCTCTCACAGATATTGAGTGTTTATTTTTATGGTTGTAAATAATCGGTAACTAGGTAAATACCTATTCATATATTTATTTAACTGTATTAAAATTAAAACAACAAGACGATTACCCTCTGATTATCCTTTAAAGGATTACCCCTCAGATTAAATAACTAAGTAATTAAATAGGTAATAGAAATCGTATAAAATTAATAAATGAATGTATGGTTAAACTCTGATGTGTCGGTCGCGGTACTCTTTCAGCCATCATTAATGCGATGGTACTATGCAATACGTTCACTAGACTTAAAACACTCAAAACGGTTATGCAATACGTTTTTGCTAAGTTTGAAATATATGTACATATACATTTAGTATCATAATTAATATAGGTAGTCATTCATAAAATTAAGACCGAAACACTAAATATAATATTTGTTTTCTAAACTCACAATACAACCACGGTAGCAATACAGCAAATACATTTTTTATTTTATTATGCCAGTTATTCTATAAGTGTATTTTTTTATACATAATAAAAATATACAACATTACGTCTCAGTCTTTCGTTACCGACAGAGCGAATATTTGGATAAAATAAAAATAGAGGGCATTTGAGATTTGATGCTTAATACCTGAAATACTGCGGATTGTTATCGAGATTGATTGCTGTGCTAAGTTAGTTTGCGCTGAGAGAATAGCAAATTTGTGCAAATATGGTCCAACGTGTCATGCTGTCATTAATATTTAATAAAAGAAAAAAGTTCATCTTATTTATCTTTATTCAAATGAAAAGACTTGTCACATGGAGTCATGTACAAATCTCTAATAAACTAATGATGATAAACTGATGATGTTTGTTGTACGCTGACTTTACCTACTCAGGTTTAACTGGTTATTATTAACTAAGCACCGTAATATGAGTAGCTCGAATATACATAAGGTATATAAAATTAATTTATAAATATATTCCGATGTGAATAATGGGCCTTGGCCCTTGCCCTATTTATTATATGCAATATGAGCGCAATAATAAACATTTGAATTTGGGTAAATTATAATCTTATATAAGAAATAACTTCGAAAGTTGAGTAGTAGTTATAGTAGCCTTATAAATTTATTTTTTCATAACTTAACCGAAAGCATATGGAATTATGCACGTTCATATATTTCAAGAACATGATGGATTTTTACATTTGATAAAATCCAAAATATATTTCTTCTTGAATAGATCAGAGATTTTAACAAATTTTAATGACGTTAGACACGTTTTGGAGAAAAGTAAAAAAAAAAAAAAACTATTATTTTTAAGTTAAAAATCTTAAAACGCGCTAGGCCGCGGAGTCTTTGTAGGCCGTGGTGTCTCTATTCGTTCAGCAGGAGCTGCTGTAAGCCGACATGCGTGTGCATGAGCCTAATAACTGAATTTTCTCATTGTCGCCATCTGCTCAGTGAACACAGCGTATCCCACCCTGTCTGGAGGTAACGCTGGGTTGTATCGTTAACACAAATTCGTCTTATTTTAGTTATTACTCTTAGACTAGTCTGAAGTTGATATCAATAGTAGTACCGCCTGTCTTCTTTAATTTCGTATCGCGGACAAGGACCGCTAGTGAACTTTCATACATTCATAAAAGGACGTTTTATTAATTAATTCTACTTTTTGAAATCGAATTAAACTGAATGTAAAGTAGACCACAAAGTGTATACTATTTTAGTGAATTATGTTTCATTGTGAACAACAAATTGAAACAGGTTTATTAGGCTTTGTTTTGATATCCTAATAGGTGTTAAAATACATATATCATGTGTACATACCTAATATGTACTTTTTATTTTGAACCTACATACCTAAACTTTCTTTATGCTTTTAAACAAGGCTTTATAACTCAATTGGCACAGTATACTTATGTATAGTACACATGTTATGTCCTGAACTTGGTCTGCAGTCTACGCAGGTGGGCTACTCTGCGTTCGATACAGTGATAATAACTTCAATTACTTGATGGCTTAAAACACAACCCGTTACACAGTTGTTCGCTAAAGCATTGATTTAATTTTGGTTCAGTTTAATTTACCATACTTCTGGATTTCTTTAGCAGTCAATTAAAATAGTATCATGTGTTTTCATGAAAAAGGATCATCAGATCATTTTCTTTTATTGCAGAATTTGTTAAAGATAAACGACTGCTGAAATACGGTTTTAAATCACATAACTCAAAACATCAAAATATGGTATATTTGGGACACTAACGTAATACAACTGATCAAAATAAATTCCTAGAAATCGAAAATAAATAAATTCTGATCAAAGTAAATCCCTAGCACCTGAAAATAAATAAATTCTAGCCATATATACACGGCGATTAACTTATAATCTAATAATTTGAAATATTATACTATAACATAAATATATCATACCAAGGATATTTTATATGAGTAACGGCCTAACTGCAAATACAGTAGGTCAGATAAATAAAATAAAATAAAAAATATATATACAAAATATTTTGGTTTATCACCATGGTTAATTTAACAAATAAATTTCACCCGAATGACTTATTTTACTTCGGACTAAGATAGATATATGTTTTTAGTGTCTTATTATGATGTTTTTTAATAATATATTTCTAATGTTAGTACGGTGTATACGTAACGTACAGTAAATAAAATAAAAATCCTGCGGTCATTGGCATGGCATATACATTGAGTTTTTTCTCTTTGGGACGTCCCGGCGTCCATGTGCTAGTTAGGAGGAACGTCTTAACTTAAACCAGACACTCAGACAGCCAAAGCTTTCGTCTTATTTCAACCAAAACTTATATCTCTAAACATCTACATGGTTAATATAAAATTATATCTGAAAAATGAAGTGACGAAATATAATTGATGATCAAACGAACTTCTTGAAGTGAAGTTCGATCGATATTATATGAGTCACTTCATTTGAAGATATAATATAAGGTCCCACCCACCCTAGAACCCTGATATAAGTTTTGGTTTCTGCCTTCTCTAAAAATAATGAAGAGCGCAGCGGTCGCCGCACGCAGGTAACCAGTAAACGGAAGTGGGTGGAAGTTGTTTTTCACAGTTTTAATCAAAATAGTTACTCTTAAATGTGTGCGATGCTATCTGTAGGTACAATGGGGAAACTACATGGTTAATATAAAATTATATCTTCAAATGAAGTGACTCATATAATATCGATCGAACTTCACTTCAAGAAGTTCGTTTGATCATCAAATATATTTAATATCAAGTCACGTAGTGAAACTCCAACGTTTTATAAGGATTAAGAAAAAAAACATTACCTAGTTTATGTAGTTATTTTTTTATTCATTAAGGTAGGTAGGTGGCCGAGTGGATCTGATGTCTTACATTCAATCCGGAGGTCGCGGGTTCAAAACCTGGCTCGTACCAATGAGTTTTTCCGAACGTATGTACGAAATATCTTCTGACTTTCGCCACCTAGTCACAGGACTAGGACTCCAAACCTCCAAGGTCCTCCAAGGACTAGGGCTACAGAGCCCTGGCTATATTTGGAGCCCTAAGTCCAAAAAATATTATAGTCAATTTATTTTTTCGCGTTTGAATACTTTGTTAAGATGTTAATCTTATATTTCGTTTTGTGTCATATATATCTTTTTTTTGTTGATAAAAATGACCCAAATTATAAATTATGCTTCGATGTGGCATTATAATTTTGTAGACGTAAACTTAATAACATGATTTTTTGTGGCATTAACATGGTGTTGCACGCCATCACCGCTAGGCCACCAGCGCTAGTAACTATCTACTAATGTTATATTTAATATCAGATTTCCGAAAAATAAAACTCATTGTAAAATCTTTTCTATCTATCTAGGTCAGGCTTTCTTTTCTCGGAAATGTACTTTTATAAACTCCGTTCCTATTTCTTACTTTAATCCCGCTAAAATGCTGATATCAGCGCTTCAAGCCGTTAAACAACTCCTTCACAGTTCTGCCGACTTTAATACTTCAAAAATTGCGATAAGACGATGTTTCTTCTCTTTTTGTATTAGCTCTTGTGCGATAAGTTCGCTTCAATAAATAAAACCGGTGTATCTTCCTCGTAAATAGTATTATTGTGCTCGTAATACATTTTATTGCTATCTGTGCGGAGATTCCATCCCATAGATTCTTCATGGATCTTAGAGAATCAACCACGCAGTGGCACTTTGGTACCTCAGCGGTGGCAGCAAGGTTCCATTTTTATTACCTGCCACTATACCCGTCACTCTCGCGCTTACATACTTGTTATGTGACAAATGATAAAGAGCCGACCATCTAGCCTTACATATTATTTGACGACCGGTTTGGCCTAGTGGGTAGTGACCCTGCCTACGAAGCTAATGGTCCCGGGTTCAAATCCTGGTAAGGGCATGTATTTGTGTGATGAGCATGGATATTTGTTCCTGAGTCATGAGTGTTTTCTATGTATTTAAGTATTTATAAATATTTATATATTATATATATCGTTGTCTAGGTACCCTCAACACAAGCCTTATTGAGCTTACTGTGGGACTTAGTCAATTTGTGTAATAATGTCCTATAATATTTATTTATTTATTTATTTTAACTAAAATAAAAATTAAAAAAACAATCCGGTATTTTTTTTACTTTTACGGTAGATACTAATTATTATAATGTCACCGAATTTATTAAATTAAGATATTAAGTTTTGACGTCCGGTTTGGCTTAGTGGGTAGTGAGCATATGAAGCCGATGGTCCCGGGTTCGAATCCTTATATGGGCATTTATTTGTCTGATGAACACAGATATTTGTTTCTGAGTCATGGATGTTTTCTATGTATATAAGTATGTATTTATCTACCTACCTACCTGTGGAAACTTGTAATTGGCTTACTGTTTCTATTTCGCCACTTATTTTGTTACTCAAGCTGTAAGTTTTCCTAAGAAATAAAATAATAATAATATCTTCGCCTAGTACCCATAGTAGCTATGCTTAGTTTGGGGCTAATTAAGTATATCTGTGTAAGATTGATTGTATTTCGGCGTGTTTGCGTAGATGCACTATGTAATGGATGGATCTATGCATCAGCAAGATTTGTGCTTGAAACGGATTGCGAAAAAGAAAAAATTTGCTGGAAATGGTTGTTACGTGGTTCAGGATTATTGTAAATGTCCTTTTTTATGATCAAAAGGTCTCTTGGGGATAATATTTGTGACAAATACAGGACAACGTGTTTTGTTCACAAAGTGGTTGATACAATTCACAGATTTTATTGGGAGGCGTTTGCGTAAAGCAGAAAAGAACACGTATGATAAATAAATAAATAAATATAAATATAAATATTATAGGACATTATTACACAAATTGACTAAGTCCCACAGTAAGCTCAATAAGGCTTGTGTTGTAGGTACCTAGACAACGATATATATAATATATAATTATAAATACTTGAATACATAGAAAACACCCATGACTCAGAAACAAATAACCGTGTTCAACACACAAATATATGCTCTTACCAGGATTTGAACCTGGGACCATCAGCTTCATAGGCATGATGGTGATTTGAAGTGTTACCAGAACTACTATTTTGCAGCAGAGGGCCTACCGCGAACACCAAAGTTCACAAATTGCAGGCATCTTTCTCTGACACTCTAATTACCTACGACTTCATTGAAGTAAAAGAGAAAGATGCCCGCAATTTGCGGACTTCAATGTTGGCAGTACGCCCTCAGAAGTAAAACCAATGTGGGGAAGACGTCTAGTCTTTCATCACTTTCAACTCTTTTAAATATCAACAGATTTTAGTCTGAATCGATTCGCCCTTTGCTCCGATTCGCCTCTGTCGGTTTGTGCCTTAGGAACTTCACTGCTATAAATTTTACATACTGGGTTGTCCACATTGACTTAAGCAACATTTTCCTTATGATCTCAACACAACTAATTATAATAACAGTTTAATGATTGTATATTTGGCCGTGTAGAGATGTCGTGAATAATCCTTTCTCATTATGTTTTGATGGAAACATACAAACGTGTAATGCTATTTCAGTCAGTCTTAGTTCACAGTACACTACACACTGTACACTTACGGCCCGATTCGAAGAGAGACTAAGACACGTTTAAGATCTTGGAAAGATCTATAAAAATCCATACCTAAACGAAATGTCAAAATTGACGTTTATTTCGATTCCGCTGTGATCCCAATAAGATATATCTACGATATTTCTAACGTCAAATTTGTTGTCGTATAATTGACTGAATCGAGCTGATTCAGTCAATTATACGACATTTAAACGGTATCTAAATGAGAAGTTATCTAAACCAGAACTTATCTTTATCGTACCTCATTCTTCGAATCGGGCCGTTAAGCGGCATTTTTCTAATGATCTGAACAACAAATAATAATAACAGTTTAATGATTCTATTATATACACTTAGTACACCGTACAAAAAGTACTTTAAACATTTCAGAGGAAAAAATTGTAGCTAAATCCTACTTTTAATGACTGAAGAATGGATATTACTTGGAATTTACTTTATAATATTTTATTATAAAGTAAATTCGGAGGTACCTCGATTGCTTAGAAGAAAAATTGGCCAAAGGCATGTTGGGCCATGCTACGTAGGGTTCCATAGTTTACCGTCAGAATAGGCTAAACGGGGGCTATTAGTAAGTATCATTGTACATTGCAAAATGGAGTACCTTCGCAGCGCTTTATACGTCTTTTTACTAAGAAGAGAAGACTTTTTGCAATAGGTAACTCAAAAAACCGGACAAATGGGAGTCGCAATCGCCCACCGAGGGTTCCGTACGTTTTAGTATTTGTTGTTATAGCGGAAACAGAAATACATCATCTATAAAAAAAAATTTGAAATGTGAAAATGTCAGACGGACAGGCAGACAGACAGACGGAGGGACAGCGGAGTCTTAGTAATTGAGTCCCGTTTTACCCTTTGGGTACGGAACCCTAAAAACGGCTGGACTGGTCATGTTTGCTATAGTTTTATATTAAGCTTTTGTATTACAAATCTTTAAATTTTTTTTGGATCCATGATTTTTTTTTTAATGTGTACTTGGCCGGTTAAGATAGAAAATTAGTTCGAGTTTTGAAATAGCATGAGCTAGCTTTATTTATCCTTTCTTATTGAAAGTCAAACAACATTTGAAAAACACTAATTTAACGGTTAGGCTGTGCACAGTCTTAGTTTTCACGGTAATTTTGTATTTGTTTTGTTTTGTGAGAATGTTACTTAGGTTGTGTTCAATATTAAGGTATTTTACGGTTTAACTCGCGTATTTTCAGTCACTGGTGCAGTGGTGCATCATATTTGAGAGAGCCAGGAGGTCTCCATTTTTGCATGAGCAGTGGTAGCGATAGCCGCGTGCGACGAACCCACACGTAAAATTAGCTTAATTTTAGTATGATACTCGACAATTTGCATTCGAATTATGTTTTACTTACCATTGAAGCTACAACGCTGACACGATGGGCTCCTTATCCGACGTAGTTACAGTTTTATCTACAAACATGTACATATTAACACAGTCTTCACTCGGACTCGGATTCTCCTCCGGCTTCTCGTCAGGACTTATATTTTCATCGTCCTCATACACTTTCATCTTATCTTCAAACTCCATTTTATATCTAACTGAAGGCATTTTATTTACAGTTGACAACAAAGATTCTTGTATAGTGTTTTCATTCCCGTTGCACGTCTTTTCTGATCGAAACATATCTGTTCTTTCAGAGGCGTTGCATTTTCTTTTAGGCTTCTTAACTAAAACTCCCAAACAGGGAAGAATCTGTTTAAACTCTTTCCGGAAATTATCGTTTAACCAAGCGTAAAGAAAAGGATTATAGCACGTGGAAGACATTGCTATGAAATGTGCAAAGAAGAATAATACCATGTAGTATCTCCAATGCTCTGTCAATGAGTAAAAATCACTGCTTATATTAGTAAGATTCAACGGCAGCCAAGACAGACCGAAGATAGCCACCATTGCTATTAACATTCTATTAGTTCTTCTTTTTCTTTCTCTTTCAGCATCTTCCTTCTTACTATTCTTACTCCCCGGTCTTGATTTTAATCTATCATTTAATTTAACACTAACGCATGTATAACAAAACGCCATGATGGTAAAAGGTAACACAAATTGCATTATAGTCGTAATGGCACCAAATGCTTTCCGAATTTGATCTGAAGGCCATTTCTCCACGCAATAAGCATTATCTCTCTCGCTTTCTTCAGCTTCTGGATTATATTCTAAACCCATATAGTAGCCATATGGGAATGTTACTGTTAAAGCGAAAACCCATATCCCAATTATCAATGCAATACAGGTGTTAATCTTCATTCGCGGTTTAAACGGGTATATTATCACGAAGAATCTATCTATGGCTATGGAAGTTAAAGTGAGAGTGGAAATGTAAACGCTACAGCCTTGAGCGTAAGGCATGATATGGCATAGCAGACCTCCAAACACCCATCTGCCTAGGAAGGTGTAGAGGGGAGTAAATGGTACAGCAAATACGCATAGTAATATGTCTGACAAAGCTAAGTTCGTGATGAATAGATTAGTGACCGTTTGCATGGCTCGGTTTCTAATGACGGCATAGCACACGAGAGCATTTCCGAAGATTCCTATGATGAAGATAAGAGTGTACGCTGTGCAGAAAACTGCTTGGATAGCTTTATCTTCGATAGGATCTGGTGGACGAGAAGCGTTTGCGCTTTCTGTGAAATTGTCATTGTAAGACGGTTCTGTACTCCATTCGGTCATAATGAAATCTTTTTAACTGGGCATCACAAACCTTTTAGGTTTGTTACTATCATTTCTAGTTTTGCTGTATTTTAATACAGTTCGTTTCATAGTGTTTATATTTGGTTTATCAACTTCTTCGTTCTGGTCTGAACTGCTTCATGTTGCCTTGTAGCTATGACGCCATTTTGTCTAAGCGCCCATAATCTGAAACAAAACAGTAGTAAGTATTAAAAGGATGTTTTTTATCACTCAGTTTGGATTTTAATCTAGGCTTAGTGATATCAAGGGTAATATGAGATAAATATTTGATTTGCCTCATTTTCAAGTGTGCTTTTAAAGTACCAAAATAACATCGATAGTGTTTTGATCCCGTGCCATCATTTGTTCTATTTAAAGTTTATATAAACATAGATTTTCAGTTGTTTTAATTATATTAGAAATGAATTTTGAACCATGCCCTCACGGCATAATAAAGCGACATCGACAAATTTGCTACTCAATAAAGGTGAAGTTCAGATGACAACTGCAGCTGCATAACTGTTGCGAAATTTCTGCGGCGGCGTCGATGCCGCCGAAGTACCGTTCAGTTTCCTCGATTATTGACTGACAGATTTAACGTCATAATCGCGGTAGTAATGCGCCGGCGAATGTCGCTAATATAATCTAGTTTAGTCTAGCTGCCTAAAACAAAGATTTTCATTTCATTTATCAAGGAAATTTACAGATACAGCAGCGACACATGTTTTTGTCACCATAGTAAACAATTTCACTCTGCCTCTGGTTTTTATATTGACAATTGACAGTTTTTTATAGAATGACCCGCTGCCATATTTAATTCTGATCAGTTTTTTGTTTGTGTGTAGTGCATGTTGCACTAATCGGCACTACGTATAAGACTCACGTATAACTTACTCATATAACAGCTCCTCAGTCCAGACTATGGAGCATATAATTCAGCGATGCCCTCTGCACTCATACTCGGGACCACCAGAGGACCTGCTGCGCCTAACACCCGACGCAATTGCGTGGCTGAACGCTCTGAATATTGACATTTAATTTTAATTTTAATTGTAATGTAATTTTTATTCTGTGATATTTATGTAACTACCTATTTTTTGTATAAGCCATACGATTAAATAAAATAAATAAATATAACAGCTTATGGCGCGATCACACTGCCAATTTGCGAGTGAGTTGAAAGCGAGGCGAGTGCGCAGTACGTTCGCCGCGAGTGCGCAACGATTTTGCTGCGTACTGACATACTGGGATGGGAGTAGGGCTTGCAATTCGAATATTCGAATTTGTCGAATATTTGACCTGTTTTGATATTCGAATATTCGCCTATGGGAGCGAAATCATCTTTCTTCTTATCTTTATTTTTTCTTTATTGCATCCATGGTTTTTACAGGTGTTACATAGTAGTTGTGAGTTTCACATAGACCCTGATAGGGTACAGTCTTAAATCTAAGTTATGTAAACGAGGTTTTATAACAATTAGTTGATTTTATACTATACTATTCTATACTAATTCCAATTTTAAATTTTATGTCAACAAATTCATTCACAACTAAGAGATAATATTATTGATAGTTAACATTTTATATGCAATAAAATTGTAGTGTATATAATATTAATTTTAATAGTAATGTCAAAAACTAAAAAATAAAATCGCATATCATGTAAAATATTAACAATAATGCGATGCGAAATATAGCGATGAGTAGATATCTAATAACGTTCGTTATTATTTTTATCATCCAAAAAATCATTAAGTTTATAATTTAGCATTTGTTAAGTAAAAAGTTCTTCAACTGTTTAATAAATTGTTTGTCTGAGGCAGTTTAATTTCGTCACTGTTTTATAATATATTTTATTGCCATCATTTTTGGGCTTCTTTTGTGTAGCTGAAGTTCTGATTGTTCGGGTGGCGCCAGGTTATGCTTGAATCTACCCCTCAATCTTATATCATATCTTCGAGGTTTTCGACCAATTTTGGGCAAATATGAGGATATTTTCTGACGAATCTATCATCATTGCGCACTCGCGGCAATATCGTTGCGCACTCGCGGCGAATTCGTTGCTCGCCTCGCTTTCAACTCGCTCGCAAATTGCCAGTGTGCCCGCGGCCTTAACCTCAGAAACCAACCTCAATAATTTCTCAGAAACTGTCTCAGTTCAGCGATAAGCCTGTCAGTATAACGTATATATGAAAGTCACCGTAATTTATTAATATTTGATTATCGTATTACTCGGGGCCTAAATCCTAGTAGTTCAGTTAAGGCGACTACTACAGTGCAAAATAGTATAGTGTATATTTACGTGTACGTTTGTACATCAGTAAATCACACAAGTAATATAACTAGGCTAGTTTAAGCACGAAGTTTTCAAAGGCTTCTAAGATAAAGGTGGATACTACCGTTGCTTCTTCGAAGAAACAATGACCATTGATTATTTGAACTAGCCCATTTTAAATTTATAAAACTGAAAATGATTTCTTTTTCATACTATTAAATTATGCCTGTAAGGGAAACGTGCTCATCTGCATAACTATACAAATATATTTAATAAATGAGAACAATTTAGAAGGACCGTGAACATAGAAGAAATAGATTTCATTATCTCTCTTAGCAGCGGTAGTGAGCCATTACTATATTGCAGTGAAAGAGATGCAGATAACGACATTTTCGTTTTCGATGTTCGTAATGTGCCGAGGAACTAAAAAGATTAAAAAATATGGACAAATTATAGGCGATTTTTATTTTTAGGTGCTCAATATAAGTAGCTCAATGAACCGTAGTATCGGTAAATAAAACATGTTGTACTTCAAAATCGAACAACATCACTATTATGAATAGTTTTTAATTTTGTATAGTGCCACTATGATTCTTACGGATTGATTATAATCAAGGTCGTTGAGGTTACCAGTCGCCTTAATATAGCCGAAGGCGAATTAATTTAGATTGCAGCTGACGTAATTTACGGACTAATAAGTAACAGAAGCTGCTTCGGTATATTCGTGTAGTCTCGGGAGATTATATGTAGTAATTACATACAGACGCATTTAGCATGTATATTATGCATATGTTTAGGTGATTCATGGGTATTCAGAGCCACAAAAACCCGCTGCCATACACGACCAATTGGAACTTTAAAATACGTCAAACTGATATGGCAGTGTCAAAAAGACGCACCTTCAAGCAAAAACGTCACTATGATACTGACATATCCGGTCCATATCGTATCTATACCAAATATTTGACGTATCTTAAAGTTCTAATCGGGGCGACAATCGTAGTTACGCTCTGATTTTAAAACTACTTATTTCAATGTAGTACAGTCAGCATCAAAAGTAGCGGATGAAACAACGCACCAAAAGTATCTGATATTCGGGATAACTTTTCTAAATGTAGATAATTCTCTAAAATTCACACCCTAAATTATATCTTTTACAGTCTAAATTGTTCTACATATAGAACTATCACTTTTTGGTAAGCTGTTACAGAATGGTAGATACTTTTGAAGAGTTGTTTGATCCGCTACTTTTGATGCTGACTGTACATGAAACTTAAATATTTACGTAACTTACATTATTTATTCATATCTGACAATAAAATATTGTGCTAAATATAAGCTTCAAATTAAAAATTTGTTGTTTGTTTATATATATATTTCTTACTACATGACATTTATTATTTTGTTTCAATGTTTTTATATTTTAATTAATTTACTCTTATTAATCTTTACTGACATTAATTATTTTTTGAAGTCTTCATAATTTTATAATTTGAATTGTTTTGTCTTTTAGCCAATATTACCATTGTTTCTAGTCAAAATTATAGTTGTGATTAATTAAAATTATAAAGCTCATCCGGTTTTTGTAAATGTGCATGGTGAATTTATCAATGAATTCATTCATAATTTCTCCATGCAGCTACGAAACGCACTTACCTCGTTTCTGCATGTTTTACCATGTTTTAGTGTTATATGTAGCTGTAAGTCTTAACATTTATTTTATTTTATTTTTACTTTGTATGTTACTAACACACATATCGGCTGTGATTGCCTGAAATAAATGATTATTTAATTTAATTTAATTTAAAAATAAACACTATATTCAGGGCCTGTTTCACAGTGTCCTGAATAAGCTACTTGCTACTTAAATGACGAATAAAGTCATCGTTGGCGTTTCACAATCCTCAAATAAGCTTAACTGGTAGATAAAATGTTAAGTTTTGTAGGAAGTTTTATCTGGCAGTTAATTCATTTGTTAATTAACTATCCAAAACTTTACTTGTACATTGAGAAACAGGCCCTAAATTTAATAAAATTAATGCTTAATAGGTGATCCCAAGTTGATGATATTAATGAAAATTATCAAAAATGTGTATATATCATTTTAAGTTAAATTTGTGATAGCAGTGGACTAATTGGTATCTGGTTATTGCTGCGAGGCTCTCGTTAAAAGTGCAGTGCAGCAGACAAAGTTGATTACTCTTTAGCACCACCCAGGGGACACGTGCAGGGCATCTAAGGTAATCTTCCTGCGGACGCGAGTAATCGTTGTCCCCCTCCTGAAGACCTGATCATCCTTAGCGACGAGGCCATCAAGTGGCTGATTGGACTCAACTTGTATTTATAACTGTTTGTTTTCTGTTATTATAATATGCCACACGATTAAATAAAAGTTAAATTTGTATCATGTCAATCAAATGTTAATATCAATGTTAAGTTCATTATTAACAAGCTCAAAGTTATAATATTTGACCTACGTAGCCTCACAAAGGGCGCGGGCACACTGGCAACGATTTCGCTGCGTAGGTACTGTCATACTGGGATGGAAGCGAAATCGTTGCGCGCTCGCTTGCAACTCGCTATCAAATCGTCAGTGTGCCCGCGCCCTAAGCTTAATAAGGCTTATAGGTATTGTGGGTAGGTACAAGACGACGATATATATAAAACAGATAAATATACTAAAATACATAGAAAACATTTATAACTCGGGAA
This sequence comes from Cydia pomonella, assembly GCF_033807575.1. Taxonomy (NCBI): domain Eukaryota; kingdom Metazoa; phylum Arthropoda; class Insecta; order Lepidoptera; family Tortricidae; genus Cydia; species Cydia pomonella. The sequence continues at coordinate 21,540,305 of NC_084714.1, read as the reverse complement.
CAAATATTTTTGATAAACACACAAGTAAATGCTCCTACCTACAGGAGGCAGACTAGGAGGCCGTGGAACATAGTAAACTTAACTAACATAAATAATAATTATACATTAGATACCTATAGGTATGTGTTTCGTACGTATTCTACCCTTGACATTGGAATTATGAGAGTCGTCTGGCACAGTTATTGTCTGACTGAGACTTGATGACGTCATTACTTAGCCACTCGCATCACGCGTTCGCGCCAAATGTGCTGTGATAAGGCAAAATACAAACGTGACGTGTTTGGGTGACTTTTTTAGGAGAAAATATAAATCAGGAGTAGCATTCGGGTTATTAAAATAGGTGGTTGATTTAATATTGAATGGTATATGAAAATACTTTCGGAATATCTCGCGTTTTTTCGTTAGTACTTTTTTATGGTATAGGCGGCAAACGAGCTTGTAGTGTGTGTACTACGCCTTACCCACACACGTGTATAGCTTAGTATATAATGGTATGTGCTTGTTATTTAAGACACAATAAACCTATACTCCAGCCGAAGTAGGTATCCTTTGACATAAATGATTTCGTAAAAAATAAATAAATGTATAAAATATATGTACAGAATGTAATATCTGCATTAATATGATGTTAGTTATAGAGTAATAATGATGTTTTAATTTTATAAGTATATACTTCAAATGTCAATTTACAAATCGACTTGTAACGAATGTTACTAATAAATATTTTCTTTTCGCCAGAGTGCAGCCTTGCGCTGCGTAAGCTAGAAAATAAATATGACCGATGTTTTGCTACATGCTGTATGTGATGCAGCTAAAGAATCGCCTGATGACCACTTACAACACCAGCACGGCTAGCACATGACGGGCGCGACAGTCGACAGGCGAGAAAATGCCGCGACATAGAGCTTTCTCGCGAATCGGTAGCATAAGACGCGCGCGACAACCCGCTGTCTCGCGGACGAATGTCAAAGCGACATAATTTTGTCGTTTGACAGTTCCACGCGGGATACTCTCGAAACTCGTAGCACAAGTGCACTATGGGAGAGAAAATATCCCGCGTTTCAACGTCAAAAGGAGAGAAACTGTCTTCGAGGCTAGAGGGTCGCGAGAAACATATTTTGTCGAAGTTTTGTTGACTTTGGTCCTAAAAGAAAGTTAATTTTCTATATTTTGTATTTATTTCATACTACAGCAATTTTCTGTATAATTTTAATATGAATCCTGAGTTTTATGATTTGTCCGTTAGCTAGGTAGGTAAGGTGTAGGTACGTGGTATTGCTTTATAACATACCTATTAAGATACCTATATCTATATCATGCCGGTAATAACAAAATGATTGTATTTTTTCACATTTACTTGTTTGTTCTCTTAAGTTAAATGAAAACCCGACAGAAAAATTAAAAGCCTAAGATTGTGCCACTACATCAACAAAGCAAACAGTTTGATGGCGAATTGACTGGAGGGTGATTAATAGAAATTACTTTGTGGAAATCCGTATTAATTGATACAAAAATCCACGAAATAATTAAGTGCTAGTCAATCAGTGCTAACCCGTTACACTTACACGCGTGTTTTTACAGTCAATGCATGCAACCTACCACCTAAAAAATATATACGCAAATAGTTAAATAAACCACCACCTAAGTACAAAAACTCGTCACGTGCTTCAATTGATTGTGGGATATAAACCGCGGTCTTGGGGTTTAATTATAGGTATATCCGGGTACTAATGATTTATAATATGTGTACAAAAACGCACCACCTAGAGAGGATGGGTGAGGATCGTGCTGTGAGAAGAGTGTATGTGGTGCACCCGGGTGGAAAACGTCCGTCTGGGCGTCCCAGATACCGCTGGAGTGACGAAGTCCTAAAAGACCTGTTCGCCATCGGAATACCAACTGGCGTGAAGTGGCGCAGGATAGGGCAGAGTGGCGCTCTCTTGCGTCAGAGGCCAAGATCTTGTTTGGGTCACTGAGCGAGTGAAGTAGTAGTAGTAGTACAAAAACGCAATGTATTTTAAAACTTTGGAGAAAGCCTTCAGATTGGGTAAGGTAACCTACAACTACTGTACTTAGGTACCTATTACTTACCCTAAGTAGGTGTCTAAGTACACTTTTGTTACTATTTGCATTATTTTATTATACGCAGATAATAAAATAATGCAAAATAATGAATCTGGCAGCCCAACTCAACCTCCACCTTGCAAAAGGCCACGGCCGTAATACGAGTATTCTGTAGTTACCACCCTAATGTACGATTCCCACCGACTGGCTGGAGTCAGGCCGCACCCGAGCGCATTTTTAATGTGCCTATATATTATAGGATAGCGCAGAAGCGATAGAATCCGTCCGGAGGCGTCTCCGCGTCCGCGAGCAGCCGACCTGCTTGCGGCCACATAAATGTGAAATGCGATCCGACTCCGCCCGTTCGGTGGGAGTCGTAGTAGTCGTACTTAAATCTAAATATCTAAAAGAGGTCAGAGTAAATAAAATAACTTAATGTTTTTGTGTATTTGCAATATGAGAAAACTAACGCTGCATCCGTAGATCGCTAAAATACAAAACACGCAAAAATAACTCATTGTTTTAAACATTCGAGTGTCGTTGTATGGAGTAGGTTCCCAACTTGAGCCCTTCTATGTCCTCCGTGGCAGGATGGCTGCGCCCAGCAGCAGCATGCTTAGGTATAGGCGCCGTGTTTGATGACAGACTTGTGCATGTCATCAATCTATCTTCAAAGCCAGCGGTGCAGCAACTAGCCAGCCACAAGGAAGATATGTTTGGGATTATCATGAGATCTTCAGTCTTCTTTGTAAAGATGGTAGCTCATTTGCCAACACTTTCGGGTAATCTCAATTATCTTTAAAAAATACCAATCATTGGTATTTAATTATTAGGTAGGTAATTATCTTTAGATATAATAATGTACTCCAACTTGTAACGACAAAGCGAATCAAATTATGATTGACACATTGACATTTCCGACTTCAAAATAATATTTGCTATTTCTTTAATCTTAATACTGCGAGAAGGAGACAAAGTTATCGTGACTAGGGACGCTCCGTTTCTAAAGCTGACTATTCATTATTTTCCCGATTATGTTAGTACCGATTCAGTGTTGCCACGAAAGAAAAGTTTGTTCCAAGTATAAATGGCCACACTGGCTAAGTCGCGCGCGGGATGGCTCTCTCGCGTGGAATTCTTTTCTCGATCTGCCAACTTATGCTACCAAAATCGAGAAACTGACAGGTCGAGATAGAAATTTGTGACACGCGACTGTTGTTTCTCGCGGCGCGAGTTATCCCGCGTGTAATCATGTGCTAGCCGTGCAGCACGGCTAGCACATGACGGGCGCGACAGTCGACAGGCGAGAAAATGCCGCGACATAGAGCTTTCTCGCGAATCGGTAGCATAAGACGCGCGCGACAACCCGCTGTCTCGCGGACGAATGTCAAAGCGACATAATTTTGTCGTTTGACAGTTCCACGCGGGATACTCTCGAAACTCGTAGCACAAGTGCACTATGGGAGAGAAAATATCCCGCGTTTCAACGTCAAAAGGAGAGAAACTGTCTTCGAGGCTAGAGGGTCGCGAGAAACATATTTTGTCGAAGTTTTGTTGACTTTGGTCCTAAAAGAAAGTTAATTTTCTATATTTTGTATTTATTTCATACTACAGCAATTTTCTGTATAATTTTAATATGAATCCTGAGTTTTATGATTTGTCCGTTAGCTAGGTAGGTAAGGTGTAGGTACGTGGTATTGCTTTATAACATACCTATTAAGATACCTATATCTATATCATGCCGGTAATAACAAAATGATTGTATTTTTTCACATTTACTTGTTTGTTCTCTTAAGTTAAATGAAAACCCGACAGAAAAATTAAAAGCCTAAGATTGTGCCACTACATCAACAAAGCAAACAGTTTGATGGCGAATTGACTGGAGGGTGATTAATAGAAATTACTTTGTGGAAATCCGTATTAATTGATACAAAAATCCACGAAATAATTAAGTGCTAGTCAATCAGTGCTAACCCGTTACACTTACACGCGTGTTTTTACAGTCAATGCATGCAACCTACCACCTAAAAAATATATACGCAAATAGTTAAATAAACCACCACCTAAGTACAAAAACTCGTCACGTGCTTCAATTGATTGTGGGATATAAACCGCGGTCTTGGGGTTTAATTATAGGTATATCCGGGTACTAATGATTTATAATATGTGTACAAAAACGCACCACCTAGAGAGGATGGGTGAGGATCGTGCTGTGAGAAGAGTGTATGTGGTGCACCCGGGTGGAAAACGTCCGTCTGGGCGTCCCAGATACCGCTGGAGTGACGAAGTCCTAAAAGACCTGTTCGCCATCGGAATACCAACTGGCGTGAAGTGGCGCAGGATAGGGCAGAGTGGCGCTCTCTTGCGTCAGAGGCCAAGATCTTGTTTGGGTCACTGAGCGAGTGAAGTAGTAGTAGTAGTACAAAAACGCAATGTATTTTAAAACTTTGGAGAAAGCCTTCAGATTGGGTAAGGTAACCTACAACTACTGTACTTAGGTACCTATTACTTACCCTAAGTAGGTGTCTAAGTACACTTTTGTTACTATTTGCATTATTTTATTATACGCAGATAATAAAATAATGCAAAATAATGAATCTGGCAGCCCAACTCAACCTCCACCTTGCAAAAGGCCACGGCCGTAATACGAGTATTCTGTAGTTACCACCCTAATGTACGATTCCCACCGACTGGCTGGAGTCAGGCCGCACCCGAGCGCATTTTTAATGTGCCTATATATTATAGGATAGCGCAGAAGCGATAGAATCCGTCCGGAGGCGTCTCCGCGTCCGCGAGCAGCCGACCTGCTTGCGGCCACATAAATGTGAAATGCGATCCGACTCCGCCCGTTCGGTGGGAGTCGTAGTAGTCGTACTTAAATCTAAATATCTAAAAGAGGTCAGAGTAAATAAAATAACTTAATGTTTTTGTGTATTTGCAATATGAGAAAACTAACGCTGCATCCGTAGATCGCTAAAATACAAAACACGCAAAAATAACTCATTGTTTTAAACATTCGAGTGTCGTTGTATGGAGTAGGTTCCCAACTTGAGCCCTTCTATGTCCTCCGTGGCAGGATGGCTGCGCCCAGCAGCAGCATGCTTAGGTATAGGCGCCGTGTTTGATGACAGACTTGTGCATGTCATCAATCTATCTTCAAAGCCAGCGGTGCAGCAACTAGCCAGCCACAAGGAAGATATGTTTGGGATTATCATGAGATCTTCAGTCTTCTTTGTAAAGATGGTAGCTCATTTGCCAACACTTTCGGGTAATCTCAATTATCTTTAAAAAATACCAATCATTGGTATTTAATTATTAGGTAGGTAATTATCTTTAGATATAATAATGTACTCCAACTTGTAACGACAAAGCGAATCAAATTATGATTGACACATTGACATTTCCGACTTCAAAATAATATTTGCTATTTCTTTAATCTTAATACTGCGAGAAGGAGACAAAGTTATCGTGACTAGGGACGCTCCGTTTCTAAAGCTGACTATTCATTATTTTCCCGATTATGTTAGTACCGATTCAGTGTTGCCACGAAAGAAAAGTTTGTTCCAAGTATAAATGGCCACACTGGCTAAGTCGCGCGCGGGATGGCTCTCTCGCGTGGAATTCTTTTCTCGATCTGCCAACTTATGCTACCAAAATCGAGAAACTGACAGGTCGAGATAGAAATTTGTGACACGCGACTGTTGTTTCTCGCGGCGCGAGTTATCCCGCGTGTAATCATGTGCTAGCCGTGCAGGGGGATGAATGTGCGTTGCTGACCTTCAAGATGGAAGTGCGCTCTTTTCTTGAGGGTTTGAAGGTCATATCGGTCTGGAAATACCGCTAGACCACAGTACGAACGGTTGTTATCAAAATAAAACAATAACTGATTTAAAATCTAAATTCCACTCGAATCTTAGGTATCCACTAAACTAAGGTATCGATTATTCAGAATCAGATACAGGCCGATCTTAAATTTTTGTTCCCTCAACAAAATTACTTGTGACAAATGCCCTCAAGGACAAACTATAAAATTCAACGACGCTAGATTTAAAATTGTACACAAAGTAATTTAATCCGAAAACAAAGAGTAGTAGGTACAGTTCTAACTATTTTTATGAAGGTAAAACCTAAAACCGTGAGCAGAGTTATCAAAAATAAATTTCAAACTGCATTTTTGGAATAGCTTTTCGTGCATAACATTGACTGTGAATATATTAAGCCGATAACATGGTTTACTGGTACACTAGGGTGTAAAAAATATACACGGAATAGCGTGAAAATTTTGTCGTTGAAAAATTAAATTTCTCTATAGAATCAGATTATTTTCTGGATCGAACATTTTATGAAATTGTGAGCGGTAAAAGTGCCAGCCAGCAAATTCTACAAAAATCACATTTAAGTATGTAAATATTGCACTTAAGGTATAAAAAGTTATAGTAAAAATGCAATTTAAAACTGTTAAGGTGTAGAGAGCCCATTAATATTTATGTGTGCCGACTGTTAGACTTGCTACATTTTTTTCTTGCTACAATTACTTAGGTACATAAATGTCAGAAAGAGATCGCTCTTCAGCGATGAGATTGCCTGTTGTCTAGCTGAGTCCCGAGCCCATTGTCGCACTTAAGAGTTTGAATGTAAACAATAGTTCTATATGGTATATTATCATAGTTCTCAAAAGCTGTATACTTATTGCTACTGTGCTGTAATTAATGCTTATAGGGTGGTTGATTGTTTAGTCGAATCAAGTTGCTCAGTCAAAACCATTAGTCAATCATGTTTGCTGCTGCTTGCTGTATGTACTATTTATTTATTTTTTGCGACAATAAATGACTTTTTTTTATATTTAAGTTTATAATATATGCTTTTTATGCATGCACTGTTCCAATGAGCGCTGCCGCGCCTAATTTCGACGGTGTAGACCTGTGTAGACGGTGAGACAACCTGTATAACAGCCAACACGGCTATTATAAAAGAAGCCTTTCTTGCATTGCTTAAAACTGAATATATGTAAGGCTCCGTAATTTTGAAAAAAACTAAATCGACAAAAAGAAACATTTTCGAGCAGGATCATAATATTTCACAAGAACCGGTTAAGAAATGTGACCCATACGGGAAACATCTGGACAACCGTGAAATATGAAAGCATTTTTGCTCAAGCTGAAACACTGACACTTGGCTCGCATTTAGTTTATTCGGCCAACAACGTTCAACGTGGATTTTACTGCGCGAGAATACGATTAGCAATTGAAAATAAAAACTAATCTCAATAATGCCTATTTAGTAGGTACAGTCAGCGTCAAATACTTTGTAGCATCCAAAGTAGCCAAATAGTTCGGTACACCATATATTTAGAATGGTGTACCGAACTATTTGGGCACTTTGACTGCTACGAAGTATTTGACGCTGACTGTACATATTTACCTAACAAGGTACAGTCAGCGTCAAATACTTTGTAGCATCCAAAGTGGCCAAATAGTTCGGTACACCATACTAAATATATGGTGTACCGAACTATTTGGCTACTTTGGTTGGTTGTTGACGCTGACTGTATATAATACTTTTCTAATTACGCAAGAATTTATGAGCTTAGGTATTTTTAGGGTTCCGTAGCCAAATGGCAAAAAACGGAACCCTTATAGATTCGTCATGTCCGTCTGTCTGTCCGATTATGTCACAGCCACTTTTTTCCGAAACTATAAGAGCTATACTGTTCAAACTTGGTAAGTGGATGTATTCTATGAACCGCATTAAGATTTTTACACAAAAATAGAAAAAAAACAATAAATTTTGGGGGTTCCCCATACTTAGAACTGAAACTCAAAAAATCTTTTTTCATCAAACCCATACGTGTGGGGTATCTATGGATAGGTCTTTAAAAATGATAGTGAGGTTTCTAATATCATTTTTTTCTAAACTGAATAGTTTGCGCGAGAGACACTTCCAAAGTGGTAAAATGTGCCCCCCCCCCCCTGTAACTTCTAAAATAACAGAATTATAAAACTAAAAAAAATATATGATATACATTACCAAGCAAATTCGATATCGATATCGACCGAAAATTGGTTTGAACGAGATCTAGTAAGTACTTTTTTTTTGTACGTCATAAATGGTACGGAACCCTTCATGGGCGAGTCCGACTCGCACTTGGCCGCTTTTTTTAATAAAATTAAGGCGGATAATTTTGTATTAATTAAACACATCTGCAAACGATGCGATGCCATGAAGCTTAGAAATAAATTTACACGTTGGGTTGAAGACGTATCATCATCATCATCATCATCTCAGCCATAAGACGTCCACTGCTGAACATAGGCCTCCCCCTTGGACCTCCACATAGTACCGGTTGGAAGCGACCCACATCCAGCGTCTTCCGGCGACCTTAATAAGGTCGTCTATCCATCTTGTGGGTGGACGTCCTACGCTGCGCTTGCTAGACCGTGGTCTCCACTCGAGCACTTTTCGACCCCATCGGCCATCTTATCTGGGTGCAATGTTGCCTGCTCATTGCCACTTCAGCTTGCTAATCCGGTGGGCTATGTCGGTGACTTTAGTTCGTCTACGGATCTCCTCATTTCTGATTCGATCACGTAGAGAAACTTCGAGCATAGCCCTCTCCATAGCTCGTTGAGCGACTTTGAGTTTTGAGATGAGGCCGATAGTGAAAGACCACGTTTCGGAGCCGTAATTCATCACACACATTGATTAAAGACTTTTGTCTTGAGACACTGAGGTATGTTGGATGAAAAGACATATATAAAGACGTATATAGTGGAAATATTCGTTGTCCCAGAGTTGCTCAGTTGGCAGAGCGATGGGCTAGTGATGAAGAATCGCGAGTTCGGGCCTCGCCTGAGACAGTTAATTTTTCCACTTTTATTTCCGGAAGTTTGTTCCGGACGTCCCGGGAATGGCCCTCAGAGCACGACAACGCGACCTGTTGGCCGTGCCGTCGGCGCGCACCGTATCGCGCAGGAACTCGCCGCTGCCCCGCGCCCTCTCACTGCTCAATGCGCTCCTGGCATCGACGCCTGAATGTGATCTATTTGCTTGGCGATGGGCGGCAGTGTATAGTGAATGCTTGAGATTCTGTGAGGCGATGGATGCTAGGTGCTCAACTGTTCCAATTTAATTTGTCAATGTGCCATTATTGTTTTATAATTGTTAATACTTATAATTATTATTGCTGTTAGTCTAAGTTTCGTGACGCATTGGTTCAACTGTAATGTCATGTGAGCATTTTTACCAATAAAAAAAAAAGAAAAAAAAAAAAATTCATTAAGGCGGTTAGATGTAGGCGTCATAACGATCAATATCGAAACAAAATGAATGATCTGTATCACGTATACTCTATCTTTATTTTTGCAACAGATCCTTGAGCAAAACGTTGCTCAAATCAAAAGTGACAGAATGCGTAGCTCAATATTATCATTTTATTTTGATATAATGTTTGGGACATCTGTCACTTATCCCATTTTTATTGGAATAAGGCAATAAAGTCCGTGAATTGCTCTTAAATATCTTTTTATGACTTTGACCTTCAAGTCCATTTAATATTAAAGTTGAAATCATTTTCTTGTTACTCCGAAAATAATAGATTGAACTTCTTGCCTAGTCAGTGAACCCATTCAATTCATTTTTCAAACACAATTTTAGATTATTTTAACTATTTGAATAATGACTTTACACGCAAAAAGTGGTGGTAGAAAAAGGAAAACCTCGAAAAGTCACCTTTACTGTCAACGATCAACAACGTCGGAGTTTAACGTAACACTTGCCCCTCACTACTTTGCCTTTGAAAGGGGGTATAAAGCCAAAAAAATACACTACTGCCCAAAAAAAGGAGTGTATTGTTATTCATATGTCATGTAAGGAAAGAAAAGATATGGCAGGCAGCTCCAAGCTCATGACGGGTGATAGGGATATCGCGCGGAATAAAAAGGGTATAAAAGTTAAAACTCAATTCGTCTGAAAACTTATATGGTATATTATTTTATATTATTGTTGCTGTGTATTATTGTTGCTTAAGTATCTAATCTTCTTCTTCTTCATCCTCTCAGCATATATGCGTCAACTGCTGAACATATGCCTCTTTCATGGATTTCCATGTTGTCCTGTATGCGGCGGTTCTATGCCAGGTCTGCCCTGCCATCTTTCTGATATCGTCCGACCATCTGGCTCGTGGTTTTCCGTCACCTCGGCTAGTCTGGGTATCGAATATATGTAGTTCATGTAGTTTGTTTTTTATTGTTTGTAGTTAATATTTACTTAATTCATAATATTAATATTTTTGTTGTTTTGCACTGCCCAATAACTTATTTCTAGCCACTGTTTCGCTATCTGAAGGTTATCAGTCTGGAAGAGATCGCTTTTTAGCGATAACTGCGCCTGCTGTTACCTACTCATTTAAGTCCTGTCTTTGTTTGTAATATGTATTCTTTTTAGTCGTGCACAATAAAGTATTTTTATTATTATTATTAATTTACTATTGTTTAAAATATAGCTCGTAACTTTAGGCTATATTAGTTGGTAATTCATACTAAAATTATACTGCTACAGTGTGCAGAGTTACTTTTGAAATGAATACGTTTAACAATTAATAGCAAAGTAAACGGCGTAGGTATAACAATTCCTAAATAATTCCTACTTGTTTTTGAAAAGAATCGGTGACGTGGTTTTGACACCGCTGTTTTAAGTACGATTTGCCTTAAGGCGAAGGTTAGGGCAAGCTCTTTCCATACAAACTTTGCACCAACATTGTAAAACTATATGACGGTTTTAAATGGGTACAATATTTCAAATATGTATATATATATATATATATATGTATGTATGTATGAGCCGGTGAGTAAGGTTGCCAGAGTTCAACGAAGGGAGGGAGGGGTGTTAGGGTCGGCAACGCGCATGTATCTCCTCTGGAGTTGCAGGCGTACATAGGCTACGGAGACTGCTTACCATCAGGCGGGCCGTATGCTTGTTCGCCACCGACGTAGTATTAAAAAAATATATATATATATGATATATGTTTGTATTTATTATAATACTATGTATTTATGCATGTTTGTTTATAATACGAGTAGGAGTGTTTAGATAGTGACTTTTATCTCTCTGTACTGAATTTCTTTTCCGCACCAATTGTAAGTTTCTGTTAGGCCCAATGGTTGACTGGTAGAGAATGCCTTAAGGCATTAAGTCCGCCATTGTACTTTTTTGTATTGTGCAATAAAGGTTAAATAAATAAATAAACTTTGTGCGCGTTTTTAGGGTTCCGTAGCCAAATGGCAAAAAACGGAACCCTTATAGATTCGTCATGTCCGTCTGTCTGTCCGATTATGTCACCGCCATTTTTTTCCGATACTATAAGAGCTATACTGTTCAAACTTAAGGTAAGTAGGTGTATTATATGAACCGCATTAGGATTTTTACACAAAAATAGAAAAAAAACAATAAATTTTGGGGGTTCCCCATACTTAGAACTGAAACTCAAAAAATCTTTTTTCATCAAACCCATACGTGTGGGGTATTTATGGATAGGTCTTTAAAAATGATATTGAGGTTTCTAATATCATTTTTTTCTAAACTGAATAGTTTGCGCGAGAGACACTTCCAAAGTGGTAAAATGTGTGTCCCCCTCCCCGTAACTTCTAAAATAACAGAATGACAAATCTAAAAAAAATATATGATATACATTGCCATGCAAACTACCACCGAAAATTGGTTTGAACGAGATCCAGTATGGCAAACTACCACCGAAAATTGGTTTGAACGAGATCCAGTAAGTATTTTTTTTTAATACGTCATAAATGTACGGAACCCTTCATGGGCGAGTCCGACTCGCACTTGGCCGCTTTTTTCTTCGTTTGTGTTTGCGCTCCAGTTATTATTTTTAATTATGCTTATTTTTTTGTTAGCTAGGGCTTGATGTATTATTTTTTTAATTATTTTTTATTTGTATGTTTGTTTTTTTTTTATAATAAAGAAAAATTTCTACATCAAGTTCTGCGTATATCCAATATATACAAGCAAAAAATGAAATTAAATGTTATAGTGCCAAAACTAACGAATAAAACTTGCACAAGGTTTGTATGGAGAATGCCTTGCCCTACCCTGCGCCTTAAGGGGTCGCCGAACGATATCAGCCTGTCAGTTACTCACCATCGTCAGCTTTTGCAAATGACAGGCCGGTATCGGCCGGCGAACTGCTAATCAGTGGGCCCCTTTATAGTCCGCTTACTCTCATGTGGACCGTGTGCTTGTTTGCCACCGTCGTAAAAAAAGTAACTATCATAAATTGGCATCAGGCTATCAGCACAAAGTATAAAGGGTTTAAATGTATTAAGAGCTTCGTACACAAAAACCGTTTGGTGATAAGATAAACGGGTAGACAAAAAATGTTTAGGTACCTATACAGTGGTTTATCTCTTGATTGACAGACACAATATACTATTGTATTGTACAGTTACTGGCTCATTGAAGCTGGCGTTGAGTAGAAAAGTTAAGGCGTAATTAACTACAATTAATTAACTCATTAAATGGTTTTATTTCGATCCCTGCAACGATTTGACCTCAGCTATATTATACGAAAAATAGCTTATAAAAATACTTTTCACATGATATACATTCCATTTGTATACACTCTTATTTCGCTGTGTATCAAGTAATTTTTAGAATGACGATTTTTCAAAACTGTACATTGTGTCCCTTTAAATACTTTATCATTGGTGTTGATACAAAAAACATAATGCAATTTTAATATTCTTTCGAATAAAATACGCCAAAATTTTTATAATCCGCGTATAAGGAAATATAACTGCTTATATGCCCAACTTCTTTCTTATCAAGTTATCCAAGGTTGGTACTACGATTAAGAGCTTTAAAAGGACATATGTCTCAACAGTATACATCCATGGGACACTCCCCATACAAAAGTGCCCATTGTCCTTTACTGGCTCATTGAAGCTGGCGGAGATTCAATCATTTGGCATAAAAATAACTAATTTGGCATGTTTTTTTCTTACAACAAGGTATTTGATTTTGATTTGATAACCCGATAAACATAGATTTCTAAAAAATAAAAAAATAAAAATCATGTATTTCAGACCGATAAGATCCATACATTTTGTTAGAAAGAAGACGCTCCGCCACTGGCGCCGCTGCTATTTACTCATTTATAAATATATGACGAAGACAAATAAGATGGACACTGTGAAACAGGCCCATAGTAAATGTTATCCTAATTAGATGCTTTGTCTTTAATTCTACTTATAGTTTTCTTAAATGACCGTAGATGGCGCTATATGTACGCATTACAACCTTTGCATAAAATAGACAGTCGCGGGCTAAAGCAAATAAAAAGGAATATCTATATAAACTCAGCATCACAAATTTCAAAATTTTCAATATCCCTAAATCGAAAACCATTTCGAGAGGGGCTCCTGTAGATTACAAAAAAATAAATTTTATATATTTTTTACGAATTTTTGTATTCAAAATCTCTAAAAATAGTTAAAACGGAAATTCACGTCACCCAGCTCCTTCAGTTGTTCTGCCACTACAAGCAAAAAAATGACTTCCGATTGGGTTGACATTGTCATTGTCATTGAAAACGGGATGAAAACCATCGTTTGACTTGAGTTTTGACGTTTGTGACACTTGTTAATTTGTGATTTTATTTTTAACGTTTGAGGTTATGTTACTCGCACTGTTGTCTATGCTCAAACGTAAATTAATTCAACGTTTTTTCCAGTGTATGAAACAGATCCGTGACGTCACCATTCTCACAAATGACGTTTGTTACATACGCCCTTTTGTTTCAAGTAACAATATAAATAGATTTTATGACCAAAATATAGGACTTACGCAAAATAAAAAAAATACGGGTACCTTAAATTAGTGCGTTCTTTCGATGTAGACAATAAAAAGTAGCACTTAAAAATATGAAATGTTGTCAATTATGAGTACCTTACCTACACGAGTACTATATGTAATATTTGTATAAGCAATTGCAACTCTAAAATCAACAAAGCATCCCAAAATGAACAAATAACATCATAAAACCATATTAGTATTCAATAAATGTGATTATAACATGTTTGCATAAAATTTAACATCGGTGTGTTATACCACCGTAAAATTTAGACTAATTTTATATCTTATTTCAGAGACATAAGGTCTATCGATGGTCATTGAATATTATTGTACGTAGTTGAAAGTGACGTAGACGACGACCTTAGAACGTTCTACTTTACGTTGTGACGATATTTACGTCATAAGTTTATAGCTGATTGCGATTTGCGTATTTATTATGTATTAAATGCGTTATCAGTCAGACTTAATACGTATTTTAGATTTTTATTTCTGATAGAGCCGTTGATTACTTTTCACCCGACTAAATGCGATAAATTAAAATATGACCGAAGGGAGTGTTTTATATCGACAGGAGTTGCGAATTACCTTTTCGAAAGTGTATTGTACAATGTATCTATGGCCCTTTCAATTTTAGACATACGCACGTATAGTATACCTACTGGAATTCCTTTAAAAATACGTTGCGCACTCGCCTCGCTTTCAACTCGCTCGCAAATTTATCTATTATTTACTTATTTAAACTTTATTGCATGATATAAAATTATGCAAATGGCGGACTGTACGCCTTAAGGCATACTCTACCAGTTAACCATGGGGTCTGTAGCATACTCTATAAACGCACCTGTCATAACATTCTTTGTAAATGCAACGTGCTGTAAAACCTTACCAAGTGTCACTATGACAGCCCCCTCTTGCTTTATATCCCTGACACGGTACACAGCTCGCTATAATATTAATATTAATAATATTGTCATATCTATAAGAAGACGTTATTAATAAATACCCGAAGACTTTCAAGTATCGTTTTATTGAAGATCATACAGCGCAGCCGAAAAGGAGTCAAATTCAGGAAGATTAAACTGGATTGGATAAGATAACCTACAAATCGCTACTGAGTGCATATGTTCATTGAACAAAGACAAGTGAAGATTAAGAAGATTTTAACGAAATGTCTGCCGTCGAATATAAAATGCCCGTGGGGCTCAATTTAGAAGATATCGAAAACTGCTGGCCGCAGTGGCAACGTTTCAAGCTATCTTTTCGCAACTTCGTGCTAGCGGCGGGGTTAGAAAGAATATCGGAAACAAGAAAAGCAGCAATACTTATTAACTGCGTTGGCCACGAAGCGCAAGAATTATATTTTAATGTTCTTAAAGTGGAAGGCAAGGACAAGCTAGAGGAGGTGATCGAAGTTTTCGACGACTACTTCAAGCCGAAACAAAATGAAATTATAAACAGATACAATCTTAACAAGCGGAACCAAGAAGAGGGAGAAACATTTGATGCTTTTTACACAGCAATAAGAAAACTAGCGGAGAATTGCAACTTCGGGGACCAGAAAGAGAAGATTCTTCGGGACAAGATTGTTATTGGTGTTCGGGAGCAACGTATCCAACAGAAGCTACTTGAAATCAAGGATCTCACTTTGGAGAAGGCCATCGACATCTGCAGGTCTGCAGAGCTGTCCAGAGAATTTGTGAAGACGCTCAACAACCCGGAGGTGCATGCAGTTCAGACCGGCCGGGCAGCACAGCAGTCCAATAAAGCTAAGTATTTCAGTAATCATAAAAAGACTATGTCTCAAAATGTTAATATGGAGGGTCGTTATAATAGATGGTTTTATAACTGCAAAAAGTGTAACACCGAGCATGGTCCTAAACAGTTTCCTGCTTATGGTAAGACTTGCTCGAGCTGTAACAGGCTGAATCATTTTAGTGTGGGTTGTACTTTTTATAAGAGACGGGTTGATAACATTAATAACAATGACATTGAAGAAGCCTGTAACAATGTTCATGACTTATGACTGTCTAATAATATTACTTATGAGGTTTATTCCATAGATTTGGGTAAAAATGATTGGACTGAGACGCTCAGAGTAGAAAATAAAAATGTTTGTTTTAAATGTGACACCGGAGCTCAAATTAATGTGATCAGTGTCAGGGATTTTAGGAAAATTGTCAATGATGATTACAATTTCAAAATATCTGAGACGAGAGTAATAATTAAAGTCTTCGGGGGTGGGAAATTGTTCCCAATAGGTAAAGTCACACTAAAAGTTTTTTCTAAAGCAGTTAAAAGTGATGAAGTCATGACTGAGTTTTTAATTGTCAAAGAAAGTGTCAGACCAATCTTAGGATTAGCCTCATTAGTAAAATTGAAGTTATTAAATAATACTAATATTGATTCAATTGAGACTGATCATATTGCCACTAATATTTTAAAAACTGATCTGGTAACTAATAATAATAGTAAAAACTGGGTAATTAATAAAAACATCGAACTATTTCAGGGTGTTGGAGAGTTCAAAACACCACTGCAACTGCGCATTCGACCTGACGCTGAGCCTGTGGTGAGACCTCCACGGAGGGTGCCCAACTCCCTGAAGCCGCGCCTCGCGGACAAACTGGCAGCTCTGGTGAAGCACAAAGTCATAGCTAAGGTAGACCACCCTAAAAGTTTTGTTAGCAATTTAGTCATAATTGAAAAAAAGAATGGTTCACTTAGAATTTGTTTAGACCCGAAGGATTTGAATCAAGTGCTAATAAGAGAGCACCATTTAATACCAACCTTAGATGAGATTGTGCCAAAATTAAGTAATAAGAAGATATTTTCTGTGCTCGACCTATCAGATGGGTTTTATAATATTAAATTAACAGACAGCTCAAGTGACTTATGTACTTTTAATAGCCCGTTTGGCTGTTACAAATTTGTAAGGTGTCCGTTCGGGATCTCAGTAGCTCCTGAGGTATTCCAAAAATATAGCGAAACTGCCTTTGGTGACATCCCCGGAGTTATTGTTTATTGTGATGACCTTTTAATATGTGCTGACACTCAACAGGAACATGATGCAATTTTAGACAAGGTGTTTAGTAGAGCCAGAGAACACAATGTTCGCTTTAATAAAGATAAATTTCAATATAAATTAAAGCAAGTAAAGTATTTTGGCCATATTTTTTCAGAACAAGGCATGAAAATTGATCCAGATAGAGTCAGTGCTATTGTTAATATGAAAAGTCCTAATAATAAGAAGGAACTTCAAATTTTTCTCGGAATGGTCAATTATTTAAGAAAATTTATCCCACACTTGGCTAATATTGCAGCACCATTACAACTGTTATTGAAAAAAGATGTTGAATGGCTTTGGACAGAAATTCATGAAGATGTATATACTAATATTAAAAATAAAATCAGTACAGCTCCGGTCCTTCAAAATTTTGATGATAATTTGCCCATAACTATACAGTGTGACGCATCCAAAGATGGACTTGGATGTTGTCTACTTCAAAATGGCAAACCGGTTTGCTTTGCTTCACGAAGTTTAACATCAGCTGAGCGTAACTTTTCACAGATTGAAAAAGAACTCTTAAGTGTAACCTGGTCTACACGTAAATTTCATTATTACATATATGGACGTAAAGTGACAATACTTAATGATCACAAACCCCTAGAAAGTTTACTTAAGAAACATCTTCATGAAGTACCGTCGCCAAGGTTACAAAGATTGAAACTAAAACTATTAAGATATGACATAGAATTCAAATATTTACAAGGTAAATTTATGTACATTGCGGACTTACTATCACGCTCTTATCAATTGTCACAGGACACCGATGAGTCTTACATGTATGAAGTGATACATTGCATGGGCTTAGCACACAATTTAGAATGCTCTAAGGAACAAAAAACAGTATTAATAAATGAAAGTACCAATGATAACGAATTACAGATATTAAGAAATTTCATAACAAATGGCTGGCCTACTCATAATAAGGATATTCCTGATGGTCTACATAGTTACCATAAATTAAGAGGTGAACTGACTATAGATAACTATTTGATATTTTTTAATAATCGATTAATTGTTCCTAAAAGTTTGAGACAGTCATTCATTAAAACCTTACATGAAGGACACATCGGTGTGACAAAAATGAAGCAACTGGCGAGAAATTTATATTATTGGCCACATATTGACTCTCATATTGAAGAATATGTTAAGCGTTGCTTTCCTTGTCAAACTTTTCAAAATAATAATGTTAAAGAGCCACTACTGTCGCACAACATACCTTGCTTACCATTTTATAAAATAGCTATTGATATTATGGATTTTAAAACAAAGAATTATTTAATAATTTATGACTACTATTCTAAATGGTTGGACATCAAAAAGATAACAAATAAAAGTTCCAAGTCCATAATTGATGCACTGATAGAAATTTTTTCTAATTTTGGAATTCCGGCTGAAGTAGTATCTGACCATGTTCCATTTGACTCGAAGGAGTGTAAGGACTTTGCACAGGAGTGGGGATTTAAGTTCACATACACAAGTCCTAGGTATCCCCAATCGAATGGTATGGCGGAAAAAGGAGTTCAGATTGCTAAAAAAATGTTATACAAATGCTTAGAAGATAAAAGTGATTACAGATTAGCTTTACTAAAGTATAGGGCTTCACCCACATCTGGCACCAATGTCACTCCTAGTGAACTGGTAATGAATAGAAATTTAAAAACAAAGTTAATAGTTACTTCACAGTATTTACAACCAAAGACGATCAAAAATGCAGAAAATATATTTAATAGAACTAGGAATAGTAATGTAATAAATTATAATAAGAGATCTAGAAATAAGCAACCATTTGTTGAGGGTCAAGATGTGTGGTGGAAGAAGGATATTAATAAAAATGTATGGTTACAGGGTAACATAATCAAGTGTAATGGCATGAGGTCGTATGATCTCATAGATAAAAATAATGTTAAATATACGAGGACATCGTATCATATAAGGCCGGCATGATGACTTGGATGTTTCACCAGACCAGCCAAACAGTCACGGGGTTGGTCGAATGCGTAGTTTTAGGTTGCGTGTAATTAGTATAGTTTGTATATTATTTTAAGTCTCACTACCTTAATAGATAGCGAATGTCTTTGTTTTAAGGGGGAAGAAAAACCAATGTATGAGAGTAAACAACTTGTATTGCTAATTGTATAATATTAAAAAACGAAGTAATTGATAATTGTAAACTTATTTTCATTGAAAAGGGAAAGATGTAGCATACTCTATAAACGCACCTGTCATAACATTCTTTGTAAATGCAACGTGCTGTAAAACCTTACCAAGTGTCACTATGACAGCCCCCTCTTGCTTTATATCCCTGACACGGTACACAGCTCGCTATAATATTAATATTAATAATATTGTCATATCTATAAGAAGACGTTATTAATAAATACCCGAAGACTTTCAAGTATCGTTTTATTGAAGATCATACAGGGTCAAACAGAAACTTGTAGTTAGTGCAGGATTGTATACAACGAGAGGGAATATGAAACATAAATCAAAATATTCTAAACAATTTTCAAATCATGTGATAAAGCCCTTATGTAGAAATTTGAATACGCCTATTAGCCCTGTAGGGTCCAACAAGAAAATAGCCTTTTAAGTTTTATTTTATGATATGATGTGATAGTATGTATGTATATTGTGGTCTTAGGAGGTACCTACTTGCTTCTGAAATTACAATTTATCCCTTTAGTAAACTTTCGTTCTAAACAACTAAACTAACACGTTCTCGGGAATTATTCGTAACTACTTAACTACGAATATTATGTTACGTAACTTTTTTCCTCGTCATTAATATTGTATTAAGTATAAAAATAATATAATGTAGGCACATTGGTCGTAACGCGTTGTATAATGTTTGTTATTTGTTTGAGCAATTTTCACGCGCCTACAAACGTGACGCGCTAAAGGAAAATAAATATGATTGAAGTGTCCATCAATTCAACTGTCCATTCGAGCATAATTCATACTACTTTGAAGTAAAATCTCATTGTTTTAGATTTTATGTACGATTGAGCCAAAGTTGGTATACGCGCTAAAAATCCTCTTGCATTTTTATTAATTTTGTAATGAGTTTCCCGTCCAGAAACATATGAACACAAAACTCGAATACTACAAAACTGTCAGTAGGAATTGTTGTTTATAGATTCATATAACAAAAACAGCAGCATACGTATACAATCACTATCAGGTGTGCCTATAATATTCGTGAAAATCCCTTGACTTATTTATTCGTTCTTCAAATCGTAATGAAAAATAAAATAATGAAACATAAGTATATAAAGAACATACTCGTAATTCTGACGACTTAAGTGCCCCAACTTTATAAAACCAGTTAAACTTTGTACAAATTTTGTTCTATTATTAGTCATTAAGTCGATCTCGTCGAGAGGTGCCCTCGGGATATTAGCTGACATTACGGCGCCGAGGCCGTAGGAGGACGTCCGCCCTATGTCACTTGCAGTGCTGACCATTGCCATTGCCAAAGGAGACGAACACTTAAACCCACCAGTATAACTAGGTCTTTAAAAGATCAACCATATTTCCCACTTTTATTTAGAGTTTGATAAGAATTAAGGTACTTTTAATGATAATTCATGAAAAAGTATTTCTATATTATTTTACGTTCTGTGACATATCATCAATATTACCTACTGGATTATTATTATCCAATAAGTCAATCTCATCAAGAGATGCCCTCGGGATATTAACTGACTTACGGCGCCGAGGCCGTAGGAGGACATCCGCCCTATGTCACTTGCAGTGCTGACCATTCCCATTGCCAAATCTCTTTAAAAACGCAATCTATTTTGTTTGATGAATTAGTATAGACCTATTTTGATACTCAAATAAATAACAAAAAGTATTTTAGTTTTTTTTTTTATTCTGCTGGTCGTCTGTACTACTACTACTAGAGTTTTCATAATTCATTTATTTGCATTATTTTTATTTTATTTATTTGTTAAATCAATACTCTTGACGATTTTTTATTTATTTATAAGTTATAGGTTTCTTTATGGAGGATAGGCAGGCGTTTGACGACGACATACATATTTTTTGCCAAACTGAGGACAGTTTGTTGACGAATAGTGTGCTCTAAAATAAAAATAACACAATGTTGTGTCATATTTTAGTATGTGAGTACTGAGTACATTACATTACAACGATTACATGAAGGATGACTCACGCTAGACCGGGCCGGGGCTGGGCTGGAGCTTCCAGCGCTTCGTTTTCTATGGAAAGCACCAAGTGATCACCGATCTGCTGTCATAGAAATTGACGTGTCGGACGCCTCGGCCCCGGCCCGGTCCGGGGAAGCGTGAGTCATGCTTTATTCTTTATGTGATTACATTAGTCTTTAAGGTAAAGTCTTTGACGACCGGTTTGGCCTAGTGGGTAGTGACCCTGCCTACGAAGCTGATGGTCCCGGGTTCAAATCCTGGTAAGGGCATGTATTTGTGTGATGAGCATGGATATTTGTTCCTGAGTCATGGGTGTTTTCTATGTATTTAAGTATTTATAAATATTTATATATTATATATATCGTTGTCTAAGTACCCTCAACACAAGCCTTATTGAGCTTACTGTGGGACTTAGTGAATTTGTGTAATAATGTCCTATAAAATATTTTTTATATTTTTAAGTTAATGGGATGCATCTAGATGTGTCTTCGAGATGTTAGCTGACATTACGGCATTAGGGTCGTAGGAGGATATCTGGATATCCGTATATCACTTGCAGTGTTGACCTTCAATCTGTTGCCAAAAAGAGAGTCAAATGCTGAGCCTGCGAGTGTAACATAATATGATCTTTCTAAGCACACCCCTAATTTAGTTTGTCCCTAAGTTGTTTTTCTTATTTAGTTACTTTAAAAAGCTTTGCACTAAGCAATGTAGCTATAAGACATGGAACGGCAAAAAGTACCTTGTATTTTACTGTATCATCAATCAGCGCCAAAGAGTTCCTGAGATTTTTAATCTCATGCCTATCAGCATTCTTAATCAATATCCTGAGGTGGTGTAGTGAGTGTGAAATTAAATAATAATATTAATAAATAATTTTGAAAGAAACTTTTTTTTATATAGATTTTAGATGGTGTTTAGCGGAGAAAGTAGGGACTTGACTTGTGTATTCATTGTATTATTTTCTAAGTTGAGGTGTGCGATAAAGAGTATTTATTTTGTATTATAGTGTAAAACTTTTCGTACCACGTGGAGGCGATCAGTTGAGAAGGAGGTTGGCTCAACTGGACTCTGCTGGAAAGAACTGGAAGTAACCGCTCATGATCGCGAATGGAAAAAATTTCTGCGAGCCCTGTGTCCCTAATGAGGGATAACACAATTTCATCATCATCATCATGTTTGTAAAACTTTAAAAAAAGAGAGAATGTATTACTGGTTTTGATTTAAGTTCTCTCAGAAAATTGAAATAACGCTGGCCCACTCGGAATGACGTTAGCGGGCGTACGGAAATCGTGGCCAGAACGTCTCCGGGGATCATTCGCTGTTAAATTAAACATTTTTTGGCCGGGCGCCTTTTAAATGTAAGTATTCATAATTTGAATTTGATTCCTCAAAAGTTACATGGCTAATGATACTTTTGAATAATTATGTGACATGAGAATGGACTAATGGTGGCAACATCACAAAAGTCACCTAGTTAATTGATATGGAGGGTGGAGGTAAGGAAAAAGCTCTCTTATGGAAGAACAGTTGAAAAGTGTCTAGCTGTCAGCTATAAATAACAGTCCCAAATCTCTCCAGAATGGCGCTAGAGTTACTTCGAACTTAGCCCTTATTGCCGGAGTGAAGTGCGCTGTCAATTATATCAAAAATGTTATCAAATATTCTCTACACTGTGGCGACACCTATTTAAGGTTTTTTGACGGACACTTATTCATACATAGAGACTGTTCTCCTTGCCTCTACCCTCCATATTAATTGAATAAAAAGACCCTCTGATTCGGTGTCTAAGCGGCGCTCTCAGTCCTGTCAGAGAGCATCGGCGTCATGGGAGAACTGACAATGACAGGCTGTCTTTATTATTGTCGTCGTCGTCGCTTCAAGGCCTTACATATAGTACAGTCGAGGAAATTGATTCTTTAGCAGTTAACGTGTCACGTTACAATGGACAGTTCTTACCATCAGTATGTACAGCCAAATTTACTTGAACCGCAAGTTGCTAAAGAATCAATTTCCGCGACCGTACGTAGAATAGACGTACAGACGTAAGACTATCTTATAATTTACTTGGGAGATTAATTCAAATATTACGATAGACTAGCGCAGTACCAAGTTCTAACTGGCTATACTTTGTTACGTGTTTCATTATTGAGTTCTGTTCAGTTTAACTGAATCTAACAACAGAAAAACACCTAACAGAAAAGCACCTCCAACGGAATCTGTAATGGGGAAATCAATAAGTACTTAGGTACATTTCAACGGAATAAAACACATAAGGAAGTAAATACGAATGAAGAAACATAAAATCATTCGTCAATACATTAAGGAACCTATAAATCAATGCTAGTAATGGAACTGTCAAATATAAATAAACTATAATGACAGATACCACTATGCTGGAATCACTCAATCTTATATTATATTTTTATGACATTATTCTTGCTCATGAGATATTTTTTGTACAAATAGTAGCAAAAGTAGCCAGGTATTTAGGTAGCTATAAATGAGAGCTGATAAATAGAGATTAGTGTATGAAATTTGATAGATTACATTGAGTTTGGAAATTTAATTTAAACTTGTTAATTTTTCAAAGTCCATACTTATTAATTAAAGCTCGGTTTTGAAGTTCCAAATGGCCGAAAACCATCTGGACGCCCTAGGTACCGCTGGAGAGACGAAGTGCGAAAAGGCCTTAGCGAACTCGGCGCCGTCAACTGGACAGAAACGGCTTTAGAGAGAGAAGTATGGCGGTCTTTGGTGTCAAGTGCCAAGATCCACTTCGGGTCGCTGCGTCACAGCAGTTAAAATTAAAATAGTAAAGAACAGGAATTTTTGATTAAAGTTATTCAGGTTCTTTGGACTCATCCGCACAAGTATGTCAGTATTTCGGAACGTAAAGACGTGACACGATGTTTACCGTACGATTGCTAGTTTTGTTGCCTGTTGATATGTGACTTGTCCGATAGCGAGAAAGGTTAGTGTGTTCTTGTCGTTATTGAGTATCGCGTGACTAACGTAATCCTATCAATTATTTACTTAGTAGGTACCTATTAGTTAAATGCTTAAACTTAGTAGGTAACTAGGCAATTGGTAATAATATGTTTTGTAAGGTAATTTTAAGTATTTAGTTAATAAGGTTAACTTGCAATACCCTACTCAGGGTCCATGTTGTGACAATTTAATTTAAGATAACATCTGTATGTACCATGGAATGCAATTAATAAATGAAATGAAATGAAATTATATTTATATCTCTAACATTGACTGACAGACCAAGAAAACGCACATGAATTCTTAAATCAATGTTCAGATAATATGACATACTTATTCTCATAAACAGATCCGAAATTCCTAGCCACAGCAGCCCGATACCCAGAGTCAAGTATTTAGGCCTACAACTGTTAATATTAATTCAATATCAACTTATTCTAATTAGTTATAGATATGTAATGTCTAACTGTCAATTTAAGGTGGTTAATAAATAAATATATAGTTTCCAATGAACGATGCGGTGTCAAAAGAACGCTCCAGTGGAGAAACTTAGATTTTCTCAAGACTGCAGAATGACGGCTTTATGGTTGTTTGATATGCGTCAAAAAACCGATACGACTGTCATCACGAATGTCTTATGGCTTCTCTACAAGATGGGCCATAATAATGGACCACTAAGATGGGTCAGCATGTAAAGAGGGTAGTGGTGTCGGATGGCTTATGGTGCGGCGGGATAGCGATGGGAGAGCCACGGTATCGGTTTTTCGTCCGCACATCAAATGGAGTAGACCAGCGATGGTGCGTATGCATCTACACGTGGCCCATTCCATACTGCATGCTCTCAATCATCGTATGGCCATCTCGCTTGTCCAGCGCTGGGCCATCGTGTAGAGCAGCCATTACCCCCGCCACGCTATGCTCCTCCCTGTGCTCCTGTTGCCTTCTATGTCCACCCACTGCTCTACTCGCGCATTTAATGCGACGCTCCGCACTAGGTTGACGGTACTATTTGTTGACGAATAGTGTGCTCTAAAATAAAAATAACACAATGTTGTGTCATATTTTAGTATGTGAGTACTGAGTACATTACATTACAACGATTACATGAAGGATGACTCACGCTAGACCGGGCCGGGGCTGGGCTGGAGCTTCCAGCGCTTCGTTTTCTATGGAAAGCACCAAGTGATCACCGATCTGCTGTCATAGAAATTGACGTGTCGGACGCCTCGGCCCCGGCCCGGTCCGGGGAAGCGTGAGTCATGCTTTATTCTTTATGTGATTACATTAGTCTTTAAGGTAAAGTCTTTGACGACCGGTTTGGCCTAGTGGGTAGTGACCCTGCCTACGAAGCTGATGGTCCCGGGTTCAAATCCTGGTAAGGGCATGTATTTGTGTGATGAGCATGGATATTTGTTCCTGAGTCATGGGTGTTTTCTATGTATTTAAGTATTTATAAATATTTATATATTATACAACGTGTCCCAAAACTCAACGATAAGCCGGCACCAGAGGATGGAGCTGCTTATGATTAGTCGAGAAAAAATAAGGAAAAAAATATATCTCAATTATTTTAGAAATTACAGAAAAAAAATGAAATTCATCGAAAATCGACATCCCTAATGGTATTTTTAACGACCATGTCACAAATATTCAAATATTACTGTTTTTTTTTGTTTTTGGAAACTTAAGTAGCCCTGCTATCTAACACAGTTCTTAAAAATACCATAATACATGTAGTTTTTACACAAAAAATAATCAAAATTCATTTTGTCCCTACAATTTTGAAAGATTTTTTTTTACAGTCCACTTTCAATCATCATGGTGTAAAAAAATAGTATCGACACCACTATGGCAATTATTTTCAAAAGTTGACGCAACTAACCAAGATTCCAAAATGGTATAATACTTTAGGAAACCTAGTCACAAAAAAAAACAACGAATTTTTAAACAAGAATCGACATTATTTAATGTTGGCGGAAATCACTTTTACTGTACCCAAAAAAGGATTTTTGTTGTTGAAAAATGTTGAATAAATGCAAAGAAATGGTACTATTTTTTTTCCTTTTAACACAATCACACAATCACAGTCCAAAATAATGCCAGGTCAGTACAGTTTGCAGATCACCAGTCCAAAAAGCAAAGCCAAGAGTTGTTAGTATGAGAGCCACATCAATTAATACGGAACGGTGCACAGCGAACAAAGGATCAGAGTGTACTGACTTGAAAATTGTATTAACTACCCACATTTTCCATTGAAATTTTAAAACTTGCAACAACAACCCTTTTCAAAAGTGATTAATATCAACATTTAAAAATGTCGGTTCTTGTTTAAAAATTCGTTGTTTTTTGTTGTGACTAGGTTTCCCAAAGTATTATACCATTTTGGAATCTTGGTTAGTTGCGTCAACTTTTGAAAATAATTGCCATAGTGGTGTCGATACTATTTTTTTACACCATGATGATTGAAAGTGGACTGTAAGAAACAATCTTTCAAAATTGTAGGGACAAAATGAATTTTGATTATTTTTTGTGTAAAAATTACATGTATTTTGGTATTTTTAAGAACTGTGTTAGATAGCAGGGCTACTGAAGTTTCCAAAAACAAAATAAAAAAACAGTAATATTTGAATATTTGTAGACATGGTCGTTAAAAATACCATTAGGGATGTCGATTTTCAATGAATTTCATTTTTTTTCTGTAATTTCTAAAATAATTGAGATATATTTTTTTCCTTATTTTTTCTCGACTAATCATAAGCAGCTCCATCCTCTGGTGCCGGCTTATCGTTGAGTTTTGGGACACGTTGTATATATCGTTGTCTAAGTACCCTCAACACAAGCCTTATTGAGCTTACTGTGGGACTTAGTGAATTTGTGTAATAATGTCCTATAAAATATTTTTTATATTTTTAAGTTAATGGGATGCATCTAGATGTGTCTTCGAGATGTTAGCTGACATTACGGCATTAGGGTCGTAGGAGGATATCTGGATATCCGTATATCACTTGCAGTGTTGACCTTCAATCTGTTGCCAAAAAGAGAGTCAAATGCTGAGCCTGCGAGTGTAACATAATATGATCTTTCTAAGCACACCCCTAATTTAGTTTGTCCCTAAGTTGTTTTTCTTATTTAGTTACTTTAAAAAGCTTTGCACTAAGCAATGTAGCTATAAGACATGGAACGGCAAAAAGTACCTTGTATTTTACTGTATCATCAATCAGCGCCAAAGAGTTCCTGAGATTTTTAATCTCATGCCTATCAGCATTCTTAATCAATATCCTGAGGTGGTGTAGTGAGTGTGAAATTAAATAATAATATTAATAAATAATTTTGAAAGAAACTTTTTTTTAATAGATTTTAGATGGTGTTTAGCGGAGAAAGTAGGGACTTGACTTGTGTATTCATTGTATTATTTTCTAAGTTGAGGTGTGCGATAAAGAGTATTTATTTTGTATTATAGTGTAAAACTTTTCGTACCACGTGGAGGCGATCAGTTGAGAAGGAGGTTGGCTCAACTGGACTCTGCTGGAAAGAACTGGAAGTAACCGCTCATGATCGCGAATGGAAAAAATTTCTGCGAG
Organism: Cydia pomonella; assembly: GCF_033807575.1. NCBI lineage: Eukaryota > Metazoa > Arthropoda > Insecta > Lepidoptera > Tortricidae > Cydia > Cydia pomonella. The sequence goes on along the minus strand of NC_084714.1, from coordinate 21,512,565 downwards.
CCCTGTGTCCCTAATGAGGGATAACACAATTTCATCATCATCATCATGTTTGTAAAACTTTAAAAAAAGAGAGAATGTATTACTGGTTTTGATTTAAGTTCTCTCAGAAAATTGAAATAACGCTGGCCCACTCGGAATGACGTTAGCGGGCGTACGGAAATCGTGGCCAGAACGTCTCCGGGGATCATTCGCTGTTAAATTAAACATTTTTTGGCCGGGCGCCTTTTAAATGTAAGTATTCATAATTTGAATTTGATTCCTCAAAAGTTACATGGCTAATGATACTTTTGAATAATTATGTGACATGAGAATGGACTAATGGTGGCAACATCACAAAAGTCACCTAGTTAATTGATATGGAGGGTGGAGGTAAGGAAAAAGCTCTCTTATGGAAGAACAGTTGAAAAGTGTCTAGCTGTCAGCTATAAATAACAGTCCCAAATCTCTCCAGAATGGCGCTAGAGTTACTTCGAACTTAGCCCTTATTGCCGGAGTGAAGTGCGCTGTCAATTATATCAAAAATGTTATCAAATATTCTCTACACTGTGGCGACACCTATTTAAGGTTTTTTGACGGACACTTATTCATACATAGAGACTGTTCTCCTTGCCTCTACCCTCCATATTAATTGAATAAAAAGACCCTCTGATTCGGTGTCTAAGCGGCGCTCTCAGTCCTGTCAGAGAGCATCGGCGTCATGGGAGAACTGACAATGACAGGCTGTCTTTATTATTGTCGTCGTCGTCGCTTCAAGGCCTTACATATAGTACAGTCGAGGAAATTGATTCTTTAGCAGTTAACGTGTCACGTTACAATGGACAGTTCTTACCATCAGTATGTACAGCCAAATTTACTTGAACCGCAAGTTGCTAAAGAATCAATTTCCGCGACCGTACGTAGAATAGACGTACAGACGTAAGACTATCTTATAATTTACTTGGGAGATTAATTCAAATATTACGATAGACTAGCGCAGTACCAAGTTCTAACTGGCTATACTTTGTTACGTGTTTCATTATTGAGTTCTGTTCAGTTTAACTGAATCTAACAACAGAAAAACACCTAACAGAAAAGCACCTCCAACGGAATCTGTAATGGGGAAATCAATAAGTACTTAGGTACATTTCAACGGAATAAAACACATAAGGAAGTAAATACGAATGAAGAAACATAAAATCATTCGTCAATACATTAAGGAACCTATAAATCAATGCTAGTAATGGAACTGTCAAATATAAATAAACTATAATGACAGATACCACTATGCTGGAATCACTCAATCTTATATTATATTTTTATGACATTATTCTTGCTCATGAGATATTTTTTGTACAAATAGTAGCAAAAGTAGCCAGGTATTTAGGTAGCTATAAATGAGAGCTGATAAATAGAGATTAGTGTATGAAATTTGATAGATTACATTGAGTTTGGAAATTTAATTTAAACTTGTTAATTTTTCAAAGTCCATACTTATTAATTAAAGCTCGGTTTTGAAGTTCCAAATGGCCGAAAACCATCTGGACGCCCTAGGTACCGCTGGAGAGACGAAGTGCGAAAAGGCCTTAGCGAACTCGGCGCCGTCAACTGGACAGAAACGGCTTTAGAGAGAGAAGTATGGCGGTCTTTGGTGTCAAGTGCCAAGATCCACTTCGGGTCGCTGCGTCACAGCAGTTAAAATTAAAATAGTAAAGAACAGGAATTTTTGATTAAAGTTATTCAGGTTCTTTGGACTCATCCGCACAAGTATGTCAGTATTTCGGAACGTAAAGACGTGACACGATGTTTACCGTACGATTGCTAGTTTTGTTGCCTGTTGATATGTGACTTGTCCGATAGCGAGAAAGGTTAGTGTGTTCTTGTCGTTATTGAGTATCGCGTGACTAACGTAATCCTATCAATTATTTACTTAGTAGGTACCTATTAGTTAAATGCTTAAACTTAGTAGGTAACTAGGCAATTGGTAATAATATGTTTTGTAAGGTAATTTTAAGTATTTAGTTAATAAGGTTAACTTGCAATACCCTACTCAGGGTCCATGTTGTGACAATTTAATTTAAGATAACATCTGTATGTACCATGGAATGCAATTAATAAATGAAATGAAATGAAATTATATTTATATCTCTAACATTGACTGACAGACCAAGAAAACGCACATGAATTCTTAAATCAATGTTCAGATAATATGACATACTTATTCTCATAAACAGATCCGAAATTCCTAGCCACAGCAGCCCGATACCCAGAGTCAAGTATTTAGGCCTACAACTGTTAATATTAATTCAATATCAACTTATTCTAATTAGTTATAGATATGTAATGTCTAACTGTCAATTTAAGGTGGTTAATAAATAAATATATAGTTTCCAATGAACGATGCGGTGTCAAAAGAACGCTCCAGTGGAGAAACTTAGATTTTCTCAAGACTGCAGAATGACGGCTTTATGGTTGTTTGATATGCGTCAAAAAACCGATACGACTGTCATCACGAATGTCTTATGGCTTCTCTACAAGATGGGCCATAATAATGGACCACTAAGATGGGTCAGCATGTAAAGAGGGTAGTGGTGTCGGATGGCTTATGGTGCGGCGGGATAGCGATGGGAGAGCCACGGTATCGGTTTTTCGTCCGCACATCAAATGGAGTAGACCAGCGATGGTGCGTATGCATCTACACGTGGCCCATTCCATACTGCATGCTCTCAATCATCGTATGGCCATCTCGCTTGTCCAGCGCTGGGCCATCGTGTAGAGCAGCCATTACCCCCGCCACGCTATGCTCCTCCCTGTGCTCCTGTTGCCTTCTATGTCCACCCACTGCTCTACTCGCGCATTTAATTGCGACGCTCCGCACTAGGTATTGCCGGTCCTTTGATTCGTGCCAACAAACCGTCAAAATAGGGAGCGGTGGGCTGAGATGAGGAGCATGAGGTGCGGCAGAATCAGAATCAGAATCAGACCAGTAACGTGCCCACACTGCGTTCCTGCCTACTTATCTCGTTACTTCTCATGCCACTCGACGAGTGTGCAGCAGTGGTATATACATACTCGTACACACAATATTCGCAAAACCCTGCATTCATACGCAATATAATTAGAGTTCGAATTTTTGAACGATGTAAATGACGGATAGAACTTTATTCATTCATTATTTTTTGATGTTTCACGCCAGACCTAGTTCACGGAACACTGAAGGAATTACATCTGATTCTGTCAGTCGTCACAGCCGTTTTTTTCCTAGACTAAAGTAATATTTACTAAACTTATTCCACAAGGAACAATTCAAGGTGCTTAACGAATTCTGTTGCTGACGTTTATCTGTTCATGGTGTTATATAAAGGTTCCTCGTTTTCTCCAAATTTTCCTTGTATTTTGTGATTCTTCGCGCGTACTTAATACACAATAATTTACAAAACCGGGTATTAAAACCCATTTTTAGGGTTCCGTACCCAAAGGGTCAAACGGGACCCTATTACTGAGACTCCACTGTCCGTCTGTCATAAGGCTATATCTCATGAACCGTGATAGTTAGCCAGTTGAAATTTCTACATATTATGTATTTCTGTTGCCACTATAACAACAAATACTAAAAACAGAATAAAATAAATATTTATTTCAAATCTCGAGGTTCTCATCCAATCACCGAAGTTAAGCAACGTCGGGCGGGGTCAGTACTTGGATGGGTGACCGTTTTATAGATAATGGTACGGAACCCTTCCTGTGCGAGTCCTACTCGCACTTGGCCGGTTTTATTCTACGTTTAATATGTCAGATATAATATATATCTGCCTCAATAATTAATGATTAGGAGAAGGACAATCTTTTCACATTTCTTACTTACCTCATACTATTCATTATATTCTGTGTCAGAGAACTTTTATCCTAAAAAAATAAAATATTTATTGTGAGCCCTATGCCTATTAGAAAGTATCCAAAAGTTTTCTTGATATAGTCTATAAACAATAATAGTCTGTGTCGAATATATTATCCTCTACATATTCGACACAGTTTAGATGTCTGCTAACATTTGTAGGTACCAATTCAATCGAGCAATATAAAAGACATAAAAATTAAAACAATTGGTAGTTTAAAGCCGAAATTTATAGCACTAGTCCAATTATAAATAAGGAAATGGCGCAACCCATTAAAATGCTATAAAATTATATTAGGTAACTACTGTTAGTATATTGGGCGTAAATGGTCTGTAAGACCGACTGGGGTTATATTATTGTTGGACATTTTAGAGCCTCTGTTTAGGTGGACGACCGTTTCTTCGTACAAACGAAGTCCCCGCTTCCCTCTCTGGATGTTTTGCAGATGTTAGTAATAACAGAAAACATTTTTACTCAATTTAAGGTGACGCATCGTTACATAATAAAATGTAAAAATGCTGCGCTTGCTTGCTTGCTTCCCAAAACCCGCATTCATGAAAATACTTCGCGCGTAGTTAATTAGCTTTTGCGCTAGCTTATTCTATAAGGTTGTATGCGGCAAAACGGGTTTTACCATTTACTAAAAACGACTACTGTACCCCTAGTGTAAATATTTTCGACAGCGAAACGTGACGTACGCGTTTGCGTTAAGTGTCATTTTGTATGAGATTTTTGAGTTTCCAAAACGTCCCGCTTGGCGCGCTGTTCAAAAACCCATACAAAATGAGACTTAACGCAAACGCGTACGTCACGTTTCGCTATCGACTAAAATTACACTAGGGGTACAGAATTGAAATGTGTGTTTAGACTAATCTACTTACATGGAAAATTTAGAGGCTTAAATCGGTCCCTATTGCATATACAATGAAAATGTTTGTTTAATTAAAAAGAGACATCTTTGATACGAATTTCTTGGCTATACAAGTCAACCAATCGTGTAACAGTAACTACAGTCGACGCCATGAATACAAACAGTTCACCAAACAATACTTTTATGAGTTTTGTAATTTCTGAAATAAATCAAGATATTTGACGCCAAAATATAAAATGCGTCGTCTTAAGGTTTTTAGAGAATAAAATGTAAAAATGCGACAGCTATGCCCCGAATTTAAGGAACATTGCTTCATTTTTGTAACACTATAGAATCAATTAACTTAACAATTAAATGTATTTTTAAATGTTGCTATGTATTTTTTTGTCACTATATGATAACAATACAATACAATACAAATATACTTTATTGCACACCTCAATACAGAAACAGTACAAATAATACAACACATAAAGAAGAGGTAAACAACAGGCAACAGGATAACATATACGTATTGTATTTTAAATTTGTAACTAGTTATTACATTTTTTGTTTATGTTTTTTTTTTCAATCTGAGACATCAGGTAATGCAAATATAATAAACATTTCTATTTACTGATAACAAGATGACCATAAACAGATTGTTAGTGAAATCGCTGCCAGATATCAGGTTGCTGATAGTAAAATACTATTTGTTTTTCCTATTCTGAACAAAGTTATTTTCGCTTAGTGATGAAAGTAGGACATTTCTTATCGAAACTGTTATTCGTGATATTAGTCGCCTCAGGATTTATCATGATAAAACTCGTGCAGGTGTAGGATTTGCACAAGCGCACCGCGACAGTATCTCGTGCGCGATATAGATTGCCCGTCCTTTTCTACTGAATTAATTATATAGTCCTCCACATCCTTTTCAGACCTTACGGTCAACCAATTTGATTCCTAGGCCACTATAGAACCATGTTATAATGGCTTATACGACAACGCTTATTGAGTGATGCATGTCATGTATAGAGTAGTTAAAGCGACAAGGTCTATAGTGGCCTAGGATTTAAATTGGTTGACTGTACAGTCCTTTACCTTTAAAGGCCTGTACACACCGTATACATGTGAGCAGACATGCAAGTATACGTGCACGTTGGAATAAACAGATCCTTAAGATCTTTCCTATGGTCCACACAAAAAGAGAAAACGTCTTTCCACTTCTATGTAAATGTCTTCCATTCTCCATGATTTTAGTATGTTATTGTCATAATGAAAAACTAGGTTTAAAGGTTTAACTTTTTTTCAAAATATGCAATTTTTTTTTTAAGCAAAACCTAGAATATTATATATTATGCTGAAGCGATCGACATCAAAATCGACGTGATCTGTACCCCTAGTGTAAATTTATTCGATAGCGAAACGTCACGCACGCGTTTGCGTTGTGTCATTTTGTATGGGATTTTGACTTTCCAAAACGTCCCGCTTGGCGCGCTGTTACTAAATCCAATACAAAATGAGACTTCACGCAAACGCGTACGTCACGTCACGCTATCGAATAAATTTACACTAGGGGTTCTGATAAGATTTAGTTAGTGGAAAACGTTTTCTCCCGAAATGGAATTTCATAGAAAAGTACCGTTATTTTACTAGGATTGCAGAGACTCTTCCCTCTTTAAGCTTTAAAGTACGGATATGATGGTCATATTTGCCTACTGACAGTGATAATGATAATTTCTGTCACTTTCAATTGCATGTTGTCAAAGAGTGACATTTATTACACGTGGTTAAAGCCATTCATAATACCTATGCTTGCAGAGGCGAAAACGTGCCTACGCTCAAACATAGTATAAAGAGTATAAAGAGTAAGTATAGAGTGCTCACTCCAAACAGCAGGTTTGGTACCAAAACGCTTATTATTTTCGTAGTTGACATCTAGCATCGAGTAGCGGAACTATCAGTACTGCTACTTGACACTAGATGTCTCGGGTGTTGCGAGTGACGAAAATTATATTTCTCAACAATTTACAACTAATATTACTGTTTTACAAGCAGAATGAGTTGAAAATTGAGTTTCCGTTAATCCAGTTCTAATATTAGCTGGAAATGTTGAACATTAGACTTTCGTTCGTCGCAACATCTATTTTCAAGCAGAAGTCCCTATATAGTTCATTACGCTACTCGATGCTAGATGTTAACTACGAAAATATAAGCGTTTTGGTACCAAAACTGATGTATGAAGTAAGACTTATTCCACTTACGTCAGATACCACTTAAGTCAGATTTTATTTTTTCATATAACAAAATTTGAGAAATTCCGAGCATTAGAGTGCTTAGAGCACTCTATGCTTACTTCTTATCTCTCTATGGCTCAAATCAATCAGAATAGCCCTTCCGGGCCAACAATCGAAGATAGTACGTTATTGAACAGCAAAAACAACTTCGCTAATGGCCATGTGTGCTGTCATGAGTGGTCTTACGTCATATGTCTGGTCAATGGCAAGGCCACAGTATTTGTGGATGGTCTCAAGGGTTATATTTGACTAGTAAAGGGCAATAGGTATTTGTTTCGAATGTGGTTTAACGCTGTCATATTTATGTTGATTAACCTAAACCATATTTCTGTGGCCCTAGTGAAAAAGGGTACAAGTCTCTGGCAGCGCAGGTGTAAAGGGGTGTAAGTTCCACGTAACACTTATGCCCTTATACACCTAAACTGCCAGAGACTTGTACCCTTTTTCACTAGGGCCACAGATTTGTATATTTGGTTGTTTACATTATTCAAGTTATTACAAGCTTTTATTAACTTGCCCTGTTAGTATGTATGAGACAAATCTTGCAAGTTAAATTTGACCCACTTCCCGGTTTCCGATGAAGCTGAAAATTTGCATACATATGTAAGTCGGGTGACAATGCAATATTATGGTACCATTAAGCTTATCTGATGATGGAGACAGGAGGTAGCCATAGGAACTCTGTGATCAAACAACGCAACCAACGCAAATAGTGTTTGGGGTTTTTAGAATTGACAACAGACATACTAACAGGGCAAGTTAAATAAAAGCTTGTAAAAATAAATTAATTTACATATGAAAGTTATTTTATTTGGGTATATGTATATTACTAACTATAGATATACTCATGCACGCATGTATACTAAGTACCCTTGGAATATGTGGCCATATCAACATTAGACGCTGTATACAGCAAAAATTTCACCCGCAACAATTTACGGGCTGAATCAGAATCAGAATCATTTATTTTGCTAGAACATTACACAGATGGTACAATTTGTCACGTCAGTAGCAGGGGCGGCGCCTCCATACAACTCGATTCCCACCGGCTTGCCTAAAATTTATTGCTACATATACCAAACTTATAAATCATCATTAAAATTAAAAATATATCCACATTGAAAACACTACGTATTTACATTACCTTGGAATTGATAACACGATTTACTAAAGCTTCACGAGCGGGCGCGCAAAGTCAAGCTAGTTAAGCCTAAACTTGACTATTCATTCATAAGACACTACACGGATACGAAAACTCACACACACACTCATAAAGTTTGCTATAGAGAGTCCGCGCGAATGAGCTTCAAAGCAACTCGGTCTTGAATCGAGTTATTCATTTGAATAAAAACCTTAAACGTAATAATTAAGGTTTATATTGGAAAAATGCACACACACATTCATAAAGTTCACGCGAGTACTGAGGGGCCTACCGCGAACCCCGAAGTACGCAAATTGCGGGCAACTTTCTCTTTTACTCCAATCATGGTGTAACTAGAGTGACAGAGAAAGGTGCTCGCAATATTTGCAAACCAAGGCGTTCGCGGTAGGCCCCGTAGTACACGGCCGCAACAACGTCCGTTATATTAACATGCTGCTTTATTTGAATTTAAACTTTAAATACAAACAGGTAAGATTTATTTTAGAGTGTAATGTTTCACAATTTTGAATCGAGTAGCGTTTGCCGCGCGTATGCTTAATATTGCCATACAAAAACATTGAATTGAATAAACGGGTAAAATTTTATTGTATTTTGCTATAATTAATACCAAGGTTTGTAAAAACCTTTAAAAAAAGATACATTTTATTACATAATCCAAGAAACTTATGTAGTTTCAATTTTTGTAATTTGATAACGAACGTTTCTTCAAAGAAAGTTCTGTTTGAAGGTTTGTAGTAATAGGTTTTAGAATTCGTGGGTGAAAATGGAATAATGTTATGACAACACTCCCGTCTCGGTTGTTCCCAAGGCTTGTGTTTTTATGTGATTTTAGTTAGTTTTGTGCATTTTATATATTATTATGTTACTAAACCAAAACCAGTGAATTTTTATGCGTATAAGTGTTGGATATTGTTCGTAGCGCAGGTGTTTTCAAGGGACTGACCTTGTTTTTAGGAAAAGGTACTTTCTTTTATTTTACTTATGGCCGCGTTAGTCCACTTCGATTGTGGTTACCGATTAAACACAGAAATGGACTTAAAAACTCAGTATAAACTACTATATCAAAAAAATATTGATAACGTTTTAATTCAAATAGATTCCCGATATCGATCATTGAATAAACTCACTTTCTTGGATTTATTAAACAAACACAAATACACCCAATATTGCAGATTATTCCCCGATGAAAAAATATCCGATTTAATGAACGAGTTTCCAAATGTTTTCAATTTCACGGCCTTAAAAAATGAATTAAATGTTATGTACACCTCGCCAAGTCTAAAATACATTAGACGCGTACGAACTTTATTTGTACCTCCACAATTCATCCTTGAGGGACATATTCTCGCAACTTTTAACTTTGTGTCACATTTTTTTGACTCTTCCCGTATCGGTTGTATCCGCGGAAAGATCGTTTTCGGCCTTGAAGCGCATTCATACCTACACGCGAAATTGTCAAAAAGAAGAAAGATTGTCAAATTTGGCCATAATTTCAATAGAAAAACATTTACTGCTAAAAATTCAAAAACGTCACGAATTTTACGATAGTGTTTTGGCTCATTTTGTTAAAAATGACCGCAGAATTATGTTACAATACAAATAGACTGTTATTTAAAGCCTAAATCAGAAATTATCATTAAAAAAATTCAATCAGCTTTCAACCTATTTTCAGTTTAGGTAAATGCATGTTTTTTTTAATAAATATTTAGCGTTAGCAAGAGGTGTTGAGACTGTTAAGTCTATTACGGCTCGAACACACGGACGCGGATCCGCGCGCCGTGGCGTGGCGTTGTGCAAACGAGACATCGCTATGTAATGACCATAGCGCTGTCTCGCTCGCAAAGCTTTACGGCAGGTTGCTGGTTTCGGTTTAATAATGTGCAAGATAGTTTTTAATTGGTGTTTTTTAGCTGGTGATTTAAGCTTTGCTTTACTGATTTGGTCATTTCTTATTTCATTAAAACGTGTAATCCTTGTGTTTTTTAAATAACGCGTGGAACGTGCAGGGATTAACAAAACCTAAAAGTAGTTTTGATGATATTTGCAGGTTTAGTAAACGCACGTTTTTCTAAATAGGTGTTTAGGGTTTGAAAGACGTGTTGAGTCTATTAGGGCAGGTTTCGGTTTAATAATTCAATAATAGGTTTTAATTGACGTGTTTTAACTTGGTGATTTTGTTTCACTAATATGGTCATATTTTAATTAATTTACATGTGTAATGTTTGTATTTTTTAACCAACGTGTGTGCTGCTTAATTCACCGTTTTTTTTTGTAAATAAGCAAGTTGCGTTTGCAAGAGGTGTTGTCTATTAGAGCAGGTCGTTGGTTTCGGTTTAATGATGTGCATGATAGCTTTTTAAGTAATGATTTTTACTCGGTATTTTAAGTTTCACTGGTTTGGTGTTTTTTTATTTAATTAACATTTGTAATGCTTGTGTTTTTTTTAAACTAACGTGTGTTACGTGCTGGGATGTGAATGCTGTTCAAAAGGCTTTTTTCAAAGCCGCTTTTGTCATACTCGATATACACTGTTTACGTGAAGTCAGTGATGACTAGTATGGCAAAGGTGGTTTATGCACTAACTGCAAAAGGTCGCGCCCAAGGACACACATAACGCACGCTTCACTTTTATCACGGAAAAATAAGTACATAATGTCAAGGTAAGTGTTTTTTTTTTGGTCCGAGTTGCCTAGCCAAAATTTCCACGGTCCGCTACTCAGTAGATAAGTTACATGAATGCATGTTCTGCCAAACTTGGCATACAAAGCTTACACTAAGTATTTTAAGTAATAGCCTAAGTTTACGATAACATTAAATTTCTATAAGTAATAATTCGATAATTCCGAAGCTACGAAAATTATTATTATAATATAATATAAAATATAAATGATTTACGTCATTACTTAATAAATTAAAAATATTGATTCCATTGTACTCAATACTTATTTAAAAATATATATAATTATTTGATTTTGGTAAAATAATATTGTTATTTCTTAAGACATGCGATCTATTATTGGATATACACTGGTAAACGCTCACTTATGGAGAATAACCGGAAAAGCACCCGTACATAAGAAGATCCAAACGCGCAAATGGCATTGGATTGGGCATATCCTCAGGAAGCCGGACACCCACCTATCCAAGGTGGCCCTGACCTGGAAGATGCCCGGAAAACGGAAACATGGTCGCCCTAAATCTACTTGGTGCCGTTCCGCGGAGCAAGAGTTGGGTGTATTGGGGATGGGGTGGGAGGAGGTTACCCAAGCTGCCCAGGACCGGAGTCAGTGGAAGAAAATGGTTCGAGCCCTACACCCCAGCAGGGGGTAACAGGATGAAAAGAAGAAGAAGACACTGGTAATTGGATTTGTTTTTGTAAATAAATATGCTAACCAAGAAGATGTATAATGAAATGACGGTCATTATCTTATGTTTAACAACTTTCACTTTGCCCAGAAATCGCGAAAAAAATTTTAGTCTTCCATAGAAAATGTCAAGGTCAGAGAGCCAAAATGTATGAAACAGCCAATTCTTTTGGCGATTTCGGGGTTGGTTCCATAGTTAAGTTGCTCAGTATGACATATATATTCACCCCGTAAATTATTGCAGGTGGTAAACTGAAATAAATGTCATACACTAAGAAAAAGTGGCCAAGGCCTCCAGTGCCCCAGGCTGGAATCGAACCAGCGTCCTCTGCTATCGCGGCAGGTGCCTGAGCCACTAATAATTAAGTTAATTTGTTCTAATACTTCTAATAGTACCCTGCATGTTTATGTCAATATACCAATGACATTAAAAAAGTTCTAATAATATGTTCATCATACGATCGAAAAACTTTACACTCCTTTAATAAAGTAAATGAAACAAGAAATTTCTCCACACGATATTCATTACAAAGTCTGTGATTAATACGCGAAACTTTTCGGGTAATGATACTCGCAGGTGCGGCACCTACAGTATTTATACAGGGTGGGATGTTAGACTAATCTGGAATTTTGTTATTTATAAATCCCTAATAATATTATAAATGCGAAAGTGTCTGTCCGTTACCTCTTCACCCTTAAACTGCTGAACCGATTTAGATAAAATTTGGTATGAATGTAGTTTGAGGCCCGGAAAAGGAATAGTTATTATGAATCATCATTATTTTATTGTAATGCATAAAAGGTCGTGTTAGGTTAAAAAACATAGTTTGTTTTGCTCGGGGCAAGAGAAAGAGTATGAGGATTCCTTACGATTGATTTTCTTACTCCATCTAACGTTATAGGTGCACATTAACAGCCACCCCACACTAGCTTCTTTTGAGCGTCAGCGTCTAGTCAGCGCTGTGGGTAATAGCGCCGATGCGCTGTTATACCAACATTGCGTCGAGCAGCAGTTATAGAGTTGACTGCCGACACTCGGGAGACGCTAGTGTGGTCCTAACTGCCAACCACAAAATACCCCGTCTGAAATGCCACCGCGTATAAAATTACAGCCAGTATAATGGGATTGCCGTCACTTGGGTCCTTTGTCCGCGGACCAGAGAACGCTATGTGCTCGCATTAATTAAAAAGTAATTTGTCCGATGAAACATTGGTAAGTCAATGCAAAAGATACATATAGCTAATCATACTACTCGTAATGCTTGTGTATATTAAACTAATTCTACGGTTTAAACGTGTTTTAGTCATTCGCGCGACATGTTACGGAGAGCCTAGGTCTCCTTTCTCAAGCATTAACAGTGCGAGCAGCGTTCACGACGGCCGTGCTTCACGTACTGCTTCGCGTCGCGTCGCACGCTGCGCGCGCTCTGAGAGAACAGTTTTAATTCGATTATTGCTTATGTATATTATTGTATATATTTCAGATACTTAGGAGAGTCCATATTAACTTAATCTGCACCGATTATGGTGGCACGCTTAAATTCTGACAAATTCATGTGGCCACCTCATGTGTCTGTCATCAGATCAGCTGATCTGCACGGCTACCACAAGTTCACATTTGATATTTACGGCTACTGCGTGAACTAGATCGCATTCCCTCTCCATCGCACCAATACATCAGTAGACTGCGACCGAGTTTTAGACTGCATAATTGGTTCGAATTCGTGAGTGACATCACTGAACTAGCACCATTCTTAGTGCCCGTAGGGGCCGGCCTTAGATATATGTCAATGGTCGCGAACGTAAACGTCAACGCGTCGTAGGCTTCTGGAGTCTGGACACAGAAGGTGGCCACATGAACTCAGTGATAAAACAACACAACCTAATTGTGTTTGAGTTTGTTAAAATTGTTCCGAAGAGTGTTAGTTGCTGGTTTAAAGAAAAATACAGTCAGCAATAAAAGCTTGTATCAAAATAAAGTTTTTGACTAACAACTTAGGTACTTAAGTGCCTACAAAGCAGCAGCGACGCTAAGTTAAGAGATATAATTCAAAAATAATCTTATTCTTCTTTCTTTCAGAGTTTTATTTTATTATATGATTAAGTACCCCCAAAATATTTTATGATTGGACTTTACTAGTAGGTAGGTTTTCCTTTCAAGTAAAAGTGAAGCAGTAAATAATTTTCTTAAGTAAATCCCACGGGACAGCCTGTTAGGGAAGGTTAGGACAGCCATTACAGTTTCTAGTCACAGATTATAATATTAAAATACTCGTAGAGATGTCAGTCTCATATGTATGTATGGCTTTTCTACATTTTTGATCCTTTCCAAGTAAGATAAACATAAATTATACAAATGAATAAACCAACGACCCAATTCGAACTTTAAGATAGGTACGTCAAATATTAGGTCTAGATACGATATGGATCAGATATGTCAGTTTTCAAAGCGATGTTTTTGTTTGAAGAAACGTCACTTTTGACACTGACATATCCTAGTATTTGACGTATCTTAAGTTCGAATCGTGCGTGCGCACGCCCAAATATAAAAATGGCGATAGGCTGGACATGTAGCCAGGCTTTCTGACTAGCGCTGGACCTTGCAAACTACCACCTGGAGGGGACCTGCAAATTATGTAAACACTGACTTAATATTAATGTAATGTAATCCTGAACTCAAAATGAAAGGCTTTTTTTATTTATTTTTTGAAGTTTGAATCGCTCCGTAGGAATAATAATTCTGAAATCATGTAATCGCTAAGCAAGAATCTCGTTTCGAGATCGCCGGTGCGATCGACATTGATCTGATTGCGTGTCTAATCTGACATAAGCATTTTTTAATCTATCTTCATTTCATAGACTGTTTTAAGCACACGTTTTCACGAATAACTTTAATAACCTTTCATAAATTGTGGGAAACTCCATCTGGCGTATAAAAAGCAAATGTTGCAGTATTGTTGAGTTTAATTTTCCGCTCCATTTATGGTTTATGGATGACCGGCGTTATTGCATACATTTGCAATTCGGCAGCCATTTTGCAGAATGGAAAGGTGTTCGGAATTGGGTGTTTTTTTTAATTGAGGTCGTCTTGTTTAGGGTTCCGTACCCAAAAGATAAAACGGAAAAGGTTAATACATACCTACTAACAGGGCAAGTTAAATAAAACCTCGTAAAAATGAATCAGAAACTGATTACGGAATATTCACAGATTTCAAAAGTAAACAGGTCCATTCATATATCTCCGACCAAATATTCTAGTTTGGTGTGCCTCGCGGAATGCGACGCGATTGGTTGATGAGTTCGCATCACGCGCGATTGGTCGCAAGTAGTTGCCTTGGACTGCATGCTTGGCTCGCATTCATGACCGTTGACACCGGTGTGTTGGCACCATTCTTGGTGTCCGTAAGTGTAAGGCCGGAGTGGACGCTCGAAGCGGAGCGTTCGGCGGGGCGTGCAGCGTGGCGTCGGGCTCACAAGTGATTTGAGCAGCGTGCACAAAGGCCGCTGCTATACGTTTGCATTTGACATGCACGCCGCACGCCCCGTCTCGCTGCACGACCAACTCGAGCGTCCACTCAGGCCTTACACTAAGGCCCGTTTTTTCAAAGTAATATATTATAAATCAATGGGAATATTCAATAACTCGAGCGAGACGCGAACTCGATATTTCTGGATACGAGCACACCGCTTTACCAACCAACTTCGACTTTTGTTCGAAATTGTTTTGTAATTTTCCTTTATTACACATATTGTTGGTTACTCATATTCTGTCTTAGATTTAGTATTTTCTAAGACGGATAATACATTAAAATGTACCTATTACACCTACAATACTTGGCTAACTTGACCTTTTTTGGAAGTTATAAAAAAAATTCTTCTAACTTTTTTAAAGGTATAAAAACCAGAAAAGGTAAATTCGTAAAGTAGATTTATAACTTGTAAATTTGGCTTTATTACTGTAAACTGGAGTTTAACTGAGTGAGTTATAAAAGGAAAGATTCGAAAACTTTTAAACGGTCTTTATGGATTTTTATTCCGACTTTTAATACAATATAATAAGCAGCTGTTATTAAGGGGCTGTCAACACCCAATGTCCTTGAAATTGATGTTACTTAAACAGTTTTTTAAGATAGACTATTTGTTTTAGTCAAGTAAGAAAAATATATGTTCATATTAATTGTATTTCAAAGACCGTGGTTGTACTCGATACATGATTGAACGAAATCGGCTCGATAGAAAATAATTGCAAAGATTGGTCTTAAAATCACAATTAAACGGTTCTATGTCTTTATTGTTTCGACTTATGGGTCTGTAATTAAAATCACAATTTCAAAACATTTATATCTAAACCGCTAACGAGTAAAATATTACACTAATAATCCACTTTTTTTATTTAAATAATTTTCTTATTATTCCCTTGCCCAGGCCCAGTAACATGCGACAGTGCTATCTCATTTACTCCGATACAAATAGACAGTGTGCGCGCTTTAGGTATTGACATCCTCTTAAGGCCTCGTGGGTTCAGGGTTTTCTGAAGCGTAACACGTGAGCGAAATGGCTGTACGTGCCAAGGATCGCGGGTATCATGGTTTTGTATTTTTTTAATAAGTTTTAACAAAAATCAAACTAAAACTTCGCATTTTTAGAAGCAATGACATTGCTTCTAAAAATGCGAAGCATTTAGCTTTCGTGCAAAAATTGTTAAAATGTTTAAGGCGCCCTTTATGAGTCTAAAATTAGCGTTTTTTTTTCTATTGAGCCAACGTCAAGAAATCAGGTTTCTAATCAATGATGTTACTAGAAAAAGGACTCAGGATTGCTATTTATTTTTTTGGTAACCGTATTGCGATCAATAAATTGCTACGATTTTTTTTACTCTCCCAGCTGAGCTTAATATTACCCTGTAGTTGACTCTGTTCACCCAGCTCAGATCACCCGGGTCAATTAAGTAAACTAAAAATACACTTAGTTACCTGCTCCTTGATATTACCTGGATTTATGAATCAGGCGTTACTTTAAGGAAACCCATTGTATTGAATAATGTTTTGCTATTTCACCAAAATATATTATCATATCATTATAAAAGTCAGTGCAAACTGCTGTTTAGTAGCGTATCCGTACTACTGCAGTATTGCGGCGTGACATTACTGCCGACTGCATTGCTGCCGCAAATGTCGGACTTCCGAGCAGCAACATCGATTTTACATTTGCGGAGGTAACACAGTCGGTAGTAATGTCGTTTGCAGTAATGCAGTAAATACTCATAGTGTTGTGTTCCTGCCGGTGAGTAAGGTTGCCAGAGCTCAACGAGGGTGGGAAGGGGTTAGGGTCGGCAACGCGCATGTAACTCCTCTGGAGTTGCAGGCGTACATAGGCTACGGATACTGCTTACCATCAGGCAGGCCGTATGCTTGTTTGCCACCGACGTAGTATAAAAAAAAAATCCGAAAAAAAACTCAAAAAGCCACGATTTACATTCAAAAAGTTATGCTGTCAGTTTTAAGATTTTAAGATACCTAGTTTATTTACGACCGGTCTGGCCTACTGGGTCACTACCCTCTACCTTGCCTATAAAGCCGATGGTCCTGGATTCGAATCCCGGTAAGGGCATTTATTTGTGTGATGAACACAGATTTGTTCCTGAGTCATGGGTGTTTTCTATGTATATAAATATGTATTTATCTATATAAGTATATGTTTATCGTCGCCTAGTACCCATAGTACAAGCTTTGCTTAGTTTGGGGCTAGGTTAGGTTATCTAGATCAGTACCCCTTAGTGTAAATATTTTCGACAGCGAAACGTGACGTACGCGTTTGCGTTAAGTGTCATTTTGTATGAGATTTTTGACTTTCCAAAACGTCCCGCTTGGCGCGCTGTTCAAAAACCCATACAAAATGAGACTTAACGCAAACGCGTACGTCACGTTTCGCTATCGACTAAATTTACACTAGGGGTACTGGTAGAGGTTAGGTAGTGTACATATGAGAAGTCCCCCGATATTTATTAATATACTTATTTTATTTTATTTAGTTTTCAAGTAGGCATATTACGCTTATGAACGGAAAATCCGAAAAAAAAGCTACGCCGGCTCTAACCCTACACCTCTGACCCGAGAGAACTTAAATCCCTCCTAAATTGGAGGAGGGTATCTCAATATGGGACCGGCAAGAAACTCGGCTGTACATATCTTTTCAAAACATTAATCTTATAACTAACATGCATTAATTAAACGACATGCTTAAATGACATACAACATAGCATGAACATAATATCTGGCTGGTATTAGTTCCGTTGCTAAACATTGTTATAGAAAGAAAATAGAGCGAGTAGAAGTTTTGTATGTAAATTTGTGATGCTGGAGATATTAATGCTCCTTGAGCACGATACTAATTTAACAACTTGTTACTAGAGACGTCACGAATATTCGGATTTGCATTAGTATGTACGAATATTCGCATCATTTTATACACTCGCATTCGCACCAAATGAAGCGAATGTTTTGCGAATGCGAATGTGCGCAGGTCATGTCCTGTCTTGTCGACTCGCGTATGGACAGTGCGCGCAAACTGTTTTCAAGTAACGCATTTTGACCAGTAGACAGCATTTTTCAACACTTTATAACATCCCGTTCTAAGGTAACAATTAACATATGTTTTATGCACTAAAGATTTTTTCTAAGTAGGAATGATAATAACAACTACGATTCCCTAACATTTCGTATTCACATTTAGACATTCGCATCCTGGACATTCGGATTCGCATTCGCGAATGTGAATAATGCGACTTTCGTGACATCCCCGCTTATTACGGTTGCGAACTGGTTTTGATACAACTATAACGATTGTCTTCGCGATTTTCGCGCATCTCACGTAAGAATTTCACTTAAATTCGCATGCACTAATTAAGCATCTTCAAAAAAAAAAAACAATCAATAATAATTTGATTATAAGATAAAAACTGTAGCAAGTTGTTCAATCTGGATCGGCCTTAATATCGGCGTAAAAGGCCCGAGGGGCCAAAGTTCCCTTTAAATGCGGAACATCACATAATTATAGATAGAAAGTTGTTTCCGAAATAAAAGCTTCCGTATCCTTATAAATAAGCAAGGGGATTACGTTGACGTGAAATTAATTTTGCACCTGAAAAGTAAATTTGCAATAAATTATATTTACGGACCTATTTCGTTTGTAAAACGAACGACATTAGGATTATGGTGTTTTACTTTGAGAGGTGTTTTTGGAGGAATATTGAGTTATGTTTATTTTGCAAATTAATGTGGCTATTAATCAGTAGGTTTTTTTAATGATAGAAAGAGGCAAACGAACATACGGTTCGCCTGATGGTAACCACAGCCTATGGACCATCGCAACACCAGAGGGGTTGTGTGATACCGGAATTTAATATGGGACAATGCCTTTGAGATATAAAGCTACACACAAATAAAAAAATAGTACCTACTATTGGCGTATTTGTATGAGTCTTTAAGATTACCTTCCTTAGTCCCCAAAATAAATGAATAAATATGCATGTAAAATATTACATGCATATATATGTATGCATTCATATCGAAAAGAATTCTACTGTATGTTTTTGGATTATATTTCTTATGTAAGACTAAAATCATTATACAGGCTGAAATTGTTATATTTGACCATACGCTGAGGGGTAGATATATAGGTGCCGTACCGTGCCATATACATTTTGATGAATAACAGTCATATTTAAAGTTTATATGGAACAGCTGATTTGTTTTCGTGATTTTGGGGTTGGCCCCATAGTATAACAATTTCACCCTTTATATTCTTTACATTAAAAATACATATTCAGCTAGACTTAAATCGCCCGGAATATGAATCGTGGTAACACTGGTAACCTTTATATTGTTTTTGAGCTCCCGATATTTCGACGCAGTTTCATATTTAAGTCTAGTGAAACTAACCGTGAATCATTCAAAACGGTTAACATAATCAGCTATTATACATTATTACTAGTTCGGTATACTAGCCGTAAAACGACCGGGCTACTTGACCTTGCCCTTGGCTTCACTTCATTCATAGACTGATCTTTGTGGCTATTCATGACTCATCTTAAAAGATCAGGCCGATTTATGATTCTAGACTACTACTATTTCAATAGTTTCTGTTATTTAGTAGGCATTCAGAAACCCTCTTAGAGGTTTTATTTCATTTATTTAGAATTATGTGAGCAAACGTATTGAAAAGATTCCATTTTTATATTTTAATACGTAGGTACCTTTTCTATGGACATAAAAATACAAAGCGAATTTAAAAGTATAAATTCCTACAATGAAAGGGATTCTGTGGGACTTATCGTACATTGTTAGAGGCTAGAAAGAGGCCAACAGATGGACGACTTAGTTTGAAGACGAGATATTTGGAAGATTATTCTAGCGTCCAGATAATTTTGGCGTGTTGTTTCATCTGTTACTATTAATGCCGACTGTACAACTAAGCGCAACTTTTTAGTCGAGATTAAGACAATCCTTTGCCTTATTTCTAAACAATGGCGTGAAATAGTTATTTACGATACAAATGCGAAAAGTAGGAACGTTCTTCTCATGATCATCATCCTCGACCTTAGCCCATTTATTTGAGGTCGGCCTTCGCTGCCCTTTTTCTCCATTCAGCACGGTTCTATGCTAGATTTGCGTCTAGCTGTAGTTCTTGTAGGCTTTTATTTACCGTTTTCGACCAGGTGTCTGGTGGTCTCCCGCGTCCCCGCGTCGTCGGTGGAATCGCCAATGCTATTTTGACCATGTGATCTGAAGGTCGCCTTTGTACGTGCTCGAACCACAGCAGGCGTTTCTCGACCAGCTTGTCTGTGATCGGTGCGACTTTGCAACTGCACCTGATGTACTGGTTCCTGGCCTTGTCTGGAAGCGTAGCATGCAGTAGTGTGTAGTGTGTAGCTTGTTTAGATGGCATTTATTTGTAGCCCAGCACTCAGAACCGTATAGCATTAGAGATTCTACTATCAATAAATACAAATAAAAGTATCGTCTGCCGCTATAAAACAACACAACAGTTCATATTAATAGGTATAATATATTGTAAGTCATTTAACAGTTTCTCTGCTAAACTGTCCCATTAGAATATCTGCATGTTGCGTGACGCCAACATTATAGATATTTATTACTTATGGGGAACTAGAACTAGGTACCTATTATTTTCAGTAAATAACTACCAACACATGTTTTATAAAATTACCTATGTTTTTAGGGTTCCGTACCCAAAGAGTAAAACGGGACCCTATTACTAAGACTCCGCTGTCCGACCGCCCGTCCGCTTGTCCGTCTGTCACCAGGCTGTATCTCATGAACCGTGATAGCTAGACAGTTGAAATTTTCACAGATGATGTATTTCTGCAGGGCTAAGATGGACAGCTGTCTATCATTTGTCACCATACCTGTCACGCTCTTACAAATATGTAAGTGCGAAAGTGACGCATGATATGACAAGTGACAAAGACACGACCATGATACCGCTGCTGTTGCCGCTATAACAACAAATACTAAAAAGTACGGAATCCGGAATTTAAAATGATTTTGTATGTATAGGACAGTTCGTAGAATTCTCATGTTATACAATGCAGATCCTTCCCCTTAAACGGGCATAAAAGTGTGAGAAATTACGTGATATTCAACCTTATCGTTGAAACATCTGAAGGCCAAAACTGTGAAAAACATACTCCATTCCATCTGACTTATGAAGGGTAAATATACAAAAAAAGCTTTTTGTATCCACAGACAATGCATCAAATAATATTCACTCCTAAACCCAAATCTATCTTTGCAACTATACATCACTTCACATCATTCACAAAGTAGTGAATATTTTTTACGAATGTCTAGACTGCGAAATCTAGATCGTTTATCAGTCTCTATGACGCGAGTAAAACTCCTATTTCGGTCTTGAATAACAAACCAATCAGTGATATAAATATAGTATTTGACTTCTTTGACATTAAAAATTATATTTGACTGGTATTTAGGTACAGTCACGTCTGAAAACATCGACACGATTGAAGTGCCAAAAATACGCATATAAACGACCTTATGGCCCACATACTAGGGTAGTGTATACATATTTTTAGCACTTTGTCCGTATTGATACTTTCAGACGTGACCGTACTTGAGTTTACGAGCTTGAAAATAATATATAAGTGTATATGTTTTATTTATAGGTGTATGGGGTCAACGGACGAACTTGGAAAACACAGATTTAAAGTTTCAAAATGTTAAAATCATGATGTCAAAAACTAAACAGAACTTAAGCTAAGCATCAAATTACCTTCAACGTTTCGAGAGATTTAAGCGGCGTCTAAGTATTCTAGTAGAGAGCCCCAAATAAAATAAAAACAAATCACAATTCAAATACATATTTCAACTTTTTTTAGGGGGTAGGGTTTTAGCGTACCTCGAAAGGAAAAAACGGAACCCTTATAGGATCACTTTGTTGTCCGTTCGTCCGTCTGTCTGTCTGTCAAGACCCCTTTTCTCAGGAACGCGTGGAGGTATCAAGCGAGGTCTACTGTACCTTGGAGCTGTGAAAAAATTTAACTTCTAAGCCAACGCAATCAAAAGATACAGCCGTTTATGCCGCAAATTTCCGCAAATTTTCGACACTCGCAAAGGAATCAAAACCTACAGGTTGAACTCAGAATATTGAAATTTAGTACGAAGCAACGTCTTCGAAAACCGTACATTTTTAGTTATATTATATAATAATATAAACCTACAGGTTTGTACGGAAGCCTCGGTGCGCGAGTCCAACTTGCTTTTGGCCAGTTTTTTTTTCTTTTGAAATACCAACAAATTATCTTCATCAAATATTGTGAGATTAAACCTTAATGCAATTGCATTAAGTGATTAAATTGTCTTGTTTATCACCTATAAACGTAGGTGCAATTAAAATATGTCACTTGATATGAAGATCCTAAACAATATGACCCATTCCATTAGTTTGAAAATAACTTTTTTATCACTTTATCAGTATCACGTCGACATGGCGGCCATATTCCCGGGTCATCTTTAAACCAACTGATTTTATGGATTTTTCAGTTTATATTCGCCGTAAACTGATATAGACTTCCTCTCGGTAGATAACGTAAAAGTTTTATGCCACATGCTCTTCTCCATGCATAATATCCAATTATCCACAATAGCCATTTAAAAAAATGCAATTGTTTATTGCGTTTACGCGTTATAAACGCGTGTGTTGTGTTCCTGCCGGTGAGTAAGGTTACCAGAGCTCAACGAGGGGGGGGGGGGGGGGGGGGGCGGGTTTAGGGACGGCAACGCGCATGTAACTCCTCGAGTTGCAGGCGTATGTAGGCTACGGAGACTGCTTACCATCAGGCGGGCCGTATGCTTGTTTGCCACCGACGTAGTATAAAAAAAAATCTAAATTCGAACTGGTTTTCAAATGGTTTATATGGCTGTTATGCGTGCTGAGGCAATGTTGACATATATGACTAATAACTAAAGTTTCCACTGGCTGAATGGTACGTGATCGAGTCATACACGGACTTAGTTCTAGTACCCTATACCCTAAGGAATATTAATGATACAAATGCCCATATGCTTCCATCCTAGAGATGATACTAAGCCTCATCGGGATTTTCATTCTACTCCGTTTTATAAGTACAAAGTAACCCTTTACGACCGGTTCAATATAATCCTGCAAATTACTTTTAAAAAATCCTGCCCGCAAGTAAATTGTCTTTTCGAGCTCAGACCTATTCCGATCGAATCTGCAGACATTAGCGACACGTTTCAGTACTAAATACCGCAGGTCAGTAGGATCAGTCTGTCGCGAGACTGCTTTGAAGATGGTGGCATTTTTTGATGGGAGTAGTGGCACACGTAAGTTCTTAATTTTGTATAATTTTGGTACCAAATTTGTTATGTAATACTTAATTATTACTGTAAAAGAGTTGTGTGTGTTTAATTAGCACAAATTAGAGTAACAATAAGTGATTAAGGGGAAACTACATGCTAGTAAAAAAGAAGTGCACGAATTTGTGGGTTCGGCCGTAGCCCGTAAATCGATGGTCATAACTATTTGCAAGTTTTTGTCTATCCGGCTTCTGCGCAGAAAATCAAATCAAAAGAGATAGTCATATGTTTGATAGTTTTATAACACTTTTCGTTTTGTAATGTTAGGTTTGTGTTTTTTTTAAGCGTCCATTAAGAGGCAAAAATTCCTTGAAATTTTGTGCAATAATGATACGAGTATATCACTTATTGAGGAATTATACGATGACCTCGAAGAATTCCCTTATTCGCTTTTTTGGCTCTGATATCAGGTATGTCACTAGGGTTAGATCCAGCTGTTATTTTACACTTAACTTGAAGGGATAATATAAACAGCTACAAAGGACGCCAAAGTAGTTGTTTATATCATCATATAATCTTTACAAATATAACTTATGGAAGAACTCAACGCGGTTTACACAGCATGGGTAGAGTAATTGTGAATCGAATTCCTGACAGATCGAGTTTGACATTCAAAGGCGACAATGCTATGAAAAGTACCTAAAGAGAGTCTGCTGATGGTGACAGACCCAGTGGCACTAGTTAGGAGGAAAGACAACAAATATGTTTTCCTACTGTCTAACTGCTCGGAAAAGATCAGCATTAAGGTTGTCAAGAGATGGGAGATAAAGATTCGGTCATACGTGTATATTACAGCTTCAGAAATAGTTATGAACTAATAAACCCATGGGAGGTGTGGATATACCTTTTTTAAACAAGAAGATGGACACTGAAACTAAATTCTTTCTTTCTTTTTACATGTGAATGATTCATTTTATGGATATTAGCTTGGTGAGTGTATGAAATGGAGGGCACACTAAATTGATTGTGATGCCATAGGCCGTCCTAGGTGCGAAATACTGGATTTACTCGATTTTCGCTTCAAAATCTTAGAAATGTTGGTTAAACCACCAAGAAAACGACGTAGTGAATGTCTAAGACGTCTGAGTGATGTTTCAGATGATGCTACAATTTGACGATACCAAATCTCCAAGAGCCCGCCAATTTCAGACTGCTTCAGACTGCTTTAGCAGGGCTATTACTCGTTGTATTAAATGCAACGTGTTCGTTACACGTCAAAATAATTTTTTCAAGCATTTCCTTTAGATGTAGTTGAATTGAGAGTACTTTACAAGTGTTGATTATTGTTTGTAATCATTCTTTATTCGTTAAGATGTTGATTCTTAAAGAAAATTGTGATATTTATGCTAAATTGAAGACTGATTACTTCTGCTACATGCATGTGCAGCATACACATGCTTTGTTCTATAAAATGTTGCGTTTTAGTCATATTATTTTACAAAACTAAATGATTTTGCACGTTCGTGCATTTTCAGATAGTTCCTGAACGTCACTTTCGTGCACGCGATTTTTTTTATAATAAAGGACACTAGGATTTTTTTAATCATTTTTCACGCGTATTTTATAACAATTGAAAACGATTCACATGCATTTTTTATGAATCTTTGCAAAATATTTTTCCCGGCCGTAAAGGGGTAAGATAGAATAGAATAGAATAGAATAGAAGCGTTTATTTGCAAGAATACGTAGGTACAAGGTGTTACATTAAATATTGTCACAGTATTCAGCCGAAACAGCATGCAAATATTAAAATATACTTATAATCTACTTATTCTAATCCCTATATATGCTAATATGACATATTCATATATTCCTTCACTGAATAAAAACAATTTTCTTGAAGCCACTTAGTCAATACATTCTTGAATTCTATATAATACAATATGAATACTCTTCAGAAAATGATACAGCTTAAAGAAAAAACAATTGATTAGTGATAGAGGCAGACAACAGGCGGTCTTATCGTTAAAGAGCGATCTCTTCCAGACAACCTTTAAGTAAGTAGTGTATCATTGGTTTTCATTTTACCTACGCGCTTAATTTCATTTTACCTAAGCGCATAATTGTTTTCAGCTCTGACAAGTCGTTGATAATCATTTGTTCTTTCTCTTACATTGACATTAGTGTTTGTTAGTAAGAGACAAAATTTTACAAAGGATTGCTAAGTTTATGAATAATGCTGCACCTATTAAGGGATCTGTGGTAGCCACTGAGTGAAACAGAATAATATTTTTTATAGCTCATAATCTCATAAATGACGCTATATTTTGTCATTACAGCTACACATCAGATAGGGTTCATTTCTATAAAAATGTGTGTATTCCTAGGAAAAGGATCCTAGTGTGGCAAGTGTTTACGGAGCTTTTTAGATGTTCTAAGTTTTCTTATCTGTAATTTCTACGCTTTTCGACATAATTCCTTTTCGTTAAAAATGACAAATGAGAAAAGTGTTTGTATAGATCATAAAAGTACGTATTAATTTATCATGCTTTAAGTTAAAAGGTGTTTTAGCAGAGTATATAATAAATAAATACAATACATGGAAAATATCCATAACTGAGGAAGAAATATTTGTAATGAACAAACAAATAAATTCCCTTACCGGGATTTGAACCCGGGGCCTCCTGCTTCGTAGGCAGAGTCACTACCGACTATTATAAAATAGGCTATATAAGAGACTAGGAGTCACTCAAAAAACTTAGATTTGTGTCGCGTATCTGGCGGACTTATGTGTCAATGTTCATACCAATTAACCAATGAATGGTAGGAATTAGGCACCGATGCGTTTGCAGGAGATCTGCCTAAAATCTACCAGACAAATCTGACGGATACAACTGTAAGTATCCCTCTATTGTAGGCATGTGGCGACCGACCTAATATTATCGTGTGAATTAACCTTTTCAAAGCCATAGTCGGCTGTTGCCGTCATTGCCAAGGACGCCAATGACGGCTACAGCCGACAGCATCGCCAATGCAATAAGAACTTAGGCGCGACTCCGTAAATAATAATTTTGTATAAATAATCGCGATCACCTGGCGTCCGGGGCAGGGCATATTCCTTCGCCGTCTGACATTCAAAAGGTTAAGAATGACACACACTAGAAAGGTGCGGGTCCGGGACGCGGCGTCCGATACTTCGTTTTCTAAAAATCACGTGATTGTCTATCACGCGTCTTATAAAACGACATGTCGTACTGAACGTTCTAGCGTGAGTCATCCTTTATTTGACCGCCTGACTATGGTCCCTTTTCTGAGAACCACACAATACATTTTATAGTATTATATAATAAGAATGTCCTATGAAATGTTCAATATCTAGTAGAAAAGAAAAATAAAGACAAAACTTATTATATATTCTATCTTTCCAACATAACAATTGTAAGTGACATTGGAATATCGGTTCGAATTCGAACTTGGAATTGTTTGCGCAAGAATACGGTAAGGGAGACCGAGTCGAGTTAAAATTAAAACAGAGGTAGGTTGAAACAACGTCAATTTTGAGACATCTATAATAATTTTACGGTTAGACTCACGTGTTTTTAGTCGACGCAACATTAAAGGAGATCTAGGCTCTCCGAAACATGTCGCGCGAGTGACTAAAAACATGTGAGTGTAAACCGTAAAAATAGTTTAATGTTAGTATATCTCACGATAATTTACATTTGACATCTACAGGGTCGTTATTAAGTCACCTGCAATAATTTACAGGATGAATATATAGGCCATACTGAGCAACTTTTACTATGGGACCAACCCCGAAATCGCAATTTTTTTTTACTCTCCTATACAAAATATCAAGGTCAGATAGCCAAAATGTATGAAACACACATTTTTTTGCGTTTCGGGGTTTGTTCCATAGTAAAAGTTCCTCAGTATGACGTATATATTCACCCCGTAAATTATTGCAGGTGGCTAAATAAACATCTTGTAGGTATAACTGTTATCGAACTGGAAAAAGTGGCCAAGTGCGAGTAGGACTCACCTATGAAGGGTTCCGTACCATTTATGACGTATTAAAAAAAACTACTTACTAAATCTCGTTCAAACTAATTTTCGGTGGAAGTTTGCATGGTAATGTACATCATATATATTTTTTTAGTTTTATCATTCTCTTATTTTAGAAGTTACAGGGGCCACACACACACACACACACACACACACACACACACACATTTTACCACTTTGGAAGTGTCTCTCGCGCAAACTATTCAGTTTAGAAATTGATATTGATGTATAAGTATGGGGAACCCCCAAAATTTATTGTTTTTTTTTTCTATTTTTGTGTGAAAATCTTAACGCGATTCACACAATACATCTTGTTACCAATTTTAAACAGTATAGTTCTTATAGTTTCGGAAAAAAGTGGCTGTGACATAAACGGACAGACGGACGGACATGACGAATCCATAAGGGTTCCGTTTTTTTGCCATTTGGCTATGGAACCCTAAAAACGATGTTTGGCCTCGTTCCATCATCCACTGGTTCCTCAATATGCGTCTTTGCTTCAAGACGATTACAAATACCGCAAAATTGACGTTGTTTCAACTTACCTCTGTTTTAACTTACCTCAGTCTCTTCTAAACAATTGAATGGATTTTCGAACCGCACTTACGGTTTTTATGCGTAGAGCAGTGTTGGAGATGAAGGATTGGTACTTACAGTGAAAAGTCTGTTGATGTCTGGATTTCGGTTTTATCACGGATTCTGTAACAAAATAATATTGTTTTAGTTATATTTTATAATCACCAACAAATTAAAACACGACCGAAGTAAGGAAGAATCATTTTTTTCTGTTCTATCATTGAATTAACACGATATTTTTTCTGGATTTTTTAAATGGATATATCATTTAAAAAATCCAGAAAAAATATCGTAGTAATTCAATTGACAACAGTATGACATACATAGCGACTTTCATGGTAATTGTCACTGTGACAAGGCATGAAAACGTTACGAAACGTTCTTGGAAACAAAATATTTCAATGTAAAGAAAGGTTATTTCAATGTAAAAAAATCAGAAATTTTATTTGCTTAAAACATGGTCAGTACAAAGGTATTATAACAGAGGTATTAAGTTTCACATGCTTTGTCAGGAAAGACATGCAAATATTTAAACTTATTCTAAACTATTATTACCAAACCATTATCAATTTATTAATTAACATAAGTACTTAATAGCTACGGGAAATTTCATTTCTCTTCAAGAATTCGTTAACAGAGTAAAAACATTCCTCTAGCAACCATTGTGAAAGTTTCCTTTTCAGTTCCCTTAAGGACAAGTTGTCAAGAAAGGTCTTTAAACGTACTTTAA
Source organism: Cydia pomonella (assembly GCF_033807575.1). NCBI lineage: Eukaryota > Metazoa > Arthropoda > Insecta > Lepidoptera > Tortricidae > Cydia > Cydia pomonella. Next base: position 21,483,790 of record NC_084714.1, on the reverse strand, counting down.
ATAGATACCAATATCAATTAGGTAGTTCAATTAGGCTAAGAATTAGACTCAAATAAGTCTGATTTGTATTATAAATATATAAAAAGGTGTATTTTTTTTAAGGCGAATGTATGAGAATTGTAAAGGGGAATTTCAAAGGGCTGGTGGGGGTAACGGCACCACTTTTCAGCCTGGCAACATCAGGTTTCCTGAAGCCTTCGAACACCACTACAAGGATCAAAATGGCAAAATAATTATACATACGATACAGTTCTAGAGATCTTGGTCTATTGCCGATATATTTGGTCAATTTGGCTGCGATTACCTTCGTACGTATGTTCATGATTCAAAGGCAATTCACCAGAATTTTATTCAATTGTAACCCAATTATGTCCATGTCGGTGTCGTAACGAGATCCATTGTTGAAAAATATCTATTCATACAGGAATCGTCTGCATTCGCATAACAGCCGTAACGGTTAAAATCTCATTCAGTTTGTTACCGTATTCTTGCACAACAAATTCTAAATTCAAACTGATATTTATTAGGAAAAGCATAAATACTTTTCCAAACATAAATACAGAAGTTTCTTTCCGATGTTTAATTTGCCATCATATAACTAAAAAGATTATTTTCAAAAGCCGTTGAATTCCTCAGAACGGTCACAAAATGTATATAAGTAGTTAAATGATGGCAAATGAAACATCGGAAAAGAAACTGCTGGATTCTAGCCTACCCTATAGGATTTTTTTTCCAAAACTTTAGAAAAAAAGTATGGTTTTAGAAACAAAACACGCGTTCGGTCAGATGAAAAAATCAGTTTTCGTAGTTAATCCGTCAAAATAGACCAAACGGGGATTATTAGTAAGTATCATGTATATTACAAGCATAAGTGAGTACCTTTGCAGCGTTTTGAACATATTTTTATTAAGAAGAGAAGATTTTTTGCAATAACTCAAAAACGACTAGATTTTCGGTATAGTTTTCGTACAAAGTATTTATTAAGCTTTTGTTTCACGATTTTGTCATATTTTTCGAAGTTCGGGGACACATATTTTTTTTCTTTCGGAGGGATTATTTCCGAAAATATTAACTTTACCAAAAAATGTTTTTTAGAGTCCCGTATTCGTTTTGAAAGAACTATCCAAAAAAACTCCATAGGAAAAATATTAATTTTTTTAATGGTTTTTATATTACCGTTCTGTCGCAACGCCTGATTTATGTATTCATGCAAAATTGCAGCATTCTAGCACTAACGATCACGGAGCAAAGCTTTGGACGGATAGACAGACGTACATGGCGAAACCATAAGGATTTCTAGCTGACTACAAAACCCTAAAAATGTGAAGATTATAATAAATAATAATAATAAATATTATAGGACATTATTACACAAATTGACTAAGTCCCACAGTAAGCTCAATAAGGCTTGTGTTGAGCTTAGACAACGATATATATACTATATAAATATTTATAAATAATTAAATACATAGAAAACACCCATGACTCAGGAACAAATATCCATGCTCATCACACGAATAAATGCCCTTACCAGGATTTGAACCCGGGACTATCAGCTTCGAAGGCAGGGTCACTACCCACTAGGCCAAACCGGTCGTCAAAATTCACCGGTCCGGATTATTACACCTCGAACCGGATAATATTAGGCCTCGAACCGGACCAAGGTCGCGGTCCGGTACGCCCGTCTGTTATAGGTTTTACAACTCTTTCACAATGCGTAACGCTGCTTATACAATACGTCTATTTCCGGCATGGCCAATGTCAAAACTTGCGTCGTACATCACAATAAATCATACAAATCCATCGCCACCAGCCGCCAATAACGAATACAAGCTTTTCACGATCGAATGATGCCGCTTATAGATTACCACATATAGATCTCGCTTTTTAGTAAGTGTTTTAAATAGACTGCGTGGTTGTCGCACACTGGCGGTTTTTTACTTGTATACTTCTGTTTTTTTTGCATTAGAAAGAATGCCGCAGAAGTCAGATGAGGATTTTTAAACAAAACTATCATACTTTACAGTACATATGGTGCTACTTTACCGCACTAGTGCGAAAATCAGCATATTACGTTACTGTGTCGAACATTTAAAGGGCCATATGTACTGTAAAACGTTGTACGATACATGTGCGAATAGGTAATTCGCAACTCGTGTCGATTTCGAATTACCTATTCGCACATGTATCGTAATGTACTATTATATATTTACAACATTATTTTCTGCAACAACCACTCTATTTTAATAAAATTTTGTTATTTAGTGTGCTCTCATTCTAAACAGAGATGTTTCCTATACAAACACAAATTAAATAATATGAAAAAATGATTAAATTATAACTCACGTAAACACAAAAAATAAAGTCATTGTACAGATTCAGGTAACATAAAATCGTGTAATTTTGGTGGAGAAATAAAATGGACTTCCCTTAAAAGATTAAACGTTTGCCTTTATACCTAAAATTTTGTTTATTTTATTTTAACCAGATTTGTGTAAAATAAAGTGATTTGTACAAGTTCGCAATATGTAGGTACTATTATTATTAATTTTTAGTTACTTACCTCTTCTCCCACATGTCATTATGTTATGTTTTATCTTATATATGTGTTTTTCACTATGCCCTGAAAATCAACGCCAAAGCTAAGGATAATAGTCATCGGCATATGCTGAGTGGCATCCCTCTCATTGACGTATTATAGGTTAACCTTGTGTATGACACCAAATAAACTATGTTTATTTGTAATACAACTACATCGAGTTAACAATACTAATAAAATGTGTCTAACCCAAACCGCTTTAAGTTCTTAGCATAAAAAAATTAGCGTACCTCGCCATCAAATGTCACAGTTTGACGAGTTTTATGAAATTTATAAAATGGTTTTTACTTTATTATGAATAAATAAATAAAAAACTATCATGTCTATTTTACGTGTAATAACCGCTAATCGTCATGTACGCTCCACCTAGTAGTAGTGATCAGTGATTACACACGCCTACGTTGTGAATGAAATTCCAAACAGTAATAAAAACACTGTAAATCTGTCAGTCTATCCTAACACTTCCTTGTTTTGCTTGTAGGATATTATGATATAGGAGAAAACGAGACGAATTGCCCGACGGTAAGCATTACCGTAGCCCATGGACACTTGCAACACCAAGGTTGCAAGTGCGTTGCCTGTATATAAGATGGAAGTACGCTCTTTTCTTGAAGGTTTGAAGGCCGGTCGGTCCGGAGTCACAGTTTCGACTTTAAAAGATAAATCAACTTTAACGGAGTATAATCGCGTCGGTACAATATATATATTGGTATTGTTTTTGAGCTGATGGCCTAGCGGTAAGAGCGTGCGACTTACAAGCCGGAGGTCGCGGGTTCAATGAATTCAAACCCCGGCTGTTACCCATGAGTTTTTCGGAACTTATCTACGAAATATCATTTGATATTTACCAGTCGCTTTTCGCTGAAGGAAAACATCGTAAGGAATCCGGACTAATCCCAGTCAGGCCTAGTTTACCATCTTGGTTGGAAGGTCAGATGGCAGTCGCTTTCGTAAAAACTAGTGGCTACGCCAATTTTTGGAATTAGTTGTCAAGTGTACCCAAGGCTCTCATGAGCCGTGGCAAAAATGCCGGAACAACGCGAGGAAGATCCTCGTCAAATTTGGTTTAATATTCGTGTGGTTCTTTTTTCGTCAATATAGTTTTTGGAAATTTTTCAAATTGATGGAGCCAAGGGGTCGTTCACGTTCACGAGGTCTCCCTAAAGCTCACAGAGCTACTAAATTTATCAGTTTCAATTATCTTATTTCTAAAACCCATGTTAAACTCAACCTAATCTTGGTTGTTTAGACGCTCTTTCCAAGACGAATGCCTTCCCTAACGCCACCGCAAGACACGTTGACATTGGCGAGCATTATCTGTGTAATTTATAGGTTTAACGAATGTTCCAGATACTAGACAGTGTTCCAGTAATGAATTTATTTCAATGTTCGCTGTTTAAAAGGTTATGCGGCACTTTTCGATGTCTAAAAATAGTAAAAATAATACGTCATAGTTTATACGATATAGTTTTTTTAAAAAGTGCAATTGCAACAAAATTATGGTAGTGTAGTGGTACATAAAATTATAGAAATTTATTGTGGGCGCCACTGAGCTTCAACAGGCAATACATCATACATCCATCTCTCTCTGCCGTATAAGGGCGTCCTTTACGTTTGATGTTTAACATTTGAGGATATCTAAAATTTTATGTAGCACTATAAATGTGGCTTTCCATCAGAGAACGGTCCTTATGATTCCTATGCATATGATCCTTTCCATTAGAAAAGGGCGCTTATACTCCATGTAACTTTGACGGACAGCCACAAATAAATTTAATATAATCAGCTTAAGTTAAGACTCTAAGCGCCACTTGCACCATCCGACTAATACGGGGTTAACCGGTTAAACCGTTAACCCAGTGTCAAATTGTACTGGTAACCATGGTAACTCCAGGTTTAACCGGTTATCACCGGCTTAGTGATTGGTGCAAGTGACCCGTAGAGGCTTAGAGACACTCGTCTTCGCAATATACCTTAGAATCGGTTAAGTCAATATATGTATATACAATGAGGCACACCCTTTACCCGCTATTTATACAATTTGCGTTGCATCTGTATAAAAAAATAAAAACGAAATCTCTGTTAAAATCTGGGACACGGCTCACCCAGCCTGTCACACAGCTGTCAGATCTATTCGTATATATGTATTGTTTCCTAAATACAAACTGGGTGCTAAGTTAATGGTATTGCTGACTGTACATATGGATCTTTCTAAGGATTTTCGGTACTATTTTTGTAAAAGAGTTTAGGCGGAGAAGGTAACTTTCTTAGAAGATCACTTTTGAGTTAGGTTATTACGTTCTGAGGACGTCACTTTCCGACTTTGCCACATTCTGAGTTCGTCCTTTTTTGAGTTCGTTACTTTCTGAGTACGTCACTTTTTACCCGACTGCCAAAGGAAGGAGGGTAATGTTTTTCGAGTGTATGTATGTATGTACGTATGTATGTATGTTTCTTTGTGGCCTCCTGTAGCCTAAATGGCTTGATGGATTTTGATGTATGAGGTTACTGGGGTATCGTTAGATTCGTCTTGATCACGGGAGTGTCATAGGATTGTGTTTTTTGGGGGTAAATAAAAAGTTATAAATTAATAAATAAAATACTTAAAAAAAAAACAAAAAACCCGACTGCACACTAAAAAAGAGGAAAACAAGCCCCACAAGAATATTGTTTTTGATGGTAAGTATCGCAGGCGGGGACCAATAACCATAAATGACTATAAGTAACCCTCTGTTGGTTGGTTGGTTTTTTCAGCATAGTAAGATTTAAGCGTATACCGGCACGAATAATGGATACCAGCAATCATATTAACTGTATGGCATACGGTAGCTTTTAATAGGTTACCTGTTGAGTTAAAGTCAGTCACAAATAGCCAAATTTTCAAAAATAAGTTGAAGTCTTTCTTGGTAGAGAAGTGCTACTATTCGGTAGAGGAATTTGTGAATTAACTAAATTTTAACATATAAAATTATAATTTTTTTTTTTCTAAATTTACAATTTGACATCCTACATTTATATAGTAATTAAATCCTAATTCCCATTTTGTTACTTTTCGTGTTTTTATGTCTTGATTTTAATATTAGTTGCATGTTTGTTGTTTTTGTTCATGTAGTTTTAAGTAGTTTTATAATAATTATAATTCAAAATTCAAACACAATGTAAATATTGTTTTATGAATAAATAAATAATAATAATAATATGTCCAACGTACAGTGTTTTTCAGTGGCCACTGAAGGGTAATACAAAACCATAAATTATATCATAACGGGAAACTGTCTTAAGGTTACGTTTAGATTCTGACTGCACCAGCATTACTACGGCATTATTGCAGCACGAGATATGAAAGGAATAACGGTATATATTTAAGATAGAATTAAGAATGTGGAAGTACTTAAAAGAATGAAGAATTTGAAAAAAGGAAAATATTATGTTTTGGACACATACAGAAATGACATTTATAATAAACTACAATTAATATTTGAAGGAAAAATTGATGGCAAGAGGGGAAGGAAAAGAAGGAGGTTGATCTGGTTTGACAACATTAAAAAATAGACGAACGTGAATAACGTACCCATACTGGAAATAATGGCCAAGAGCAGGACAGACTTTCGGCAAAAATGGACTTACTCGTTTTTCAGTTTGAGCAGCCGAGATATATAAGTACAATTAATTAACTCTCAAGAAAGAGCGTGGAGCTTTTGAAATGTTTCGTGTTGTTATAACGATAAAACCGCCTGTTTGTTTTGCCAAAATTTATTTTCTCTGTTTATCTTACCTGTGTACATTTCTAAAATGTTGGAGATACTTTTCAAATTCATTTACAAACAGAGTCGAGTCTGTGGCTAGCTACTGGTATAGGTAAGTAGGGTGTCCCTCATTTTACGATTTTGAGATATTAATAAATAATAATAAAAAATCTTTATTTTTAGGCAATTTTTGGCCCTGATAAATACCTTATAAACTAGCACACATATTATAAAATATATCTAAAAACACACAATTATGGCTGTGATGCAGTTCGCAACCACCAAACAGTGTCAGGGTCAGGGAGCCGGCCGCGGACCCGCCGAAACTTGACACTCTTCGGCCATAAGTCCTCCTTGTTGAAGGTCGCTAGGTGTTCAGTTGGAACGCAAAGGAATAACTCAAATGAATAACGATTTATTTTATTCCAAAACACGTAAAATAAATTTTAGGTAATTCCTGTAACTGTCCGTGCCGACTTTCATGTGATTATCCCATACGATGTATGAAAAACCATTTTTTTTTTCATATTGACGTTGTATACTACTGTGATAAAACCATTATTATAACAAAAAAACACGATTCGAACACAAAACCAATGAAAAATTATCAAATTACTGTCTGGCCAAATTTCTCCATAGTAATTTGTATTCGAATTTCAGTTGCAAGTCGGCACGGGTTCCTATAACTAATGCAGTGTCGGTGGGCTTTTTGAGTACCACATCGACCAGTAGGGCTAAGATGGTCGGCTCTTTATCATTTGTCACCATGCCTGTCACGTTCTAACAAGTATGCAAGTGCGAAAGTGACGGGCATAGTGACAGGTGTTAAAAATGGAACCATGCTGCCACAGCAGGTGATCTATTGTAGCGGCCCTTTAAGTTGATTACTAAAGCCCGTTGAATCTAGGAAATTCCATATTCTTTGGGCCGTAATTCTCTGCACCTCATAAGGTTGCAACACGTGCCGCCCTGAACAGGTATTGTCGCCATCAGATATATCGAAGCGGCCAAGGCGCTCACAAATATACACGCCGCTGTTGTCAAGGCGTTAAATTGCGTGTTCAGATATTTTTGAGCACTTTAGCCGCATCGATATGTCTTATGGCGATTGTTCTTCTTTTTGACATTAGTGGTCAATATCTTGAATTTTATTTCTTAGTGTTTTGGGTTATTATCGTGATATTTAGGTATGCGTTGTTATTTTTCAAAATAAGGGACACCCTAGTATGTACCCCTCGTGTGACAATTGGGTCGGTGGAAAATAAGCTAACAGGCTCGACAGGGCCCATTGTTATGCTTTGGAATTGGATTCGGTTGAATCTGACGTGCCTCTTCACGATAATAGGGACACAAATAAGACCGACATTCCGGAAGATATGGAAAAATTGGACTGAATGGGCCTCCATTCTGTAGAATTTTTCCATATCTTCCGGAACATTTGAACTCATTTGAACCTCTTTCTTATATTAGCACACCTGTAGGGCTAAGATGGTTGGTTTTTATCGTTTGTCATCATGCCTGTCACGTTCTAACAAGTATGTAAGTGCGAAAGTGATGCATGATATTACAAGTGATAAAAATGCGACCATGATACGGCCGCTGTAGGGCTAATATGGTCGATTTTTATCATCTGTCATCATGTCTGTTACGTTCTAACAAGTATGTAAGTGCGAAAGTGATGCATGATATGACAAGTGATAAAAATGCGACCATGATACGGCCACTGTAGGGCTAATATGGTCAGTTTTTATTATCTGTCATCATGTCTGTTACGTTCTAACAAGTATGTAAGTGCGAAAGTGATGCATGATATGACAAGTGATAAAAATGCAACCACGATACGGCCGCTGTAGGGCTAATATGGTCAGTTTTTATTATCTGTCATCATGTCTGTTACGTTCTAACAAGTATGTAAGTGCGAAAGTGATGCATGATATGACAAGTGATAAAAATGCAACCATGATACGGCCGCTGTAGGGCTAATATGGTCAGTTTTTATTATCTGTCATCATGTCTGTTACGTTCTAACAAGTATGTAAGTGCGAAAGTGATGCATGATATGACAAGTGATAAAAATGCGACCATGATACGGCCGCTGTAGGGCTAATATGGTCAGTTTTTATTATCTGTCATCATGTCTGTTACGTTCTAACAAGTATGTAAGTGCGAAAGTGATGCATGATATGACAAGTGATAAAAATGCGACCATGATACGGCCGCTGTAGGGCTAATATGGTCAGTTTTTATTATCTGTCATCATGTCTGTTACGTTCTAACAAGTATGTAAGTGCGAAAGTGATGCATGATATGACAAGTGATAAAAATGCGACCATGATACGGCCGCTGTAGGGCTAATATGGTCGGTTTTTATCAAAAAAGCACTGTCGCGGTGATAATTTTGCCGAAACGTCTGCCATAAACAGAGGTGCTGTCGACGTCAAAGATATGTTTACATTTTTTGCCTTATTACAAAGGAGTAAGGTGCAAAAGTGTCAACAAGTTTGGAAAAACCAGTTTCCGAGCCTTGCTGTGTATTTACATCGGAGTTAATGAGACAGCACTGTCACTGTTACTGGGCCCGAGCAAGAGAATAATATAATAATAAGAAAAAAACTATTAAAATAAAATTAACAATGTGGATTACTTGTGTAATATTACTAATTAGCAGTTTAGGTATAAATGTTTCAAAATTGTGATTTTAATTGCAGACCCATAAGTCAACAAAATAACGACAGAATCAAAAACACAAACAGACAGAGAAAAAAATAAGACCAATCTTTGCAATTATTTTCTATCGAGCCGATTTGGTCCAATCATGTATCGAGTACGGCCACGGTTTTTTGAAATACATATAATGAATATTAAGTATTTATTTAATCTTTATTGCACAATACATGAAAGTACAAATGGCGGACTTAATGCCTGAAGGCATTCTCTACTAGTCAACCAATGGGTATATTTTTTGCTTCACTAAAAAAAATAGTTTTTCTTAAACAATTGCTGAAGTAACGTCAATTTCTATGAAATTAGGTGTTGAAAGTACCTTAAGTGTGGATGACACTCAATCTCGTAATAGAAGGTCAGCTGGTGTAGTTCACAAAATAAATACGAACAGAAGATCCACGGACTTGGAAACCCTTTGATGGTATTTTGCTGTTTCTCTGCAAAGTAAACTGAAAGGATTGAATGTGAATGACAAGAGGGAAAAAGCTTTGACAAAATACCAGTACCTACATTAGACTACACGTTGACTTTAGAAAAGGTTCCTTGATTAGGGTATCCTCAGATTTTCGGTTGAACTTTATAATGAAACCACCATGTAAACGGATATTAAAAATTAATAATATATTAAGTCAATCCATATTCGAAATACAAACAAGCCCACAATTTAAAAAGAATCCAAAAAAATCTATTAACTAAAGAGTTTCTATGTTTATAGTTATAGGTGGCGCTGCTATTATTAGGATATCAATACACAACAAACTTCTATATTGCGAAATAATCTCGAGAAAATATATTTTTAATTTTTACTTATTTTAGTTTAAAGAGTAATTTTGATCTCACCAGAAACATTTTCATGTAAAATATTGCCAAGACGCCATAAGAGTCGCACTGTCAAAAAGTTATCAGATCTCTTGTAGAGCCAAGCTTCTAACTCTACAAGCCCTAACTTCACAAACTCTACACCTTAGTCAAAATATGGGGCTTGGCTCTTTCGTTAGTACCAGACAAGAACTATTGTATGTATAACAGAAAAGTAATGAACAGTGAATAAAGTTTTAACTTTATTCCCATGTGATGGTTGGTCCATGAGTTTTGATGATGAAATTGGGTTTTTAGATATCAATAAAATCTAAAGTATAAGAATAAGAGCTATGCAACTGAATTTTTTTGTGTTTGATAGGTCCGCTATTTAATTAGTCCCGAGAATTTTGTTTATCTGGTTTTTTTTTAATAAACAAATAAATATTATACGTTATTATTACACAAATTGACTAAGTCCCACAGTAAGCTCAATAAGTCTTGTGTTGAGAGTACTTAGCAACGATATATATATAATATAAATATTTATAAATACTTAAATACATAGAAAACACCCATGACTCAGAAACAAATATCCATGCTCATCACACGAATAAATGCCCTTACCAGGATTTGAACCCGGGACCATCGGCTTCGTAGGCAGGGTCACTACCCACTAGGCCAAATCGGTCGTCAAATTAATTCAAACCCATGTTATGAGGGTTCCAAAAAAACTCCACACCCTCGTTGAGCTCCGGCAACCTTACTCACCAGCAGGAACACAACACTATGAGTAGGGTCTAGTGCTATTTGGCTGCGGTTTTCTGTAAGGTGGAGATACTTCCCCAGTTGGGCTCTCTAGATCTGGAATGACATCCGCTGCGCTGTGCCCTACAACAAAACGTAAGTAGACGGCCGTTTATAGCAATGGTTTATAACTAACACAAAGTTATTTTTTCCCTGGACAACTAACCGTAACCATAGCAACGAGTAACATTACATAAATAATAATAAATAAATAAATATTATAGGACATTATTACACAAATTGACTAAGTCCCACAGTAAGCTCAATAAGGCTTGTGTTGAGGGTACTTAGACAACGACATATATAATATATAAATATTTATAAATACTTAAATACATAGAAAACACCCATGACTCAGGAACAAATATCCATGCTCATCACACGAATGAATGCCCTTACCAGGATTTGAACCCGGGACCATCGGCTTCATAGGCAGGGTCACTACCCACTAGGCTAGACCGGTCGTCAAAACGACATTGAAAAGTTGGTTTACCCACTCTTCTATTACTACCTATTTAGTGAAGTCATGCTTCATTGCCGTACCAATTGCGAGTGTCACAGAAATGGAAATTAATGAAGTCGTGATCTATCGAGCAAGTATGACCAGAATGATCGAATGTCATAAATTGTCTACCGCTACGCCTCCGGAGCACGATTCGGATTTAAGGAATTGATTGGAATTTAATGTTATTTTGATACGACGAATTGAAGTGAAATTTGTTAGATGCACACCAATAACCCAAATCGTTAAGATCGATGCAAAACCAGTTCAAAAATACAGAGTGTTTATTTACTAACCAGCAATAATTTACAAGCTGAATATAAAGGTCATATGAAACAACTTTTATTATGAAACCTTTCCTGAAATTGCGAAAAAAAATTACATTCCCATAGAAAATCTCAGGGTCGGATAGTCGAAATTTATGAAACAGCCAATTTTATTTTCGCGATTTCGGGATTGGTTCCATACTAAAAGTTGTTCAGTATGACCTATATATTCACCCCGTAAATTATTGCAGGTGACTAAATAAACACCATGTATAACAAGTTGTCAAATCTGCTTCGGATTTAAGAACACGGTTACGTACTGTATTTGGTGTAGAATCATTTTGCACGACATTTATTACCTATTTCTAGAAGTTTGGCTTTAAAAGTAATTGTACTTATATGGCATAAATAAGTATTAAGTTATTTACTTTTTTTTTTAATGGCGGATTTCTCTCACTATAGTGTTAATGTTGCTGTGTAAATGACTGCTTTCGGGTTCATGCAATCGTGTTATATTATAGTGCACTATAATATAACACGATTGCATGAACCCGATTCAGATTGGACAATTTGTTATGGTTTTGACACGACCTGTAGGGCTATCACCAGTGTGACACTGACAAATTCGCTAGAGTGTGCATAACTTACTTTCTATGCATCTCGTTCGTACTTGCATATTAGTGCGAGCGAGATTTATAGAAAGTAAGTTACGCACACGCTAGCGAATATCGGCCCGATTCGAAGAATGAATAAGACACGTTTAAGATCTTGGAAAGATCTATAAAAGTACGATAACTAAACGACATATCAAAATTCACGTTCATTCAGATCTATCTACGATATTTCTAACGTCAAAGTGACATTGGTTGCCCAAATCGAGCTACTTCTGTCAATTATACGACATATAAACGATATCTAAATGAGAACTTATCTAAACCAGAACTTATCGTTATCGTATTGCATATGTCAGTTCGACACTGCTAAAGCAATCGAGGTAAGGCTACTTAACATCGCATGTACCAACCAGCGTGAGCGATCTTTAAGGTTGTGTCATAATAAGACCAAACAGTAAGAAGTTGTTTGATTAGGGCTCTAATACTCCATCTTCAACCACTCTGTTAAATTCAGAAATAAATATTGGATGAAAGAATATGTACTTATTGAAATATGTATTTTGACAGCTTAAATTTAATTTAATATTTAATTTAATTTAATATTTTAATATATATATACAGCATTACAGTCGAGACCAAAGCACTGTACAATTCAGATTATATGATAGGATTACATACTAGGAAAAACAGATCACAATCATCTTTCGTCCATCACCTCGCAATACCGCAGACACATCTGATACACAGCCGTCCATCGACTTGCAAACATATCACAATCTGGTGCCCATGACAGAAGGGAGTTCAGCAGCCTTAGAGCCCGCACAGCAGGCGAGTTTTTATGTGCTACAGTGCGTGTAATTGGGACGGCCAAAAGCTTGTGACTTCGCGGTCGCAGGAGATTTTTGGGCACAAATGGAATAGCGAGTCTAACAGTTCGTCCTACCAGTTCAGGACAGTTAAATGAATATTTCCAGAATTTAACGACATTTTCTCAGGGTATGGCAGTTTAGTAAGTAGGTACAAAATATTGATTATGTTTACTCTCTTTGAGCCATCTCTGTGGTGGCCGGATAGCGTCATATTTTATGTATTTTTTAACGAATTTTATATTTGGACTATTGGTATGTACAGATTCTAAATACAAATAAATCTAATTATGCATGACAAGAGGCTTCACGAGGGAATGAAAAAAAAAACTACACTCTTAAGTTCATGATATTTTTTTAAGGTTTGCAATTCACCATGAAATAAATAAGGTACACTCGGTAACAAACAAAAAATAGAAAGTTCAAATTCTGGAATTCGAAATACAGATATAAAAACTACAGTTCCTGCTCAAAAGTATCTGCAACGGTCAAATAGTTCTTCAGACTAAATAGATACTTAGTAAGAAAGCGGGAATCAGTTCAAAATAAGATTATAAAAAATATTTTTGTAATAAGCTATAGGTATGAATTATGAAAGTATTTTTCTCTAGATCAAATGAATTTAACCACAACTTTAACATATTATCTTTTCCTAATATCAATCCTATAATATTGGCCAACTTTTTAAATAAAATCTTACGAACTCTGACGGCAGTTGCAAAACAACTAATGGAAAGTCGAATAATTGTACCATCTGTATCAAAGTGAAAAGTTTTCGGCGGCGAAATTAAAAAGGACAAAAAATTGTAATTTCATATTAGCAGGGACTTAAGAAATATTAGTGACGATCGTTATTTATTGCTATACATAGAATATGAAATCTAATAAATGCTAACAACCGTTGCAATCTGGCAGGTTCCTATGTAAAAATAAATTAAGGAAATACACAAATAATCAGGTAAGACATGTTTTTGTGCTTACAATGATTTTAATACGAGTATCAACAAACACTCTTCACACGCGATGATTTAAATGAATACAACACACTTCAACTTTATTATGCTAACTCATACAAATCGTTTTGGCATTTTATGTAAAAAGTTGCTGATTTGGCTGGCCAAGTAAATAATAATTAGTGTGTTGTTGCTATCGTAATGAATACCAAAACATCTTGCTAAAGGAGAAAGTGCTTCTAGCACTTTCTAATTGCCGTTTCCAAAATCTTGCCGTTTCCAAAATCATCCCGTTTAAAACGGCTGTACTTAAATATATAAAATGTTGTACTTTAGCGTGTAGCTGCGCTCTCTCGGAAAGGTTTCCACGGAAGACCAGCGTCGAGACCCTTAGGTGGTATCTTGACATTAAGCTGAGTGGAGACCTTTTCAGTGACGCTTAATAATAAATTGATTCTGTCGTCTCATGTATTAGGTACCTAAACTTAAGCGTTTTCTGAATAAATTTCTTCTATTCTATTCTAAAAATTACCTCGATGCACCCCACCGTGATAGATCTTTATATTCGATTGGTATTACATTAGCGTTGCATCTTCGTTTCCAAACGATCAGGTACCTATATTAACGTCTCGCTTTGTTCGAAGTTCTTAATCGCTTCGAAGTCGATTGATTGCTTTCTCAAGTAACCGAGAATCTCGAAATGTATCGAAACGATCACGATTCATTAACGAAGATCGGTTTTCGTTGATGAAGCCCGTTTGAAAACCAATCTATTGTTTCTTTCTGTTATTTTAAGAAATAGCAAAGAGATTGAGAAAGAGTGGATTGTCAAAGAAAACTTTATAGCCGCAGTAAATTTACTTCCATCTTTCGTATAGTCTGTCCATTTATCTAAGATCAAGTACGCCATAGTAAATGTATGGCGAACTTGATCTTAGAAACGGACAGGCTTGTAACATGATAATTTTTTTTAGAACGCCAGTGGCTTTGATCCTTATCCTTTCACTGATATGTGTATTGTTAAATATCAAAAAGTGGCGACATCTAATAAATCAAAGGCCAAATGTATGGCGGCATCGTTTCGAGCGATGGTGCCACAACATTTGGGTTATGCCCGGTAAGATGGCGCCACTTTTTGATATTTAACAAATTGAACCCATATCAGTGAAATAATAAGGATCAAGTCAAATGACGTTCCGTAAAACCACCCAACTATAGTCCAATACTGCAACTATGGTCCACAAGTTCAAAAGGAAATTAAGCATCTATACCAATGTTCCTTGTGGTTTACTCCTAGTTTTACCCTCCATTTATAAACATACTTTGCCTTAGAACTACAAAAGTATAGTAAAATACACACCTGAACGAGAAAAATTGAGTTTATTTGTGGACCATAGTTGGGAGCTTTGGACTATAGTTGGGTGGTTTTACGGTTCTAAAAATACAAAATTTACTTTGACTATCAACCCCTATTTCAAATTCTCTTTGAAAATTGGTAGGTAAACATATACGGAAAATCCTTACTAATGTTATAAATGCGAAAGTGTTGTGTATGCAACGCCATTTTTAGGGTTCCGTAGCCAAATGGCAAAAAACGGAACCCTTATAGATTCGTCATGTCCGTCTGTCTGTCCGATTCTGTCACAGCCACTTTTTACTGGCTGGCGCGGTGCGCCGCCAGTGCAACACAAGGCCGCACTGACAGCATCGCCATGTGAGATTGGGCATTAAAGGAGAGGTACTTAGTCTTGAGTATAGATTTATTGTGGTTAAAGGTACAATGTACGCTACTTATATATAGTTAGGTGCAACAGTGTGAGTATGGCACACACACTACAATGTAGTTACTTTACTCTTTACTTTGTAGCTACAAACAGCCAGTCAGAGTTCTAAGATTTTTATCCATAATCATCATCATTGCTACAATGTTTAAAATATATGAACAATGGACATTTCACTGCCTTTGGCAATACGGGTCATTTGCGTATTTCATGTCGAAAATCGTTCGACGACGTTATTAACAGGGACAAGTAAAGCATTAAAATTCGATCACAAAAGTTTTATATTTTCTTTGCGTTAGGGCCACTCGCGCATTCCGGGGCTAGCCAATTGACTCGGAGTTAACCGTTTTTACATGGTAAACTGTACTGTATAAACTCAAAGTGAGTTGGCTATTTAAAATTATATTTTTATATTTTCTAATAGCGTTTGTCGATGAACAATTATCATTTGACCAGCCTCCGGGCTCCGCGATAAACGCTAAGATAAGAGATAAATCTGGATTTAAATCTTCTCGGGTCAGAGGTGTAGATGTAGAGCCGGCGTAGCTTTATTTGACGTTCATAAGCGCATTGTAATATGCCTACTTGAACAATAAACTGTCTATCTTATCTTTAAGGGTGACTTGTGGATGGCGACTAGTCCCATTAAAAGTTCCGTTTGAATTCAGACTGCTGCCGACTGTATTGTGACCGCAAATGTTAAAAATCCGGGCAGCAGAAAAGGTCAAAAAGGTAATTTTATTGACATATTTATGTTAAATCTGATGTTTCCTGCAGTAATGCAGTCGGCAGGTTTACTGAAGCAGTACCTATTGTAGTGCGATATTTCTGTCGACGGCATTACTGCCACAAATATCAAATCGAGGTAGCTGTCTGGTTTGTTGATTTGTGGCAGCATTAAGTTGGCAGTAATGTCGCGCCGCATTATTGCAGCGCGAGATTGCTGGCGGAAATTGTTGCTGCCCGGATTTCGACCATTGCGACACAAATGAAGTCTGCTGCAATGTCGCACCGTATTACTTCAGTATTGCTGGTAAAGTCTGAAACCGAATGGTACCTTAAGAATGACTAGTTTTTTTAATAACTTAGTTACTAGTGGAATATTTAGGTGTTCCATGTTTATCGCTGCAGTCTAAAATCCCCCTAATCTTTTCCGAGATAGTGCTGATAAAGAGTATCGCGCTTAAGCGGAGTTTAATGAAAAATGTGGTAAAATGCTCTTGATAAGCAAACTAAAAACACTACACTTCAGTATGTACTCAAAGTAATGAATATAGAACGTTTTGGGTCTAACCGGTACAGACAGACAGACAGATTGCAACCCGACTGCAACTTATATGGGAACTGCACGCCGACGTTGCAGTTGGCGTGCAGATCTCATACAAATTGCAGTCAAGTTTTAGTCCGTCTGTATCGGCCCTAAAGACATTATTAACAAAATTAAGTACATTTATTTCATATTGAAGGTATTTCAACGAGAGCTCTGCTTGAGGCACTTTCTCGCCAAACACCTGGACGAATGCCAGTCATTGGGCATTCTTCATCTACATGTAGCTTTCCATCAGAGATGGGACGATGATGGAAAGCCACATATTACCTGCAGGCGTGTACGACATAGGAGATGATTTTGGCAATAGCATCTGATTTGTTTAATCTGGATACGCACAAAATTCAGGAGAGATATGTCGAGCGGCAATTTTCGCATTCAATCGACTGTTGGTCTCTGTTTACACCTTATCCATAATTGAATTCAAATTGCTTTCAATATGCAGGAATATCACGTTAGGTTGAGACTCAGCAATTTTTAATTTCCTCAATATTATTGTATGCAATATGCAAGAAATTTGTATAATGTATAATGTAATATAATAATTATATAATAATTCAGTCTTCAGTCCCACTGCTGGGCACAGCACAGCCTCCTCTCATGCGAGAGGGCTCGGACTATAGTCTTCGCGCTAGCCCAATGCGGATTGGGGACTTTACATACACCTTTGAATTTCTTCGCAGATGTATGCAGGTTTCTTCACGATGTTTTCCTTCACCGAAAAGCTAGTGGTAAATATGAAATGACATTTCGTACATAAGTTCCGAAAACACTCATTGGTACGAGCCAGGATTTGAACCCGCGACCTTCGGATTGAAAGTTGGATGTCATATCCACTCGGCTACCACCGCTTCCTTAATGTAATACACAATACATATTGTTTTGTGTTTATTAGCCATTTTTTGCGGATAAAATGATTATGATTTAAGTTGATACGTTTGTATCATTTTACAAAGAACTACTTCAAGAGTTTAGAGCATCGTTAGTAATTCAATACTGCGCAATTTGCTGAAGCCCGCGCTAAGTGGAGTTCAAGGACTGGCTTAGAGCTGGTGAATCGTTGACAAAACAATCAACAAGATTAACGGCAATAGTCAAATAACAGTTTAGAGTTACTACTAGAGAATAGTTAATTAATCAATATACAACGCCAAATGTATTGTCATTATTGCAGGTAGCAATATTTACTATTTTATTTAAATCTTACAAGCTAAATCAGACCCACTTCCCATTATTCGATTAAACTGAAGCTTTAAAGACGTATGTAAGTTGGGTGACAGTGCAATATTATCTGATCAGGCCGATTTGATGAGACCGGTAGCCGTACCATGAATCACGGACAGTGTCAAAACTGACATATACGCTATCGAGAACGTATTTACTTTCTATACATCTCGCTCGCACTTATATACGAGTACGAGCGAGATGTATAGAAAGTAAGAAACTTTTACTTTATTAAAAATGGAAATAACAATTAACAGAGTAAATTACTAAACTATAAAATTTAAAACCTAAATCTAAAAATACATAAAACTAGTCTTGAATTAAGTTACCTACTAGAAATCATCCACCTGGGGCATGGTGCCGTGTTGGCAGCTTCCTTGCTCAAAGAATCAAGTAGTCTTGAGATACTGCGAGAAAATGCTGCCAGCAGCTACGGTACCATGCCTCAGAGGGTTAGTTTTTAGTAATATATTTTGACGACCGGTCTGGCCTAGTGGGTAGTGACCCTGCCTATGAAGCTGATGGTCCCGGGTTCAAATCCTGGTAAGAGCATATATTTGTGTGATGAACACGGATATTTGTTTCTGAGTCATGGGTGTTTATATGTATTTAAGTATTTATAATTATAACATATTATATATATCGTTGTCTAGGTACCTACAACACAAGCCTTATTGAGCTTACTGTGGGGCTTAGTCAATTTGTGTAATAATGTCCTATAATATTTATTTATTTATTTTAAGATTCGTTTTATTTACTGATACTTCATACATTGTTATTTTCTAAAAGGAAACTCACTGGACCGTACCAAACGGACAGCGTCCGTCTTCGACCATTTCCTGCCTTCATTCGGTTAGGTTCACTTTGCGAAGATATCTGACGACTCAACCGTGTGTAGATGAAAATTATTTGCGATGAACGTATGTTACCTTCAGGAAAAGAAAACTTTTTAAAATTAGATTTTATCGAAATTATATTTGTACCCCTTATAAGAACAGTGTACGATTAGTGACGATATACGGAAAATCATGAAACGAGGAAAGCTGATGATGATAAGTGGAAGAAACTTTTTTTGACGAGATTTTTTTTATAGGGCAGGTCATCCAAGTCGGCTAACCCTCCATACAAAATTCAAAATTTATATGCAATTTTTTTTTTAATCTACTTTTTCCTGAAAAATACCAATGACAATGACAATTCTTGTGAAAATTTATTTCTGTGGTAACTTAGTGAAAAACCACTTTTTGGCTGCCACTATGTGACTTGGTTTAGACATACCTGCTGGAAGACATTCAAGTTTTAAAGGAAACACGCATTTATTATCTGTAAATAAATAAAAATACTTTTTCGTAGTAATTGTTTTTTTTTTTCGCCAAGATGTTATCACATCTTAAAAAATAACGTGACGTATGTAGAAAACGTAAGAAAAATATTTTCGCAAAAAAATTGGGCTATTTATTTTTTGCTGTATTTGACCAAAACTCTTATAAAAATTTTTGCTCCTCATGACCTTAGAATGCGTGAAATTTGTCGGGTCTTACGAGCAAATGGTGTGTAATTTAATATTTGCAATAAAGATTATTGTATTGCATTGTAAATGTTACATTTGAAAATAATTTAAATTTCACTGAATATCGGCAAAGAAAAAGTACATAAACTAATTCATACCAGTCTCAATAATACGCTTATCCTTCCGAATTCCATTACAAGCAGGAACGTGACAGTATTATTTAAGGCAAACCTGCTAACAACCCTTAACTTTGGTCCCTAATCCTAACAAACAGCAAATCCCATTAGTCATTCGACAAGCTTGTTCTGCTGAGGATGTGGCCGAGGGGTAGCGGAGCGAAAAACCGGGAAATTAGCGGGGAAGCCCTAGAAGTGCTTAAGTACCAAGCTATGAGCTTGGTACTTATTAATTATAGAAAAAATCAGTCCAGTCAGCATCAAAAACAGCGGATGAAACAACGCCCTAAATCTGCTAGTATTTGTCGCCCTGGAGTAGGTACTCTTCCGAATAGAGACATATTTTAATTCTACAGCTCACGTTTAAAGTATTTATCACAGTATATTTGTTATACATTGTCGCCCTGGAGTAGGTACTCTTCCGAATAGAGACATATTTTATTTCTACAGCTCACGTTTAACGTATTTATCACAGTATATTTGTTATACATATAGATACATCTCTTTTTGTTAAGTTATTTGGTAGAATACTTTTGACGTGTATTCTGATCCCTTACTTTTGATGCTGACTGTACTAAATAATTATCCTTACTGTGAAGAGTTGTAACCTTCAATACGGTATGGTTACACTTAGATTACCTATTAGTATCATGTACATTCTACCTTCGTTTTTATTCTTTAGTTAAATAATACCTTATACGTTCCAACTGGAACCGATTTCTGGATATTGAATCTTAATTACGGGTCCATTAAAAACGGAAAGAAGTCATATTGATATACATGTACTAGCCCTCACTTCACCAAAATCCATACATACTCAGTCTGCATTATATTTTCTATGGGAATGCCTAAGTTTGAAAAGATGGTTAAGGATGAGGCAACAAGTTGATGTGAATCTATAATGGGAAGAACTGTCAGTTTTAAAAGTGATATTTGGACATCAACTGCAGCTGCATTACTCTTGCATCTTTGGTGCGGCGGCATGTAGCTGCTGTATCGGTCATCTCCTTGATCAAAGTAAAAACGAAAGATTAAACGTTATAATCACGGCTGTAATGCGGCGGCAAGCCTCACTCATTTTATGAAGGAAATTGACAGATACGGGTGGCGTTGATGCCGCAGCTGTACTCTTGCACAAGTTGCAGTTGTAATTGACATTTCAAAATCACTTTCATACCAAGGAAAACAGCTACTCCTAGCTCCCCCTACCCCTTGGCAACGCTCTTTCCTAGTTCCGCTCCTCGTATGCAATAAGGCAGCCTTACCCACATGAGATAATGTTAGTCCTATGACACGTCCAGAATCAAATGACAGGCGACGTGACAATGAGATCTAATTTGTTCGTGCACTGAATCCCGATTAGCGGTGATAGTAATAGGTGTAATACAGGCTTTATACAATAGATAACAGTTTAGGGGTCTCGTATTGGAGTTGTCAAAGGTTATATAGATAGCGCCAGCAATAGTTTCCCCTGTTTTTATTTATGGGATTTGGCTTAAAGGGCCATTAAATTAAAGAAAAAAAAAGAATTTATGTATGTACTCGTTGCGCACCCTGTCCGAGGCTGCGCTTAAATAGTGCAATATATTCTTACAGGTAAAAAGTTGCATTCGCAACAGATATAACAAAGAAATTGCCTCGTTTGATAATGGAATCTAAAAAAACATAATTCGCTATGAACGTACCTTGAATAAAGTACTAGCTAAACACTAAATTACTCTCAAATAATATTTTTCGCATTTTCCCCCCTCACACATTTCACTGGAGGAAGGCTTTGTAATAAGAATTCTTATTTTACGATCGTCTGTCTATTGAGGAAAAAATGGATTCCCATTTATAACCAAAATTGGAGAGACGCGAAAATTTGTCATGATTTTTTTTATATTGTAAGGTCACAGTAAGATTTATTTTTTACCGAAGAAAATTTTAAATAGAAGAGGATGCTTCTCAATTCATCGGGATCTCAGTTGCTGTATTCATTAAATTGTTTTCTGTATAGAGTTGTGCAATCAAGAGTCTTTGTATTGTAAATGTCACCACCTGCAAGACATTTAAAAGATTTTCGTCTTTAAGGTGGTCCATCGCAAATGTCCCCGATTGTACCTACAGACATTGATCGATATTTTTGTAGGTACTGTATGTGCCGCAAAACTAAGTGGCGACTGAGGTCATAATGCTACCTCCTTTACCCTTATTAAGATCAACCGAAAGAGATGACTTTATGACCTCAGTCGCTAGTTGGTATTGCGGCGAGTATAGTCAGTTTTCAAAATATTCCATGAAAATTATATTCCTAATTTTCTGCCTGAATAAACCCTCAATATAAATCCGAAAGATTCTTGTTGAATCCGTATTTGGGTAATACATAAAAATTATATCTTTTGTCGATATACCCAAAGTTAAGGGCTATTAAGCTAAATTTTCTAATTGGGCCCTTATCCGCACAGGTACTTCGTTTCTACTGACCTGTATGATAAAATAATTACGTATGATCACAGCCATAAGAGATTTATTTTTAAACGACAAAAATTTCGAAGAGGATGCTTCTCAATTCGTCGCGATCCTTTTTCTTTTCTTTACGTATGTTCCCGAATTTGTCGAAGATAGTTACACTGATTTTGTTTGATAGAAGTATATACTTCACATTTAATTTTGGTCCCATTGTCACGAAAAACAAGTCTTTCGTAATTTCATTACTTTGAAATAGACATTTTAGCATTTTCTCTCGAGAAGCACTATTTAATGGAGTGGAAATGTAGATGTAGAAAATAATAATGGAAATCTGTACGTTGAATATCCCAGTTTGGGTTAATTTCAATTGTCTTGAGACACCGGGTTGACAACCGTACACAGTTTATTTCCGGATATAGAAGGAAATGTACCCTACTCATTGTGCCAATTATTAGGACCTGATCTTGTCATGATCTCATTATTTATTACAAATTGCCACGATTGCCGGGTGTTGATAAATAATGGTCAAACGCGTTTCAAGATTATTCTTTATTAGCTGCACACTTTCACGTTAGTTCAATCAAAAAGAATTTGAAATAGAGGTGGATTGTCAAAGAAAATTTTGTAGCCACAGTAAATTTACTGCCATATTTCGACACATGAAAACTTTTAGAATGCCATTTCACTTTGATCCATATTCTTTTACTGTTATGTGTTCAATTATTTAACCTTTTCAACGCCAAAGACCACTAAAACGGTCATCGTCTGTCGTGCCCGCGACGCCAATGACCATTAAAAAGGCTATGGCGGACGTTGTCGAAGCGACTTTCCTACTGTCAGTTAAGCTTCATACTCGCTCTTCACCAGTTAACTTTTTGGCGTCCGTGGCATTTCTTGACACGTGTGGAAAAGCGTTGAAAAGGTTAAATATCAACAAGTGACACCATCTTACCGGGCATCGGCTAAAGGTTGTGGCGCCATCGCTCGAAACGATGCCGCCATAACTTTGGCTTTTGATCTTTCAGATGGCGTCGCTTAATTTATGTTAAAGTAAAATACAAATGTTTTGTATTGCTCACTAATATGAAAAGAACAACATATAAATCAAACATACAACGTACACTATAGTAGACAACGGGCGGTCTTATCGCTAAGGAGCGATCTCTTCCAGACAACCTTAGGGGAGTCGGAGACAAGGCAAAAAAACAAGTAATGTGAGCAGGTGACGCAGTGAGTGATAGAAGTTGAGAAAAAATAATACCAAATTATACACATACATAAATAGTATAAACCAGTGTAGTGAATGCACTACATACATAAAAAAAAAACATAAATTGTCTTGCCTCATGCATTTAATTTTGTTGTAAGTGGACAGTGAATGGCTTAATTTATAAGAAAGAAGACAAGAAGATCATAGAAAAAAAATAACCACAACCGAATACAGAACCTCCTCCTTGTATGAAATTGAAGTCGGTTAAAAAATACAGCGAGCCCGCACTACGAGGGAATTGCAAACAATTTTATCTCACCGACAAGGACTTTTTTCAAGCTCGTTCTGATTTTTCGAGTTCATTTTCGTTCTTTCTTTATTCTGTTCGTAAGACCATCTATCATAAATTACAGGAACGATCCTGATAAATGAAGTGTCAATGAGTCAACCTCAATCGGCCGACAAAGGCCTGAAAACCACAACCACCATGTTGGAAACCAGTGAACGGGAAACCATTTTTTATATTCAAGCGATAAAAGTGGGACTACTTATCTACGCAACGTTACAAACAAACAAACATACAAACATTTATTCAGCAAATAGGCCACAGGGGCACTTTTACATGTAAAATTTTTACAATCACAGACACTACAAAATACAATTACAAATATGGAATCAATTAAAAATTAGATACTTTATTAGAGACGTATACAGTCGAATATGTCTGTGGGTAAGTAAATGTCGAATTACACAAAAAAACTGTGATAAAAAATCAAACAACAAGTACTAAAATTCTTTAGAAATGTAAAAGTCTCTAAGTGTCAGAGATAAAATATATTTAAAAAAAAACCGACCAAGGGCGAGTCGGACTCGCGCACCGAGGGTTCCGTAGAAACCTGTAGGTATATGATGCAATTAAAAATTTACGGTTTTCGCAATTCTTCCTTTATCTTTACTATACGACGTTGCTTCGTACCAAATTTCAAGATTATGAGTTCACAGGAAGTCCCTGGTAGGTTTTGATTTCCTCGCGAGTGTCAAAAATTTGCGGAAATTTGCGACATAAACGGCTGTATCTTTTGATTTCGTTGGCTTAAAAGTTTGATTTTTTCACAGCTCTAAGGAACAGTAGACCTGAGTATTTGATATAAATTCCACCTTGATACCTTCACGCTTTCCTGAGAAAAAGGGTCTTGACAGACAGACAGACGGACGGACGGACAACAAAGTGATCCTATAAGGGTTCCGTTTTTTCCTTTCGAGGTACGGAACCCTAAAAAATATAATTAAAATATCCTTAGACATGTAAAGGACCTGCAACGCTTGAATTCTTATATAAATAATTAAAAGACATGAAATTAACAAACAGACAAGAACCAAATGAAGTGTCTCACGTTAATGCCACTCAAAAGTAAAGTTACATACTTATAACATAACATGTAGCCCGTGTATGCTTAAACAGACCGGTCTCCACAAACAGCAGCCGTTCATGAGTATGACGCGTATCTCAGCCATCGTCTCCCTCAACCTTCATTGGAGAAAGTGGCGACCCGATCAACGACGCCACCGTAAGCAAAGACTTTTAAGCACCACCACGTGTTACCACCACGTTACACCACGTCGTGTATTGCCCGTGATACGACGTCGTAGATTTCTATGATACGACGTCGTAATGTGTGTTGGCCCGTAGGTTGTTGTCACACCGTCGCATCTCCGCATCTGGAAACTGCATCAGAGTGGGCTCACCTTAGCCACCTTAGGCCCGCAGCCTCCCAGGCGTCACTAAAGTTTTTTTTTTATATACTACGTCGGTGGCAAACAAGCATACGGCCCGCCTGATGATAAGCAGTCTCCGTAGCCTATGTACGCCTGAAGCTCCAGAGTTTGCATGCGCGTAGCCGACCCTAAAAAACCCCCCCTCCCCTCGTTGAGCTCTGGCAACTTTACTCACCGGCAGGAACACAACACTATGAGTAGGGTCTATTAGTGTTATTGGCTGCAGTTTACTGCAGGTTTCTTTGGTATAAAGTATGCGTCACGTTAGAACAACGGGCTGAGCTGGGGCAACCATATTTATATATAAATCAATTTACATATAAATCCGTTTTAGTTGGATCTTGTTGAGGCATACGCTTCAGGAATCAGAGGGCCTACCGCAAACCACGTTCGACGTGTTGCCTCCCTGTCACGCTTACGTACGAATTTACAAGTGCGCAGCAGCAAATAGTGTAGCCTTTTCACAACTGAATCTTTCATCAGTATTATATATGGAATAATATTTACAACATCAATAAATTGCTCTGATAATTAGATTAAGATAATTATATGTAATACTGTCTTACTATTCATAAGTGCTTGTTGCTAGGCCTACATGAATAAAGTATATTTGAATTAAATTGAATTGAATTATTTAACTTGACAAATAAAACACATTTTTATCATTACAAATTTTTTTATGAGCAGGGCCCATAAATTTCATGCCGTTGACGCGAAAATTATTTTTTTTATAACACTATAAAATTAGATATCTAACTAATCTGTTGACGTGTAAAAAAAATAATGCTTGATACGTCAAAAATATGTATAAACTAACAATTTCTGATTTAGTTGAGTGACAATAAGATGAAAGTCAGTTCTACGTTATGTACTTACTGATCGGATTTCAGATTTTTATTTAAATACAGTTTACATGTCAAATGTCTTATAACTAAAAAAAAATAACTATACATATTTAATAAATAGTAGACTCATAACAGGTACAATAGGTACATTGGTAGGTAAATCATCTTTTTTATCAGTGAATGCAACGACTACTATGCAGAAAGTCGTTGATGTTGTAGCATGCTAACTCGATAAACATGCTTTTAAGTTTGTTCGTAAAAATAGCATCACTAGGCGAATTTGTAATGTTTATATACAGTTATACAGGTTAGGTTCGAGAACGTCGAGTATCACGCGGGCCTTCGCCAGTCTTCGGCGAGATGGTACATACTAGAAGGTGTTGTCTTCGTGGCGGCCTTTCATTTCTTTCACCGTAAGTTTTATAATTTTGTAGGTTACGCCGAACGTATTTGCAGGCCGATAGGATAAATACACAGGGCAAAGTCAGGACTCGATGTTTCCTAAATAGGTCCTGAACTGGGTGATCGGTCGGCTTCCGATCAATAATGCGTCGTGACAACAACAAATGATGAATTATTACGAAAGTACTAATCCCACCAATATGGTTACATATCAGAAAACCTATTTTGATAGGTATGTAACCTATAATTATGGGCACTTTGTATGAATTTTATTTTATGGTGAAAATTAAATATTTAAAACCAAATGAAACATGTTAACACAAGTTGTGAAAAAATATAAAATTTGATTTTTTTTTTTCGTCCAAGTAGGCTGTTTTATCTGGCATCAGGGCTTAAAAGGCTTCTCGACGAAGTAGTTTATAAGGAAAAGAAATAATATTATGCTTTGGGAAGTGATTTTCTTTGTTATCGATAGTTATACATTCTAGCCACAATTTTTTTTTATCGCGTACTCAGACAAGATATTGGCATATCTTTGAATATTTAGTTATTTTATGTACTGTAAAACGTTGTACGAAACATGTGCGAATAGGTAATTCGGAACTCATGTCGATTTAAAGCACTCCCTTCGTTCGTGTTTTAATTTACCGCCGCTCGTTGCAAATTTCCTATTTTTTGCACTTGTATCGTAAATCGTAATGTACTATTATGCGCCACCCCAAGGCGTATTAGGGTACATTGTGCAACGAGGGGGGTAAGTGAAATTTCGGATACGAGGGCAGTAATTCAAATCAATTTAAAAACCCGAGTTTGCAATATTCTTACCCTCGGAGTTAAATTTTAAGTGAAATAATTCTTAAATACGGTGACATATATCAAACAATCGTCCGCCATTTTGTAATTACTTGACGGGTTAGGCATCGAAGGCACAGATCTATTCGGCATTGAGCCAGGATTGAAAATTATGTAAAAATATTTTAAGCGGCTGTTAAATTAATAAGATTAAACAATTTTAAAAACATTAAATTATAAACGTCAGTATTTTAAAAGTAAAACTCATTATGCTACTTGGTTTGTACGAATAAGTGACATAAAAAAAAAATATAACTCCCTAGGGAGTTATAGATTTTTTCACAATCCATAACTCCCGCGGGAACAAAATAGGCCTTTGTCCTTCAGTACACCTGCATGAAATAAGTTCTTTTTCGAGCAAGTGTCATGAAAAGAGTATTAACAATAGGAAGTAAAGGAAAAATGTTCATGGGTCTCTTTGAATATTTGGGTGGTAGGAATAACCTATTTTTTTGTGAGAAAAAGTGAACTTAAACCGATCTAAAAAAACGCCTGATTAAAAACAAATGTTCTAAGTCTCGTTTTCCATGGTAATTATTTTCAAATAATTTTCTTGTACGCGGATCCGCGTTCCGGCGTAAAATTACAAGGAAATTAAAAATAAACGATCTTATTGCTAAAAAGCGATCTCTTCCAGACAACCTTTGGGTAGCTTTTTTAACATCAGGTAAATGTCAATATTTTAAAATGTTACTGTTCTTAACACGAGTCAAGGTAGTTACTTTAACGTAGGGATAACTTGATAACCGCCCCTAACAAGGGTGGTAATTATAATGAGGCTCACGCCGGAGGCTATAATAAGCTCGGTAAGGCTGACGAGACTTTTAACTAAATTATTATTAATTAAAGACGCGTGCAAACCTCTGAGGAATAACTTGCTAAGAGTAAGGCTCGATTCGAAGAATAAGATACGATAACGATAAGTTCTCATTTAGATATCGTTTGTATGTCGTATAATTGACAGAAGCAGCTCGATTCGGGCAACCAATGTCACTTTGACGTTAGAAATATCGTAGATAGATCTTATTGGGATCACAGCGGAATCGAAATAAACGTCAATTTTGACATGTCGTTTAGTTATCAATCTTTTCAAGATCTTAAACGTGTCTTAATCATTCTGCGAATCGGGCCGTAAGGATCTTGTCCTATGAGGTACTACCAACAAACATTTTTTTAGGATTCCGTACCCAAAGGGTAAAAGGGGACACTATTACTAAGACTGCTGTCCGTCCGTCTATCTGTCCGTCTGTTACCAGGCTGTATCTCATGAACCGTGATAGTTAGACAGTTAAAACTTTCACAGATGATGTATTTCTGATGCCGCTATAACAACAAATACTAAAAAACAGAATAAAATAAATATTTAAGGGAGATCCCATACAACAAACGTGATGAAAACGATGCCAATATATGTATTGGCATCGTATGGTAACCCTACCATCGTAGGGTTACCATAATTATTCGGAACTGATACGGGACATTGGTGTAGTAATGGCGTTAGGGGTGGGTGCCAATATATAAATAACTCTGCTTTATTTATTTATATAGGTACGTATTGTGCAGCGGTATCGATATACAGGACAAAACGTTACTAAATTACTACAATACAATAGAGATGTATAGTTTATATGGTTAATAATACATGAAATCTGGAGATGTAAAAGGTCCCCAATGTTTGGTTTCGTTAGATTCCAAAAGCTATTCTACCCTCTTAAGTACCTTTAACTTTTCGCTTTGGAATTTCCCCTAATACTTAAAACACGTACTTAGCACTTGGTTCTCTTTTATTCCCACAAACATAATTGTGCTAATTATGACAATTATTATTACATTATAGCGTAAACAGTCGAAACAAAGGTAAACAAATTAGAGGCCGAGGCGAGCTTTCGCGATAATGGATCAGCAAATACGACATCGCGTCGATATCGCTAGATTTATTTGCTGTCGGTTTCTCATAGGGTTGCTAGGAACTCGAGTCTATTGAGTCCAAATTTAAATAAATAATTTGGCTGGACATGTCTGCCGGATGAATGATGACAGATGGGCCAAAATAGCCACTAGCTGGCATCCCTAGAGTAGTCGTGGCAGAGGAAGACCAAGAAAGAGATGGCGGGACGACTTGGATGCGTTTCAGCGGGATTGGCGGGATCTTGCTCAGCACAGGGAGGATTGGAAAGTGAGAGGGGAGGCCTTTGCACAGCAGTGGGACACATATAGGCTAATAAAATAAAATATATCTATACAGGGTGATTTCGGGGTCGTGGAGCAAAAGAACAAGACATCACACAAAATTCAAAGATGAGTCTAATGATGTTGCTCATTATTACCAATAATTATGATTATTTTTCAGATGACAAGTAGAAAAAAACATCTTTGCATACAGTTTGCTCACCCTGCTCAAGTGACGTCGTGTCGCTTTCCATACAGCGTATGTCAAAAGTCATAGGGTGACCATGATTACTTCGTATAAGATTAATTTTACTTGAAAAATAATAGAAATCAAACTAATTATCTTTCAATCAAATACTACCGTATGATAATGTAAATCATTTATAGATTCAGAAAAAGTGGTTCTGGATCACGACCCAGAAATCACCCTGTATATATTTGGGGACAATCTTACACAGATCGACCTAACCCCAAACTAAGCAAAGCTTGTACTATGGGTACAAGACGACGCTGTACATACATATATAGATAAATACATATTTATAATTATATACTTAAATACATAGAATACACATGGGACTCAGGAACAAATAGCAATTTGTGTTTACCACACAAATAAATGCCCTTATCGTGATTCGAATCCGGGGCCATCGGCTTCATAATCAGGGTCACTACCCACTAGGCCAGAACGGAGAGAAGAGCTCAACTCGTTCTTAAGAGGCTCAGCGCTTAAAAAAGTTTAGTGTCGTAAGTCGTAAGTCTCGAGTTGAGTCGTTTATTGAGTGTTAAACGCAACTCAAAAAACTAAGGCTCCGAATAAAGAGTCCGACAATAATTTTATAGGTTTTATTGTTGTATAATGGTGACAGTACCTAAAGAAAATATGTGTTATTGGTTTGCAGATCTTTTTATTTTATTGGAGAAACAACAGAAGCAAGTACAATAATAGCTGCACATACCATGTGCAATTTTAATTTTATACTTAATTCTAATTTAATTTAATTTTAACATGAGTGGCACCCCTTTACAGTGTCAATTTAGTTTAGTTTAGTTTTAATTTAGTAATAATAACTTTGTATGCACTATGGGTACTGACTGCCTGAAATAAAAGCCTTTTATTTTATTTATTTATTTTTATTTATTTTAATAGTATAAGTGATAAGTTATACATTGCAATAGACGTGCACCTACCTCCTAAAAACGCTCTCACTAAGAACTATATATAATATAGGTAAGGTAATGCTACAGTAAACTATGCTAAACTTAACGCACTCTAGCGACTAGATGGCAATGATACAAATTGTACGAAGATACTAAGTTGTCTCAGCTAGTATTTCAAGGATTTGTTTTTTGAAACTTGCTCTACTTGTATTGAAAATGTCTGCGGCCGTGAACATTTTATTGTATGAATTGCAAAGACGGCGCAATGGTGCGCGTATCCCAGCGTTAGTTGAGCAAGTCGGGACGGCGAACAAGGCATTGCAGCGGGCAGTGCTGCGTGAGGGGACCCTAAAGCGTATGTTGTCAAGCAGCTCCGGGCAGTCGTACTTATCACGGCAAATGTTGTGGAGAACCAACATATCAGAACACGTGCGCCTTGACTCCAGGGAGGGTAACTTATAATTTTTCAATAATTTACAGTAGGACATACGTTTGCCAGTTAGGCGTCTATGTGTAGCCCGCAAAAACTTTTTTTGGACCATTTCAATTGCTTTCGAATACTTGGAATAAAAAGGGTTCCAAACAATTGAGGCATATTCCAAATGAGGTCTAACAAGAGCTTTGAATAATAGAATGTACGTGGATGACTTTTTAAACACTTTTTCTGTTCTTAAAACAAATCCTAACATTTGGTATGCTTTAGAGATAATTCGTTCTATATGACTGTTAAAATCAAATTTATTGTCAAATAATATTCCTAAGTCTCGTACAGATGACACCTTTGTGATGGGTGTGTTACCAATCCTGTATTCAGAGTCAATTATTCTTTTTTTATTTTTCGTAAAACACATGTGCAAACATTTATTTGCCAAACATTTATTTATCTTATAAATCAATTGGATACGATTATATGAAGATAATTGCAACTGAGACTTATCCGAAAAGGTCTCAGTCTCTTTAAAAAACTCGGATCTTTAACAAGTTAAAAAAAAAACTCGAGCTCTGACTTAATCATAAAGAGTGAGAAAAACTGAGTCGAGTCTAAAGCAGAGGACTCAAGGGACTCGAGTCTTAACCAACACTAGTTGCTGACATATCTGACTGGAGCTATAGCAGATTATTTACTATTGCTGCCCGTGATTTGCCCTTGGTTCCGGTCTATGTATTTTTGCTAGGGTTAATATTAGTATAGGCGTACATTGCAATGCACGGACTGAAGCGAATTTAAGAATTCGTGCAGTACTATTCTATTGTCAAGGCGTTAGAGTGCGTGTTCAGATATTTGTGGCTGCTCCTATATATTTGATGGCCACGTACAGCGACGTCGTGCACTGCACGAATTTTTAATTTCGCGAACCGCGCGGCGATAACCGCTGCCTGCTTAAGTGCTTACCCGTTAAAATTATATAATTTAATTATATTAATCTGACTGATTGTAACGAAATACTAAAATAAAATATTTGGTATGCTTACTTGAACTGTACCCCTAGTGTAAATTTAGTCGATTGCGAAACGTGACGTACGAGTTTGCGTTAAGTCTCATTTTGTATGGGTTTTTAAACAGCGCGCCAAGCGGGACGTTTTGGAAAGTCAAAAATCTCATACAAAATGACACTTAACGCAAACGCGTACGTCACGTTTCGCTGTCGAAAATATTTACACTAGGGGTACTGTATTATATATTGGGTTAAAAACCTAAATTAATTAATTAGCTTTTATTTAACACTCGTATTTTTACAGTTGAGTTGTAGTGACAGTCAGCGTAGCCTTACTATGACATATAGAGGGTAGAGACAGGGAACAGAAACTCCTTAGGCAGAATTGTTGCAAAAGTGTCCAGCTGTCAGCTATAAATAATAGTTCCAAATCTCTCCAGAGTAGCGCTAGAGTAGCTAAGAACCTAGGCGTTATTGATGGAGTGAAGTGCACTGTCTATGATTAGATTTTTTTCTCAAGTATTCTAGGTATTGTAGCGCCACCTATTTAAGGTTTTTTGGCGACACTTTTTGGTACATGGAGATTTAATTCCTCTGGAATGGAGGAGGATGGAGATTTTTAGCTGAAAGTGAATTCTTTAGCGCCTATAATCAATAAAACTAGCAAACTAGGAAAAGTGCCATCCTGCGAGATAGGCATAGCCTAGTGCAGGTTTCACGGGCAATTTCTATAACTTGAAAAAACATTTATCAGTGTTTAACTAAAATAAGTTTAAGTACTTAACCTTGTTTTAATTATAAGTTTCACTGTATTAATAAACAATTTTGTTTTTTTTTTTATTCCTTATCTCCACCTTCCATACTATGACATAAAGCGGGAGAACGTTCCATTCCTCTCTCTCTCCTCCAGTTATTTTTAGAGTTTGACTTAATAATATATATTCATAAAGAAATTTAAAACAATTAGATTAATGTGGCACTTCCACTTAAACCCCTCTACATCTTCCTCACAAACTGTACCAACTATACAAATCTCCTACACATAAAACAATGATTTCATTGCTACTCAATTTTGTTATTTTATTTATTATTATTTATTTATTTATTATTAACATAAAATGATACATCTCAAACAGATACGGAGTCCCACAAAACAGTTTACACGGTTTGACTGTGGGATCGTGCAGTCTCAACTCTCTTATATTTATATTACAATGAAATTCGTTTCTATATCTATATGCTTAATAATTATTTTATGCAGTTTACAAGGTAACTACGCAGCTTTTTACCAAACTTAACTTTGTTGGCTTCCTGCCTGATGTCAGAGGGCAGGCTGTTAAATATATAGGGTAGGCGTTTATGGAGACACCTATCGCCGTAATAATTAGAGACCCTCGGTACGACAAACTTGCCCGCAGACACCGACCTGGTTCCACAAACATATTATAGTGTCTTATGTCAAATCAATACAAAAACAAAAACGATTTATACTACTATTGCCGCTGATTTATCTTGGCAGTGTACTATTATCAAGAAAATGGAAAACTTGTGTCGGATTAACGAAATATAATTTATTCCTTTGTATTCCAACGATTTGGGTGACAGTCGAAAAGCTCCTTAGCTCAATAAGTGTCTATTCAACTTTAAGTAATCTGATTTTAATGAAGTGAAGGTTTGGCGTGAGATAATTTGGATAGTCCTTGCGATTTAAGATAAAAGTGTTTGAACTGAACCAAGCCTTAGACGCAGAATCCACGTAGCGGCCTGGCACCGCTTCGTGGGTTCCCGTATGTCAGTGTACGCAACGCCACTACGTGAGTTCCGCGCCTCAAGCAGGAAGAATGGCTTTTCGAATCTAACGAAATAACGGTAATTTTTCTATGAAACTCCATTTCGCGAGAAAATGTTTTTCACTAACTAAATATTAACTAAATCACATGTACAACTCGAAATTAGTTTTGCCACTCTTGTGGATAAAATGCAACTTTTACACCAGTATTTGAAGTATAAAGAGAGACTTTACGAGCTGGTGTAGTAAAAAAAAATGTTTTTGAACTTGTCGTCGGTAAAATTTCAAAAATCCGTTGTCTTTACGTGCGTGTCCTCAACTCTAATGCCTATAATAATAGTAAAGGTTCAAATAAATCCAGATTTCATAAAAAGGAAAACAATAAAATACCCTATTTAGAAAGATAAAGCAAATTGCTTTCAGCGAATAAACACTGAAGTAAGTAGACAACGTAAACATGGAATCGATTCCTGAGCGAACTTTCAGTTCACCCACGCTCCACAAATAAAACAATAATTCATTTTATTACTAAAGTACACTTTTACAATATTCAATTGACCAAGTAGTAAACAGCAAAGAAAAATAAAACGCAATTTAATAAAATCATATTTTTTTGCATCGCGTATTTATTTTGTTTACCTTTATTGACGTCGTTTCGTTCGACGCAGATTGGATGCATTGTGTAGTGACATTACACAAAATTTGGAACCATTCAAATGATTCAAATGGTAACGTTGATGGTACCGGACACCATTTCTAGTTTAGTTTTTTTTTGTTATTTTTTGATACTTATTATTTCTATACCTATATCGTAAAATGGCATTAATTAGCGACCGTAGGTAAGGTAGTCTTTTCGAATATTTTTGACGTTTATAAAAGCCAGTTGAAGGTAGATCGATTCGATGGCTGCTCATGGAAATTATGGCTCATGGCGCATACGCGCAATTTCGTTCGTCGTTATAAAACAGAAACGATTAAGTTGTTGATTTGTGTACTCAAAACCCTCGCCGGAGCCACTACAGCACCAGCTCGCCGCTCGCAGTTGGATTTCAATTGATCCGCTTTCATTCGCTTGAGATTATTAATTCTCTCCAAAAAATAATTTCCCTACTCGAGGGCTTATAAAGAGGTTGTTACATTTATGAAACTACCCGACGAAAGTCCGTGAAAAATTGGGAGTAGAAATCACAAATCCAAACCATATATACTTAATGTCAATAGCCTGACATACAACACTCATGAGACCCGCGCAAACATCCACAAACTGTCGTTAAACTGTCGTGAGTCGTAGGTACTAAAACTGAGCTAATTATACAGTTTAACTTATGTATTTTTAGCCACTCGTGCGACATGTTTCGGAAAGCTTCGGTCTCATTTTTCAAGCACTAATAGTGCGAGTAGGAGTAGGAGACGTATTAGGCTCTCCTAAACATATCGCGCGAGTGACTAAAAATACGTGAGTACTAGATACTCGTATATTTGTAATGTATTCATACTTTTTACATAATTTTGTCCATAAAATATTATATTATCTTATAATTAGCTTAGTGTTTCCAAGATAGATCTCCTGGCTTTCACCCAGCCAAAGCATTATTTAAGGAGCATAAAATCCTCACTCTACCTTGTATCTTCATCTTCATATTGATGGCCTGCAAATACGTGAGGTCTAATCTGGACCAATACACAACGCGCAGTCAGTGTCAGGGTAGAAATACCCGAGGTGCACACCTGCTACTTGTCCCGCACCGCAGACTCGCAAAAGCTCAAAAGTCACTCGCTGTCCTAGGTGTCAAGATCTATAACACCCTACCTAGTGACATAATTACCTCTGCGAGTGATAAAATATTTAATAATAAGCTTAATAAAATGTTGATTGACCTGTGTTGCTACAGTGCGAATGAATTTATTTGAAGGAAGTGTGAATAACATTTAAATCTGAGAATTTAAATGAATATACATAATAATTGTATTCCTAATAATTAAAATTGTAATCAATATAAATTGACCATTGTAATGTAATATAAATTATAATAATATGGTTGACATTGTAATGGTAAAGCATCTTCATTGAATTGACATGTAAAATTTGTATAATTTTATCCATAAATGTATCTTATATTATCTTTAGCTTCGGGATCACTGGACCCCAATTTGGCGATTATATTTTTATTTCGATAGATATGTGTTCAAAACGCGTAACACCTAAATTTTATAATAAAACGTTATTTAACTTACCTTCCACACAAAGATAACTAGCCTTTGAGTACTTTAACCTACCTTAAGGTGAACTAAAAGCTTTGAACATCAACATTAAAGTACAATTATGCTACAGCTAAGCAGAATAGCTAAGTAATGTACTGTAATTAGTGTAGGTGGTAAATTATTCAGGAGTTTAATGCACTTTTACCTTCTTCGCTGTTGTAGGGTTTTTAATGAGATGAAGTTTTAGATGTTTAACATAATAATGTGTATATACGTACTTATAATAATTACTTGTTGTGATTTCAGTGCTATTGAAAGTCATAAAAATATCTGCGTTTTTATTTCTTTATTCCTGTCTGTTCACAGATCACTCATTTCTGTGTGTCTGTTACTCAAAAATAAACATAGCTAGTTATTTGATAAAAAGAAATACAACTAAGAATAGATGTTACAATGTTTGGTTACCTGTTAATGAAGCAGATGCCCACAATTTTGGTACAGGCCAAAACTTAAATGGAGGAAATTTAAACCAACATAGCTCTCAACCAGAATTTTGTCTCCACTGTCTTTCCTTCTGGTCACGAATAACACGACGTGTAACTTGTGTTCAAAACGCAAAAGTTTTAAATGTTATAAGAAACAATATATTAATTTTCATAATACATACTCGAAATTCAAACTTTCTAAAGAACTCGACGCTACAACCGCGTCTTGCTTGTTACACAGAGTTGAGCGTAACTACCATACTTGTTAACTTGCTTCAATGCAGAATTTACTTTAAGCACTTGCAAGCGAATACGTAGTTTTCTCTCTGTTACACTTAGGGCTACCACACACTAGCATCTCTCGAGCGTCGGTGTCTAGTCAACTCTATGGCTGCTGTTCGACGCAACGTTGGCGCAACTGCGCGGCGCGGCGACGCTATTTTCCATATCGCTGACTAGACGGCGACGCTCAAAATACGCTAGTGTGGGGTGGCCCTTACCTACGGTGGGTAGGTGTGACATTTTACTATAACTAGAACTCAACTGCACAGTAAATGTTTACAGTATTCTAGGACTTCTGTTCATGATAATTTAGTGTGGAATCGTGTGCAACAAAACTCACTCACTTACCTGTCATATTGCTCAGCTAAGCTAAATTTAAGTATTTATGAATTGTTTAGTGCTAGGTATTTCAGCTTTGTCCTTAAAATATTTATGTTGTCCGTCCTACACAACAGGTAGATCATTTTGGCTGAAAATGTATTTTATGATTAAAAGGCTTTTAAATATGAGTTTGACTATCTTAAGTTATACATCTTTCCTGTGGACATCGTAAAATAAATAAAATTTAACGCCTTATTTTATTTTCTGTGAGTGAGGTTGCCAGAGCTCAACGAGGGTGCGAGGCGTTAGGGTCGGCAACGCGTATCTAACACCTCTGGAGTTGCAGGCCTCCGTCAACTACGGTGACCGCTTACCATCAGGCGGTCCGTTTGCTCGTTTGCCCCTAACGTAGTATAAAAAAAAGGTTCAAATGGTGTATTCCCATTTTTCCCGCGCCACGTGACCGCCGCCATACAACATGAGGCATGATTTATATGAAGCGCCTATTCCTATCTGTTCCCGGTGGGGACAAATGAGAATATACCGTTCATATTGTCGAATTCTGACATTTTGTATTATAAAAGCCTATGTAAAATGTAAACATTTTTTACCCCAATGTCCATAAAAGTTCACCATTATAAATGGCAGGTACCAAATTCAAGGTTATCAAAATAAAACATGAATACATTAGATTTGAATCTAGTCATTTGAAAATGTATTCATGTTATATAGAGAGTGAGATTTTTTAATACTTAAATATAATCTTCAGCCGACGTATAAAAACGCAAATAATAAAAATACTACACATACAATGCACCCACACATGCTTGTAGCTAAGTTTTATTAAATCCATTTCACTGCAGCTTGGTCGTAATAAAACATCCTACATCTCACACGTACATAAAACATCATGAAAATACGGCCCTGACTGCTGTGGTATACTGGGATCCTGATTACAACGTTATAAAAAGGAAGATAAAATTAAACTCATTTATAATAAAGCTATTCTGCAGAAATGTAAACTTTAGGCCCACCCCACACTATAAATTGCCGCAAAATTACGCGCTGGCAACGAAATTGCGCGACTAGCTTCGGCTAAGGCGACAACCATAGGTTGGAGCGAGACACAGCGATCGGACCTTTCAGTCCCACCTATGGTGGTCGCCTTAGCCCACCCTTAGCCGAAGCCAGTCGTACAATGTCGCGGCCAGGCCGAAGTGGCGAGTCAGGTCATAATGCCATCTCTTCACTCTTGGTTGGTCTTAACAAGGGTAAAGAAGATAGCATTATGATCTGTCGTTAGTTAGTTTTGCGGCAAGTAGCGTTTTATGAGCGTCGGCGTCTGGTCAGCACTATGGAAAATGGCGTCACTGCGCAGTTGCGCCAATGTTGCGTCGATCAGCAGCCATAGAGTTGACTAGACGCTGACGCTCGAGAGACACTAGTCCGGGGGGGGCTCTTACGGCTACCACCAGGTTTGACATTAACATACGGTCCGATTCGGATTTTAAGATACGCCAAACATTTGCTAAAGATACGGTATAGATTAGATAATATGTCAGTAACAAAAGCGGCGGTTTTTTTTAAGAACGTCACTTTTGACACTGACATATCGTATCTTTAGGAAATTTTTGACGTAACTTAAAATTTTAATCGGGCCAATATTGGTTCACGTCTACGTAACTTACATTATATATGTCTCGCTTGCACTCATATGCCAGTACGAGTGAAATGCATATAGTTTCGTAGACGTGAGCGAATATGTTACTATCAAAACTGGCAGTAGACATAATACCCCCCCCCCCCCCCCCTCGCCCTCCTCCGTTTCCAAGACCGCCGAAATAAATAATATATATATATATATATATACAAGAATTGCTTGTTAAAAGTTATAAGATTAAGCGGAAGGGAGCTCTAATCAGCTATAATATGTTATACTCCAAGCAAAGTTTAGAATGAACTCCTTTCGATTTGACTTTAACGATGTTCGCTAATTAATTTAATGAACAGACTTATTCGCATAAATGTGCCGTTTTCAACCAAAGGGCAATTTATTATCGGTAATTAATCAGGAGTCAATGCTAGAATGATTCCATGCAGTATGTGCGGAACGGAAAGAATCGTACAACGAATTGGATCCCCTTATATTCCACGACCCTTTACAGACTTTAGAAATCGAATCAAGGAAATGACAACGATAAATGTCAAAAAAAGACGATATTTATGACGTATTAAAAAAAACTACTTATTAGATCTCGTTAAAACCAATTTTCGGTGGAAGTTTGCATCGTAATGTACATCGTATATTTATTTTTTAGTTTTATCATCCTCTTATTTTAGAGTTTATAGTGGGGGGGAGGGGGTACACATTTTACTAATATATTAGAAACCTCAATATCATTTTTGAAAACCTATCCATAGATACGCCACACGTATTCTCGAATGTGGGTGCAGCGAGAAAACACGACAACTATAAGCAATTTTAAATAACTATTAACAATTTTGGACAGTAACAGCATTATTTACAATGTTACACAAATTATATTACTCCATATATATATATATAACATATAATATCAATATACATACATATTATAAAAAAGAAGCATATGCTTTTTTGTGAATTACTAACCTTTTTTTCCAGCCAAGTGACTGTCAAATAAAATGACATTGGAAACTTCAATGATAAAGTCAGAACAAGATAAGTTGACAGCGATTTTAATAGCCCGCACAGTGCAAGTGTTATTTTAAACGTCAATCCTCTATGAAATTATAAAGTTTACTTAACATTTGCACAGGCTGGGCTATCAAAATGGCTGCCATTTTAGGTTGGTCTGATTCTATATAAATAGAAAATGATCACATGATCAGCAACGAAAATTATATAGTCGAGGCTCTCAGTACAAAATAATACGGAAATTAAATTCTTTGACTGTACGTTTTTGATTTCGAAAAATGGACCATATGTCTGCCACGGTATCCTGCCTTTTTGCCGAAAATTGTATTGCCGAATTTCACTTACCAATCAAATTTTCGCAGAAGTTTCATTTGGGCGTCGTATTTTTATACAATTTTCGGCGATAAGGCAGCGAACCCGACTGCCACTTATCTGATACATATCATTGAAAGTTATTCTTTCTCCATAAATTTATACACACCGCCCGTAAAATTAAATATTACGCAATACAGAATTTCTAACTATTGAAAAAAAGAAAGTTAAGAATTAAAGTTTTAATTGGCTTAAATAAAATTCTGTATGGCAAACCTATTGCGCGCAATAACGAGATTTGGCGTTGTCAAACTGTTTAGTTGCTTGCAGCACAATACACGTGGGTTCATTTTTAGGGTTCCGTACCCCAAGGGTACATTTTTTCCTGATGCAAAAAAAATCTATGGGGCAGGTCTTCCAAGTCCAAAAAATTTTTTCTTTTACTTTTCCCTAATCAACGGCGGCAGCATGGTTCCATTTTTATAACTTGTCACTATGCCTGTCACTTTCGCGCTTACATACATGTTAGAACGTGACGGGCATGGTGACAAATGATAAAGAGCCGACCATCTTAACTCAATAGAACACATAGTGAAAATAGTGGGGATCCACTATTTTTGTTACACCTGGCATGTTTATTAATATTGTAGCCGCCGTGAAGGTCAGGATGTCGACGACTTAAATAAAACTTCGATTTATAATGAAGCGAAGTATAATCTTCCAAAGGGTACTGGTTTACAAGGGTTCTTGTCAAAACGGTTCAATGTAGAAAAGTGGGTGTTGATAGTATGGAGGATGATGAAAGAGTGATTTGCAATATATGATCAGTACAAAAAGGTAGTTTAAGTTTAGATGCTTCTAATTGGCCGCGATGTGGAGCGCTCCTATTGGTGCTTTTAAAAAGCCTCCGAATACTAGCCGAGCCCGACGGCTGCGTTTAGCTACTGCATTGATTTTTATATAATAATAAGTTGCATTCGCAACAAATATTATTAATACATTTTAGTTATTATTCGTTGTACTCACATGACTTTTCGTTAGCTTTTTACTTTTCGATCGATAAGCGATTGTTTACGGTAGCTGGTACTGTTATCATAGCAATAAATGCTTTAGATGACTCATGTTGTTGTAGCTTTATCTTGAACACCTTACAGATACTAGTAGATAC
Organism: Cydia pomonella; assembly: GCF_033807575.1. Classification (NCBI taxonomy): domain Eukaryota; kingdom Metazoa; phylum Arthropoda; class Insecta; order Lepidoptera; family Tortricidae; genus Cydia; species Cydia pomonella. The sequence continues at coordinate 21,442,359 of NC_084714.1, read as the reverse complement.
TAGATATTTACATTTAGCCAGTTGGTAGTCAAGCGTTAAGGATGATCGACTCACGCTAGAAGGCTGCGGGTCGGGCCGGGGCATCCGACACTTTAGTTTTCTACAGAAAGGCTTTTTTAATTGCATAAAGGTACGGAACCCTCCATTATGCGTGGCACGATATGCTCTGGGCTGGTTTGAAAATTATTAAATGATGTATATAACTATAATCTAAATTTAAATTACTAGAATTATAATAACTACTTATAAATTAAACTAATATAACTAAAACTAACTCAATAAAATAAAATAACAAAAATTTACCCTCCCACCCTTGGCATCTTGGCAGAGTGTCCATCACGCAAGCAGCATTTTTTTTTTATACTACGTCGGTGGCAAACAAGCATACGGCCCGCCTGATGGTAAGCACGATATATTGGTATTCCCGCGCAGTATCGCAATAGCGAGTCTTTGCGCGAAAAAGTTGCCTGCGCGAGGGCACAAAATAAAAAATAAACAGAAGGTCCGTTCTCGCCGTTCTTGATAATATATACCTAAACTTGCCCGACTCACTAGGGTTGCTTCTGTATTAATTTCGAATTTTAAAAAGGAGTAGGTAATATAAGTTTACAGACATACATACATCGATTCGTTTATACATACATCTTATCATGTTTACTTTCCTTAGAGACTGCATTTTGACGTACATGACAGTAGGTATCTACGTAGCGGCGGGGACGTCAAGTGAGCAACGCGCGCGTAGCCCGACTAAGCTCTGCCCGAGAGTGCCCAAGAACGCCTGTAAATGTAACGCCTGTATGTATGTCTGTGTGCGTAAATGTCACGTCTGTGTGCGTGCGGCGAAAATGGCACTTTGTACTGAGCGGACTCTCTGCTCCGGCGCGCCCCGCCGCTATTTACTTTGTGGCGAGGGTCTCTAGTTGCCTCCCTTAAGCACTTCCCGAGCTCCTTGTGGAGCCTACGCGCACTTTTGCCCCACGCCTAGAGTGTCTAGACGCCAAAGGCTACGAACACGTAATCTACATTCGATTATCTTTCTTTACTATTACTACTAGTGCTATTATTACTAGTTATATTGAGCTAGTAGTTAGGTATCCGAGAGTTTTAGTGATAGCAAGTCTCACATCCCTCGGGCTACTCCAGCTGAATAAGGAATTTCATTATGAAACTTCAGTGTTCAGGGCATTCACGTATTAAGATTAAGAGAGGAAGGAAGATTACCATACAAAGACGTTTTTGAAACCCAATTTTGTTAGCTTATTATTACATTAAAAACCAAATCTTAGTTTTAATTTCATATGGAAAATGTGCTCTGGAATAAATTATAACAATAATTAATAATTCAGCCTATATACGTCCCACTGCTGGGCAGAGGCCTCGTCTCATGTTCGAGAGGGCTTGAGCTATACGGATCGATTCGAAGAATGAGATACGATAACGGTACACAGAAAAAAAATAGTTCTCCAGCCAAGTAAATACTCTTGTGTCAAGACATTTTGTGTTTCCTGTATAAGGAAATAATAAAATTCTTGCGTCAAGATATAAAATATTTCAAAGTTTATTATTTAAGCTAAAAAGTTAAATTCTCTATCCGAGCTGTAAAAAGTTTTTTTTTTAAAAGCTCATTATTCTCACCAAGAGCGTTTACGTTTTGTTCTAAGTATTGTATTTTTTAAATTGAACCTAACTGTCTTAGTTAGTGCAATACTTAAAGAACTTGTGCCAAGAAACTTTGTTTCTTGGGGTTAGATACTCATAATTGAATTGAAAATTATATTTCTCCATAAAAACAAGAAAAAGCATTGGTTCAAGAGTACGTTACTCAATGTGAAATATGATATTATTTATATCTAGAGCTGAAATCTCTTAGCGCCAAGTTTAGTATGTCTTGAATAAAGAATTAATTTTCTTAAACCAACATGATTTTCGTCAGATGTATGCAGGTTTCCTCACGATGGTTTCCTTCACCGAAAAGCTAGTGGTGAATATCAAATGATATTCCGTACATAACTTCCGAAAAACTCATTGGTACGAGCCAGGATTTGAACCCGCGACCTCCGGATCGAAAGTCGGACGTCATAAACACTCGGCCACCACCGCTTCATTCATTGTCATTTAATTTAATTTTTAATATCTTTTAGTATCTCTAAAAGTTTAATTTGCCTACAAGTGTCCCTCTTATCCCATAGTTACCCTTAACCCACCTAACCTTACGTATCTCTCGCGTCGAATATTTCCCTCAGCGGCTAAGTCTGGCAATGCAACGGCGAAATGCAGCAAGCGTCCTGGGGACGACGATCGATGCCCCGGGCAACTATTGGATCGTATAGACGAAAACGGTTATTCTACATTATGTAACAAGTAAAAATAATTTAATAGGTATGCTAAACTTCTAAATAATGTCTACAAACATTTTATGTGACAGGTACAGTCAGCGTCAAATACTTTGTAGCAGTCAAAGTGGCCAAAAAGTTCGGTACACCATACTAAATATATGGTATACCGAACTATTTGGCTATTTTAGTTGCTACAAAGTATTTGACGCTGACTGTACTCATGAACTACAGGGCCACCATACAACGCGAGAGGTGTAGTGAATATTATAAATAAATATGACGATATCGATTCTAAATGTCACCGATGAGATGAATCGCATCGATATCTATGTGGAAGTTTTAACAGAGATAAAGATTAAGATAATACCTAATCTGTTTTGCACGTTACACGATTACCTTATATATATAATGATTGAACTTCAATATAAAAAATATATAAAAAAATACTAAGGCGATTTAAGCCACAAACCGGCCTTGGGCGTCTTTAGAATGCAACTGGAAACTGCTAAATAAAAGGAGAAAGAATAACTTAAGTACTTCTTAAAGCAAAAACGATATATGCTTTTTAAATATTTTTTGCACACCGACCTTGACATAGGTACCTAAGTAATTTAACAAAAAAGAAGTAACATTTTCTATTACGTTTTGTTTAGTAATATTAGGTCATTACCTATGAAATTGGCGATTTGTATGGAGAACTTTAAAGAATTTCGACTTTTCATACAATGAATTTTGCGGATTATTTTGTGATGGCATTTTCAACCCAAACAATTTTTTGCCAGTAATCTGAGACATTTTTAAGGCACATTTTCTATCTCATATTTTTTTTTCAAATCTCGCCCGTCAGAACAATATAAATCATTTAAATACTCGAGCCGGCAGCACATGAAAAGAGCTGTTTTCAGGGCGGTATTCTGAATACATAAAACAATAAAAGTAGTAAATAATTGCATGTCAAATCGTTGTTATGTAGCGCACTAATGAAATTAAAAAACACTTCGAAGAAGACTATTAAAATAAATAAACTATGACATGACTAATACTTATGAACAAAAACACCAATTTCATAATGTATATAAACTTACTCGAGTTTTGTGACATGTAGCTGCTGACATTTTTTACTTTGTATTTAATTATTATTTTTGATTTTAACTCTGTTATTAATTTAATTTAATTTATTTATTAGACTAGGACTTTTAATTACTTAGACTTTTAAACAAATAAATTTGTGATAATTTTTTATGTGCATTAAATTTGATTTATTTATTAGTGTCTAAAATTTCTATTATAATTTATTTATTTATAATTAATGTAATAATTATACTGTGGATACTAAGTACTAATAAACTTTAAGAAAAACGAGTATTAGTATAATATCTGAAGTAAATAATTCAATTCAATAACCTCTAAAATTATATACCAAAATAAAAATATTAAATCATAAAGACCCGGTTTAATATATTTAATATGTCAGCGTCTCACGGAAATTTTGTTATTAAAATAAAAATAAAAAACTAACCAGGTACACACAAAACGTTCTTTAAATTAATTAACCTCATTCATATTTGTTTTGTAGTTGGTATCTCTTACAAACAGTAAACTTTAATAAATTAACGTCAAACTATGATTTCTAGCATCAAAATTGCCTAGATCAATAAGCTTAAAATCAACAAATACGCCAAATCTTTTTAATATTCACAAAAGTTATGCAAAACATTTTTATATCTATCGCAAAAAAAACTAACTCTAAACTCACCCAAAAAAAACTTCCAAAACTCCAATTACATTCTCCAACCGTCAAAACTATGCACAGAAAAAACGAAGTTCGAAATTCAAAACTTTGCAACAGTTACGCTCGTACGTGCGTTCGCGGCGGCGTTCCGAGACTGACTGGTCGTTGACAACGTTGATATGGCTATCTTGACGGCAGATTGAATGTGATTGGATTGGATGACATTGAATTGGTCGTGTTAGCAAAATGTGCAACTATGTTTTTTTTAATTATATGTGAACGTCTTTAAAAAAGTGTAAGCGGTCAATTTCTAAAATAAAATGTAATAGTACAGGTGGTCTAAAAATACGTGACAAAATATATTTATTGCTACATATTCTTGATAAGTTTGCGTTTTCAAACGAATGCGTTTGTGTGGTCAGACCAAGCTGAGCAGCGATTTTGACAATACAGACTGTGCAAGTGTTATTTTAAACGTCACTTGCAAAAAGGTTGACGGTTTCATACTATTCTATGAGAATGTTTTACCTCAGGAGCTACTAACACATACAGGCTGCTCCAAAGTTAAAAGTCGTTAATTTCTTCGTAACCCCTACACCGGGTGTTGTGTTACTTTGTATACTGGTTAGAATACCCTAATGCATATGTATATTTCGGCTTTGTCCAATGCCTAGGGACATACTGTATGTCTTATAAAATAATTTCACATTTTAATAATCAAATGATTTATTTTGTCAATTAAAATAAAGCAATAATAGTCAAAAATACAAAATAAAAATTTCCAAAAATATAATAATTTATATATACCTAAAAATAAGTCCGCCTGTTGTTACCTACCAATGTGTATATGTAATCAATTTCTGTATCTGTTTTTTATGTAGTGTGCAATAAAGAATTTTATTATTATTATTATTATTATTATTAAAAACTACGAGTGCTCGACATTAAATAATCCGTTTGTTAACATAATTAAACTTCTAAAATTAAAATGTTAAGTCATCAATCTGTCTGTGTTTGCGTGGGTTACAGATAATTAAGTATAAATAGAATTATCCAAAGTTTGTATAAAATTAATTAGTCTTCTACTTGTCTTTGTATATTAAGTCTTAGTATGAAGTGTATCCACGTTATCCAATCCAAGTTATGAAATTAGGTGGCTCATCACAAACGGATGTGACAATAATAAAAATGCTTTTATTAATTTCCATGAATACTACTATGTTCTAAATATTTGTATGGTGTTATAAATAGTAAACATATTGTATCTAAATGTATATAAGTATACCGTATTTTTTCAATGTATATATATCGTATTTTTTGACATTTAAATTTTATTCTAGAAAGTTTCTAGACTAGTATTTTTATACAATTTTGGTGTTTGACGATCCTTTTGTGAAATTCTTATAATTAAGTTTGATATATCTATAATAATTCAATGTTTTTTGAGAACAATATAACTGCATCAATAAATTGCTCTGATATTTAGATTAGGGTAAGTATTTGTAAATTTTGACGATTGAAAAGTGCTTGTTGCTATGCCTATTTGAATAAAGAATATATTGACTTTGACTAAATGATAAATAAGTTGAATATTTCTTAAATATTTTTATTTTGTTTTGTTTCTTTTCGGTATTCTGCAAATCAATGTAAGTGGCCTATGGCACAAACGTATACTCAGATTCTCACCAGACGATTAATTTATCCGACAGCAGGAAGGAGGGTTTTTTGCAATCTATCTATAAAATTAATTATATACTTTTACAGTACATATGGTGCTACTTTAACGCACTAGTGCGATAATTAGCATATTACGTTACTGTGTCGAACATTTGAAGGGTCATATGTACTGTATAACGTTGTACGATACATGTGCGAATAGGTAATTCGCAACTCGTGTCGATCTAAAACACTCCCTATTTTCGCACTTGTATCGTAATGTACTATTATAATTGATCTTTATAAATATGAGGTGTACAGGATAAAGAAAGTCTAACAAAAATACCTATACATAGTATGTATCTATGAAGAAATAAATAAGTAAATAAATATTGGAAATTCTTACACAAAATGACTAAGCCTTATTTAAGTTTTATTTTAAAATGTTTTGGTGTACTTATTAACTGAATAGAACAAAATTTTCTTTTCAATTTTTGAGTAATTAAAAAGAGCTTTTACGAGCTAATGGGGCGAAAATGATTTAACATAAGGTAGGTATTTGTTTTAAACAATTTAAATTTTTTAATCTTATTTTGTTTACGTAGCTGGAATTAAATTCCAAATTATTCATAATAATAAATATCTGAATGATGATACATTTACGTTTACTCCAACCTTAAATATCGTTAGAGGACTTGCAACTCCTCTAGTATTGCACGCGTCCATGGGCAATGATAATCTTTTACCAATAGGTGATCCGTCTGATCGTTTGCCTCCTACTCCTTTTTTTAGTAACCCCCCCCCCCCCCCTCGTTGAGCTCTGGCAACTTTACTCACCGGCAGGTACACAACACCTATATCTAAAGAATATATAGAAATAAAAACCTATATACTTATAAAATATTCACGTAGAAAAATCTTCCAGAGAAATGAATATTCATTTTCTGCACCGAGTGTTTCCTTCGCTTATAATATATGCCTTGATTCTTATTCATGCATTAATATTTCATACTTTAATAGCTAGGTTATTTGCATGAGCAAAGATAATTTCTCTTTGTATTTCTTTTGTCATAAAAAGGACAACTTATAGTTCGCCATAGATCGAAACTAGAAAACTGAATAATTGTATAAACTGAAACATATGTTAGAAAAACCACACCCTCTAGTGACCGAGGCCAGAATCGAAAAAGTGTGTCTTGAAAAAGATGAGAAGTGATTTCGAAAATATCAACCCCTAGGGGTTAAAAAGGGGTTGAACGTTTGTATGGCGTTCAAGTTTTATTTTAAGCTAGGAACATGAAACTTCAACAGCTTTTTTCACTTACTATCCCCGGAAAACTTTAGGTAAGGGAATTAGATAATTTAGAGAATAAGATATTACCTATTGTGTTACGATTATTTGCTTACCCTTTATTCGATTATTAATATGCACAGAAAGAATGTTGGTGGCCTAGCGGTATGAGCGTGCGACTTTAAATCCGGAGTTCGCGGGTTCAAACCCCGGCTCGCACCAATGAGTTTTTCGGAACTCATGTACGATATATAATTTGAAATTTACCAATCGCTTTTCGGTGAATGAAAACATCGTGAGGAAACCGGACTCAGCCCAAGAAGGTCTGGGTTGGAAGGTCAGATGGCAGTCGCTTTCGTTAAAACCTACGCCAATTCTTGGGATTAGTTGCCAAGTGGACCCCAAGCTCTAATGAGTCATGGTATAAAACCGGGATAACGCGAGGAAGATGATGACGCACAGAGAGAAGGTAGTATTAATTACAGTATTCTTTAGTGTCCCAGATTTTCTCGACAGAGATGGATTAAAAGCAAACCCAGTTCCGTCTAGAGAACAATTATTGGTTGAACAAATTGCTGGCACTTCTTCGTGATGAATCTCTTTGTTTCTTGTTGTACTTTGTTAGGAATATAAACAATGTCGGGGTTGAGTATTTGCCTTATTGTAACAGTTGTAGTGTCGAGATGCTGTATTACGTTGGACCCAAGATTTACAAATTAAAATGAATGTTATATTGAAAATCCCGTTTAGATCTTCTTTCTCATAAAAGAGAAAGTTTTCAAATAAATAAATAAAAACGAGTTTTCCTGATCAATTTTTCATGCACAGCAATTAGGTTCACGTGTTTACTGTGGAAATACCAAAATATAATCAATTCATCATTTAGAAAGATTATCCCAATATTTATTCCTGGCTAATGGACGTTTCTTAAATATTGAAGTACAAGACTTATTTAACTTATTGTAGGACTAAGTCCAATTGTGTATTATTGACCCATAATAATTTATTCCACTTTTGTTATGCTGCCGATGGTCACGGGTTCAACTCTTGGTAAGAGCATTTATTTGTGTGATGAGCGCGAATATTTATTCCTGAGTCATGGGTGTTTTCTATGTATTTATACAGTGTGTCCCTAGCCATTGGACAAAGCCGAAATGTACAAATGCATTAGGGTATTTAGAACCAGTGAACAAAGTATCATAACAGCCAGTGTAGCGGTTTCGAAGAAATTAACAAATTACCAATTTTTACTTTGGAGCAGCCTGTATGTGTTAGTAGCTCCTAAGGTAATATCCTCAAAGAATAGTATGAAACCTTCTTCAACCTTTTTGATTATCTTTTTTATTTATGATACTAATAAGCTTCTGACTTTTGAAAAATGTCATCATTATCAAATATTTCGAACAAATTGTCAAAGTTTAACACAGTGTGTTTCTTTTTGTTGTCGATTATTGCAAATAACTTTTGTTCGAAAAAAATATTTTTTTACCTTTTGTTCTAATTAAAAAAATATTAACGTCAGAGCATTCCTGAGAAGTAACTCTACGTGGGATTTCAGGGTTTGTCCAATGGCTAAGGTCACCCTGTATATTATACGAGTATATGTCGTTATCTAAGTACCCACAACACAAGCCTTATTGAGCTTACTGTGGGACTTATTCAATTTGTGTGTTATTTTTTTTATACTACGTCGGTGGCTAACTAGCATACGGCCCGCCTGATAGTAAGCAGTCTCCGTAGCCTATGTACGCCTGCAACTACGGAGGAGATACATGCGCGTTGCCGACCCTAACACCCCTCCCTTCCTTCGTTGAGCTCTGGCAACTTTACACACCGGCAGGAACACAACACTATGAGTAGGGTCTAGTGTTATTTGGCTGCGGTTTTCTGTAAGGTGGAGGTACATCCCCAGTTGGGCTCTGCTCTAGATCTGGAATGACATCCGCTGTCCTGTGCCCTACACGATGACCAATCTCTTGTGGATGTAGTTTAAGGACTGAGGAGTGTGTCCTATAATATTTATTTGTTATACCTAACTTATCTGATATAATGATAAAAATAATTACTAAGCTATATGCGTCTTAGATGGCCCAGTTCTTAAGTTTGCCTACTTTCAAAATTTTATACTTTTATTAGTGTGAAAGGGCTTCAAAAATTGCGTCTATTTCAATTTACTGATTGTAGCTTGTCTTTGCCTGCTCCCTTAAATGCTCCTAACTATCAATTTCTGTTAATCGCATACACTCTTGACAATAAAAGACGGCTTTAGATATGAACTTTGATGTCGCCCATTTTACAGATGATTTGATACGTCGCAATTAAAATTAATTGTAGTTGTTGGATCGGAATAAGTCGATGTAATTGGATTTGGAATTATGTCTACATGATTAGGCGAAAGGTTGATACCGGGGTATGAATTTGCCCGGGCGATTCCATTTCTTATTAATATTATGTATCACTGTCACTCCAATGTTTTAAGAGCAAGAAAGAGGCAAATCGATCTTTGAATTTCGATATTCTTGAATCTATTCGTTAGGTTTTAATACGCGGAATATGCTTGTGTTAAAAATATAGGTGATTTATTGGAAAAACATAATGTATATACCACACTTAAGTAGCTTTAAAGTTTTTTGAAGTGAAAACTTCTTTAGCGGCGCTGTGCACTTTTTGTGATGGGGAAAAAATGTTAAATCGCGGCAAGTCACGTGACCGACAGATTCTTCAGATTGAAAATTCGTAAGACGGACACGTGACCTGAATATTAAATAATAAGTTGTGCTTATTGATATTAGTTTTAGAGATTGACGATGATGGTTATGGTTCTAGTAATGATGATGGTGTAAGAGTCGTTGAAATTATGGATGGAAGTTGATTTTTCTGAGAGATAAACTTTTTAATGTTAAATAATTTTAATAGTTCTGAAGTGTTATATTTTTATGTAATATAAATGGTCATGTTTGTGTACGATAGCGCAATAAATGAATATTGTATTTTACCACATAAATGATAGTACTTTTATACTTATAATTAAAGCAATTCGTGCAAAATGAATGCCTAACCATTCCAAAATATCAAAAATGCACAACGTTAATATTCAATTTTTCACTTCTGCTGGCACTCGCGAAGTGCAACCCGTTGTTTTTTTATAACTTGCATCTTATTTTAAGTCATTAATCGAGATGTTTATTTATTTATGACATTACGTACATTAATTGTTGATTAATTTTTTTTGTATTGCTTGATACGATCATTCTCTTAGAATTTTAAGGCAAGATAAAACTTCTTAGATAAGTAAACAAATAAAGAACTTGTAAAATCTGCGTCGTTTGATAAATTTAAAGATAATATGCCTTCACTAATATTACATTACGCCCGCTGGCTGGCAATGAAGTGGGTGAGCGGCAGTGTTGGCCGAAACGTTAATGCAATTAACCAATATTGGCCATTAACGGTTATAAATTGAACCGTAAACGGTAACCGTCCGTTACGGTTTACGGTTCAATTTGTAATGGTTAATGGTTAATTGCAATTAACGTTCGGCCAACACTGGTGAGCAGGTTAACGGAAAACAGTATGAGCAACTTAACTGACGGAGACGCGTGCGACAGATTACCTACAATGCAATGGCACCCGAGTGCGTGCGCACGCGCCAGCTAGCTGACTCCCTTACATGAAAGATGGAATACTATTTTATTTTAACCTTTTAACTGTTTTTATGGTCATGAGAAATGACACAAAAGTCTTTTCACGTCAGCAGCTCGAACAAGGGTAATTTGCTGCTTAAAACAGAGAGCAAAACCGCATTTTGCTCACTGAGTGAGACAAAATAACATTCAAGTGACCTTTATATTCGAATGTCATTTCAACGTGCGGGGCCTTATACAAGTTCGAAGTATTTGGATTCATAAATAAATAATCTCTCTCTCTTTCTCTCTCTCTCTCTTCAAAAATGTATGTGATATTATAATGGATTAAAGCAATATGGGAATACTCTAATAAAATATTTCCTTGAAAAGCTGGCAAAAGCCATAAACATCTGTCAATGGAGATCCAAATGAATTCAATAAATCCTGCTTCAGATTACGTCAAAAATACATCACTCAATGCTCTGTTACGGAATTCATCACTCAATACTATGTGAAGGGTGCCATTAAAACAGTGATTACAAGGGAAAAGGACATATTTCAAATTGTAAAGTAATTGTAAGTTTAATTTACTTGTTTTTTTTTTCTTATTTGATTGTACATGTTTAATTAATAACATTAAATAAACAATAAGCAAATTGTAAACTTTATTTATTACCAGTTTTAAAACAATCCACTTAGCATGTAAATTATCCGCAATGGTAAACTGTATATAATTATCGTATATTTGTATATTATATATATCGTTGTCTGGGTACCCAGAACACAAGCCTTCTTGAGGTTACTGTGGGACTTAGTCAATCTGTGTAACAATGTCCTATAATATTTATTTATTTTTACTAAACAAAAAGCCTCGGTCACTTTTTCTTGATGACTTAAAAAACAATTTTTCGTATATTTCAAATTGAAAATATCTATTTGTCCGTTTTCCGCGAGATGGGTCGTTTGCTACCTATTACATTTTGTAATATGATATAGGAGGCAAACGAGCAGACGGATTACCAGATGGTAAACGATTACCAACGCCCATAGACACCCGTAACACCAGAGGGGTTGTGAGTTGCCGGATTTAAGATAGGAGTACACACTTTTCTTGAAGGTATATTATGTAATCGTATGGCATGCATGGTTAGGCAGAGAACAGCTTTGAGGTTGTTAAGCCAGGTAACTACATCGCGTCTTGAAGGTCGTACATAAAACACACACAAAATAAATAATTATATAAATTAAATGCTATTATAACTCGTATGGCTCACTTCAATGGTACAAAAATAATATTTAAGTTCAGTCCATTTACCCAGGAGCCACTAAATATGAGGCTGAGGTAAATATAAATCCGTATCAGATTGCGGCATGTCAAGGGTACAGCTGACATCTGTCAAATCGGAAACTGGGGCGCGGTTTATGTCGCAGATTTTATGTAACGGACTATGTTTGAATATAATCTTAGCTATTTGTTTGCGTGCGGTAAAGTGGAAATGCCATTTCTCACTATTTTTTTAAACTATGAAGACCCATACCCACCCATACCCATGGGATGGATATGGCGTAGTACTTTTAGAGTTAAAAAAAACTGATTTTAGTCTTAATAAATATGTAAATATTACTGTAAAACCTCGATTTTAGTGACACCGCGTTTTACCTAGTTAAAACTAGTTTTCCGTATCGCCTCAGTGAAAGCGCGTTGTCCCCAGTCAAATACACTTTTTTCCAAATTTGGGAACATGGTAATTTGTTATTACTTATAAGAAAATTTTGTTTGAAATAATTATTTTGATTAAAACGTACATTTCTTTGTGTGCAAAATCCATCAAAAAGCCAAAGTTCAAAATAATATAAATAATGCTGCTAAAAATTAAACTACAAACATAAAACAAATAGAGTAATTAGTATAATAATCACAGTCTATGTATAATTTTATGGCATTGTGTTATGAATCTCATTTACTTATATTATAATCATAATCTCCAGGGCAATACGTGACATGTTTGCAAAACGGGAATTAGCATTTTTTGAACTGACGTGTGATATGAAGGTGATCAGCATAAATATGTGATATTTAACAGCAAAATTCTACTGTGATGAGCAGGGGTCGGACAAAAAGTGCGAATGACGTCAAACCACTTATAGGATGATTTCAAATAGTATTTTTGATTTTCATAAACAATTATCACGTATCATTTATCAATCTCTTTATTGACCTCTTTATTAAACGATATCGCCACTTGAAATGAGTAAGTACGTTTTTGACTGACACATTGTCAATCAGATGAACAGTCAGCGTCAAATACTTCGTAGCAGTCAAAGTGGCCAAATAGTTCGGTACACCATACTAAATATATGGTGTACCGAACTATTTGGCTACTTTGACTGCTACGAAGTATTTGACGCTGACTGAACAATAAATTGACTTCGTTATTGTTTAGCTATTGTATCTTCACGATTATATTTAGCTAAAATTTATATTTACTAATATATAAGAAAACGCTCTAAAATGTCATCTTTACTCGAATATTGTGGCAATTTTCCGTTTTTGGAGGTACGTGACAAATACGTATACTGCTAATCTTACCTACTGTTCCCACTTTTGACTATTAAACCTATTTATCTGAGGATCCCACAGACTTGTTCTAACTTATTTCAAATAATTATACCTTATGGTAACAAGTTTCGTGAAATTTATTTTATTCACTACATCACCCTACCACCTGTATTATTAATTCCATGGATTTATTTACGATTATTTTGTTACTTCATTAATACTACTTTGTTACTACATGTCACACGGAAGTTTAAATACAAACTCAAACATCATCCTGTGTGCAAGATTAAGTACGTCATTTTTACGTCATCCGCACTTTTTGTCCGACCCCTGGTGATGAGGTTTATTTCTTCTAAGATAAAAACACTGAAAATTATAAATATTTCTGTCTGTGTTTTTTTTTGTGTATCTATAGATGAGTTAAAATTCTAAGTCAATAATATATCATATACAATGACATGAAAATACATATAGCAACATGAAATTATTATACTTAATATTTGAAAAAACTAATTACTAATAAACTAATTAAACGTAATAAATATAAGAGCCTCGGTAGAGAGTACCATTTTGTACCATTTGGCGTTGAAACTCTCGGTCCATGGGGCCCCAGCGCGCACAAGTTTTTTGGAGAAATCGCGAAACGTCTGGTTGACGTAACTGGTGACCGAAGAGCTGGCGGCTTCCTCGCACAACGTATCAGTATTGCGATACAACGAGGAAATGCCGCCAGCATCCTTGGTACAATGCCTCAAGGGCCTATTTTAGATATAAGCTAGTTATAGTAATCATCTGTATATATCCATTATGTATATTGTTATTGTCAATAAATATTATATTCAGTCGAACTGTCAAAAAAAAATTACTTGGAAATAACAGATAATAATAATATGTATAGATTTAGATTTCGATATTTATTCTCATAATATAAAATTATGTAAACACTGTAAATCATGCTAGACTAATCTACATGAATTTATATTATGATCGTCAGTAATATTTACATGATAATATTTCATAAATTAGGTAATGGATACAATTTAAAAAATGTCTCAAAAATAATCAATTCAAATAATTAATGCCTTAATATAATCTCCAATCTCCATGGTTAATCAAACATTAAATTTGAAGATGTAAAAGCTTCCCTATATCAGAGTAAAAAACTAATAAGTATAATAAAGGGATACGGTCTATCTGCGGTGGGGAATGTTTATATTAGAAAACATTTAGGAGGTGGATTTATTTTGGAGGTGTAAAAGCTCTCCAAGCGTGGTTCTATTATGTTTTCTAAATCGTCGGGGATAGTGTAGTCCCGCTTAACTAACAAATGCAGTAAGGTCCAACTGACTTGTACATTTTTTGAATTTTGAACTCTTTCGACTTTGTTATTGCACTATCCCCGAGGAAATGCACTGTCCATTGATGACATATCGTTGATTGTGACTAAGAAAAGCTAAATTTAAGTTAAGATTTGCATGAAATAATACATTGTTTGCCAAAGGATGAAATGGTGCCTTTCATCCGAGTTGAACACTCTAATATTCATTTGGAATACGAGGAAAGTAAAATACAGTTGCATTTAAAAAAACACGGCTAAGTATGTAAACTTCAGTATTTCTTGAGGGTACTTTCAATTAACAATTTAGCTAAAAATATCGTTATTTATGGAATTGTACAACAAATCCATTTAAAACCAAAAAAATAATTGGTTATCGTAAAAAAAAAAGAAAAAAATCTACTTAGACAATACAGTGCTCTATAGCAGAAACGTATTATTTTCTGCACACTTTTTAGAACAACAACGACCCACTTTCAGAACATCAGAAATGAAAATACTAAAAATATAGTGTACATTTGAAATACGATAAAAAACAATAATTACATTCTCTCTCAGTCCAGTGATTTTAGATGCATACGAGTGAGAATTAGCGAATAAAAAGCTCTAAAATCTCGTATCATTTTACGAGCCAATCTCAAGAAAGTCTCGTCATTTAAGTGACATTTTCTTGACCCATCTGGCAATTTTCGCCTAGGGATGCATCTCTTATGCAAAGCCAAGCGGCAGGATTGCTGTATTAAATATGAATAGCTCCCGAAACTTCCCCGTGTCTTGGTAGGTAGACCCACTTACACATTCAGTGCAGTTGGCTTATAAGATAATAAACAGTTCTCTTAACAAGTATTGAAGTGGATTCCTGTGAAAGTATAATGGAGGGCCGTGGAAAGTTTTCCGTCTTGAATTCTGCTTGACTAAGTACCTAAGTAATATTTCAGTTATAGAATTATATCAGTAATTTGCTATCCTTTAAGACATGTTCTTGGTAAGTTTTTGACCAATGTTCCTGACATCTCTTACATGCTATTCTAATAATCTAATGCATTTTTTTAACCAATATGTGTGATATCTGATTTGACTTATTGTTTTTTTTTAAATAGTTATTATTACTTTTGATCTTTTTATTAATTTATTAATTATTATCATTAAAATTACCTGCATTATTTTAAGTTGTGTTGTAGGAATTTGACCAATGTACCTGATATTTGACTGTCTTTCCCATCACGGAACAATGGTGTTCCGGACCTTTGGGAGGCATGCGCGAAGCCGAAGCCAACATGTAGAGTCCCTTTTGACACTTTGATGAAATGGTACACCGAGCGGATGTTGCCCATTCCAGTGTCACGTGGACGTACGCAGAGGCAGCATCCGCCAGATTGTAAGGACTATTTGAGAGTTGTTGTTGTCCTAAAGCACCCCAGAGGTGCAAAGGGCCTTCACAAGCTCGCGCCACGCCTTCCTATCTTCAGCTCGTCTTCTGGCCTCGCTCCAGCTCAACCCGACCGCTCGTAACTCTCTTAGGACGGACCGTTGCCAAGAGTGTACAGGACGCCCGGAGCCACGGCTTCCGTCCGGCGGTTTCCACGCGAAAGCTATGGTAGCATTATTTGAGAGTTGATAGAATCTAAAATGAACTGGGCTATTGGGTGAAAGCGATGGACTAAATACTGCGCTATGGGTTAAAAAACCGGACACCTGCCTAATAAACCAGTATTCAATTTTATTTCCGGCAGACGGTGATTCGCCCCATACTTGCATGTATTTGTATGTGTTTTACATTGACACCTCACGCGAAAGCATGTACTGCCATCTACCGTTCTCGTACGTTTTCCTGTGCATAGTTCAACCATCTTGTGAACTAATTGGAATCATAAACTTCATATTTACACCTCGCGTCAAAAATCTGACGTCTCCTGTGCTGCCATCGCTCCCTATAGGTATTATTCACACAAAATCGGAAACCGTAAGGACTATTCAGACTTTAAAATGTTTGTTACAGTTTTGATCTTGTTTTGACACGACCTTGACGATCGCTTACACTAATCATCAAGACGACCGTCAAGGTTATGTCAAAACAAGAGTAAAATCAGAACAAATTGTTAAATCAGAATTGACCTCCTTCTCGCACTGAGTGAAAGATTTAGCTAATGTACCTGAATAGCCGGTGATCGTCTAAGAATGAGTATACTCCATTAGGCCTCTACAGGCCTAATGTAGCGGATAATAGAACTAGAACCTGCTGAGGATAGTGCTCATTTGTAAGATTTTTTGATCAGTGGTATAAAATACCTGGCGTGGTTTTTAGGGTTTCGTAGTCACTTAGAAACCCTTATAGTTTCGCCATGTCCGTCTGCTCGTACGTCCGCGGCTTTGCTCCGAGATTGTTAGGTACCACCCATACAAATTTATAATTTTCGTTTTTTTTTTGCTGTGACACAATAGTGATGGATGTCGTGCGATAGGTCTTTTATAACGAATAAGGGTCTGACAAAACCATTTTTTGATAAAGTTAATATTTTAGGAAATAATCGCTTTAAAAGAATAAAAATATATATGGTCGTTTACTTTTGAACAACAGTTCCAAAAAATATGAAAAAAAAAATCTTGAACGAAAGCTTAGACAATACTTTCAATGAAAACGATAGCGAACATGATCGGTTTAGCCGTTTTTGAGTTATTGTAAAAATCTTCTCTCTTTGTAAAAAGACGTACAAAGTGCGGCGAAGTTACTCCTTACGCTTGTTATGTACATAATACTTATTACGTTTCGACGCTTGGAGAAACTTTACACCTTAAATCTTATTAGTATTAATAATGTAATTTTAACCGGTATTGGTTGTTGAAGAGGAAAGATGCTTGGGCACCTGTTACGACACGACGAATATCAAAAACATTATAGACGGGAGAGTTGAAGCAAAGAGGAAGAAGGGAAGATCAAGGAGAAAGCAGAAGATCGCCTAACATGGAAATTACTCCAACGACAAGAGTCTTACTCTTAAATATATGATGAATTTATAAATGTTGCTATATATTTTTTCAGGTTACTACATGATGTCACTGTAAATGTTGTATTGGCTTGTAAAAAGAAGCAAATTTTTCATTTTTTATTTTACGTGCTATTTTAATTTTATTAAAATGTTACAGTTTTATATTTTTTATTTTATGTGCAAAGCCTTGAGCATCGTCGTCGAATCGCTACTTCGCTAGCCTATCGGTGTTCCGTCGGATACATTTCAGGGAGTGCGCACAGGAACTGCATGACCTGATCCCACCTTCCTCTTTCCATCATCGGACATTCAGGCGCGGGGAGCGAATGCACCCGTTCGTGGTAAACGTTCCATTTGTTTGCACGAAACGGTTTGCCTCCTCTTTTTTGGTACGGACGGCTAAAGAATGGAATGCGCTCCCACCATCTGTATTCCCTGAAAAATATTACCTCCTCGGTCTCTTTAAAGCAAGAGTGAATAGGCTACTACTGAACCGGTGAGCTCCATCTTAGGCTTATATACGAGTATAATTTTCAGAAGAGTTACGAAAACTCGACACGTTTTCGTAACTTAGAGGAATGTTTTTAGGACGTACGGTGATTGATTCAGAAATCCAAATTTTATCGAAATTGTACGAAAAAACTTGATTTGACTTGAACTCACAGTCACTGGATCGCTAGCCCAGTGCTCTACTATCTGAGCTACAAAGACCACCTCCATAGCCAGCGAACTTTTCCATCATATGGGCCTATAGGGAGGCCCTAGCGACATCTACCGTCATATTGTTACACTTCTTAAACGGCTATCGGAGTTCCAAGTCATATTGGAAATTCACCAGTAACAATACACTATCCCATATTTTTTTTTATCAAGTAGAAACGTTTACAAACGATGCTATTAAGCGTAATATAAATTTTAAAGTGAAAAAATAACTGTCTTAATAAAAATGAACAGGACTCTGCGAACTAGAGTTTCTAATTCATGAAAAAAATACAATATAAAAAATGGGCCCATAATTAACTAACCTTGACCATTACAGTTGAATTGATAGAAATCTCGTGAAGAAGGCAAGTGGCGTAATCAATCAGTTCTCAGACTGAGACCAGCAAAAAACGTAGTCCGTTGAATGTAAGAAAAATCACTTGATGAAAATCGGCAAATTGAATCAAGGGTCATTGAACTACATAACGACAAGAATCTGGTGTAATATAGGTCAATTCTATATTATATATATGTATATTTCATCAGACTTGAGATTTTGATTTTGATTTCTACCTGATCTCTTCATGTGTTTTGATTTAGTTATTTGTTTTACAAGGGGGCAAAGTTGTTGTTTAATTCAAGCGAAAGATTCCAAAATTGAACCACGAGCGTAGCGAGTGATTTGATTTGTGGGATCTTGAGCGTTGCGAGGGTTCTAAATGAAACACAAAAATTTTCAACCACACCAACGCGAGGAAAATACTAACTGTAACACATTACAAATCAAATCCGAATGAACGTTGCTTAGATTGCATATGATGTTTTTCTGTTTCCTTTTTTTTAATACTACGTCGGTGTCAAACAAGCATACGGTCCGCCTGATGGTAAGCAGTCTCAGTAGCCTATGTACGCCTGCAACTCCAGAGGAATTACCTGCGCGTTGCCAACCCTAACGCCCCTCCCTCCCCTCGTTGAGCTCTAGCAATCTTACTCACCGGCAGGCACGGCACTATGATTATCTAGCTTTGATCTTGAGTCGTGTGATTGATTAGGCTTCTCATTCGCACCAATTAGTGCGAGAGAAGTGTCTTATGAGACGACGCATGATTAAATTTCGTGAGGGGCAATCGGCATTAGCAACTAACACTGATTGGGTTTTTTTTTATACTACGTCGGTGGCAAACAAGCATACGGCCTGCCTGATGGTAAGCAGTATCCGTAGCCTATGTACGCCTGCAACTCCAGAGGAGTTACATGCGCGTTGCCGACCCTAACCCCTCCCACCGTCGTTGAGCTCTGGCAACCTTACTCACCGGCAGGAACACAACACTATGGGTAGGGTATGGGTGGGTAGGGTAGGGTAGGGTATGGGTGGGGTCTACTCTAGTAGTATTTGTATTTACTCTATGTAATTTTTATGTATTTGTTTGAAATAATCGATTATGGATAAAACATCAAATTATCAAAACAGAATCGGCCTTCTGGTGTAATGGTTTCTTAGAATGCTGTTTGGGTAAAAGCTAGGTTTAGAAGTGAAAAGGTTTTTTGTAAGTATTTATTGGGATATTGGTTTTATGTCATAAGACCCATCCATTTTAGATACAAATCCAACATTTAGTAGTTATATTTAAAACTATTACCTAGTGTAAGAAATAGAGTTGATTTTAATTTGCGTGAATTCACTGAAATAAAACAAATGCTATTCCGATTGAAAATTAGTTATATTTCCACAAACTTAAAATAGTAGGTACATTACGATACAAGTGCGAAAAATAGGAAATTCGAAACGAGTGGCGATAAATTAAAACACGACCGAAGGGAGTGTTTTAAATCGACACGAGTTGCGAATTACCTATTCGCACATATATCGTACAACGTTTTACAGTACATATGGCCCTTTAAATGTTCGACACAGTAACGTAATATGCTACTTCTCGCACTAGTGCTATAAAGTAGCCCCATATGTACTGTAAAGTACATTACGATACAAGTGTGAAAAGTAGGAGCTCGCAACGAATGTCGATAAAGTAAAACATGACCGAAAGGAGTACGTATTGTACAACGTCTTACAGTACATATGACACACGCACGTAGCACTAGCTTAGTTACCGCACTAGAGCGATAAATTAGCGCCATATGTACTGAAAAAGTAATGTATAAGACCGTGAGCCTTACGGGATTAAAAACAACTGACTTTTTTGAGTCGAAAAACGTTAACAGTTAAGAATGATTCACGGTTAGTTTCACTAAACTCAAATCGACCGGGATATAAACCATGATTACGTTTTATTATGTTTTAGAGCTCCCGATATTTCGACGCACTTACATGCATCTTGTTCACGGGTAAACAATATAAAAGGTAATCACTGTTTATATCCCGGTCGAAAAACGTTCCAGGAACGGACACCTTTCCTTGAATAATATACCCGTAAACATTAAAGATTTGGG
Source organism: Cydia pomonella (assembly GCF_033807575.1). NCBI lineage: Eukaryota > Metazoa > Arthropoda > Insecta > Lepidoptera > Tortricidae > Cydia > Cydia pomonella. Next base: position 21,421,685 of record NC_084714.1, on the reverse strand, counting down.
TCGGCATATTTTACTGAGGTTTTAATCATAATTATAGCTTTTAAGAAGTAGAGTGAGCCCAGATTAGTTAAAAAATAACCCGTGCACCGTCTGGACTATCAAAATCGCTGCCAACAAATCTTGGTTTGACTCTAGGAAATTTTGTATCGACATGCCTGGGTCTGGCAAAAAAAGGAGGTTTTAAAGTCCTATTTAATAAATTAAATATGTATTTTATCCACAGCCAAAGATGCATAACGAACGAAACTGATGCAACGAATAGTACTTTTACGAATACGAATACGAATAGCACTTTATTATTTACCTTTACTGGGCTTTTTAAAGAATGTAACCTTTCTTGACATATTATTATTTTTTATTCTATTTTTGTCTCTTTAACTATTTTTATTAACCGACTTCAAGATTTCAAAAGGAGGAGGTTATCATTTCGGTGTGTATGTTTTTTTTAAATGTTTGTTACTTCATGACTCCGTCATTTCTGAACCGATTTTGAAAATTATTGTTTTGTTTGAATCCATATACAGATTGGTCCTGTTTTTGTCAAAACTCAGTTCTGATGATGGGATCCATGAGGAATCGAGGGAACTCTTCAAATGTGAAGAGCATACATATAGTTATTTTTGCATTTTCATCAACAAATCAAGCATTTACATTTAACAAGTGTCATTTGATGAAGTGGAACTGCTGATGATGTTTAGAATGGAACTCTTCAACGACGCATAGTTCACGTTAGGCGATTTGTCCTCTTCACTGTGTTTGTGAAGCAAATTAGATTTATAAGACCAATTTTTGTCAAGTTTGAGTTCTGACGATGGGGTCCATGAGGCATCGAGGGAACTCTTCAAATGTTAAAGGCACATATTTAGTGATCTTAGTATTTTTATCATCGAATCAAGCATTTACATTTGTAGAAGTGACATTTGATGAAGCGGAACTGCTGATGATGAACAGAATGGAACTCTTCAACGCCGTATAGTTCACGTTTGGCAATTTGTTCTCTTCGCATGTTTGTGAAGCAGTTAGGTTTCAAGGTATATTTTTGTCAAGCTTGAGTTTTGATGCTGGATTCCATGAGGAATTGAGGGTACTTCTCAACTCTTTTAAACTTATAGCCATTTTTAATATTATTTCATGCCTGGTGTGAAATAATTTATTTTACATATAGTCGAATACCCTATTGCGGGTATATTACCAGTCTTTTTAATGTCTTTGTATGAAATCGAAAATCAACAATAATCTTTCTTTCACCCGTCTCCCTCATTGAAGTCGGTTTTTTTTTCTTAAAAATTATATATAATGCGTTTTAAATGACCAATTGCAAGGGGATTTCGACGAAGTCCAAATTTTCTCACGTAATAAATCAGACCATTCATATTTAGGTAATAGGTACATACTTTTGTTGTAGAACATGGCACCCAGAGTCAATATTATTTCTAACAGAACATTTTGCTATCGGTTGAATTTTTTGCCATTGATATAAATCAAGTGAAAATGAGATACATTGAGAGTCAGTATTTTCAGTTAATGTATCTGTTTCTTGAAATGTCCCAATTTCACTAAATGTCTCACTTTCATCCGACGAAATTTCTTTTTTCTTCGGTGTTCGTTGGAAAGAAGTAAGCAAAGTTCCGTTTTACCGACAAAAACAAAGCTTTCGCGGAAAGTTTTCGATCCAGTTCATTGCTTATTTCTGTAAATATATTAGCATTAGCGGACGGCAAATTATTTCGCGATTGGAAGTAATTTGATATTTCTCGAACACTATTTTCTGTTTTGCTATGTCAACAACAAGTTTTCTTCCGCGTTTCATAATTATATTATACGACGCTCCAAACTTTGTAAACAATACTCTTTACGTTTCACAAAAACTTTCGGCCGTTTTTTCAATCTTTTCATTTCAGTTGATATTTACTATAAAATTTTAGATAAGTAAAGATTTATAGTATAGTATTTGAATTTTGATCCCTAAATATTTTTACATATAAGTTTTAATATGAAAACAATATTTAAATTTAGGAATTTATCACATTACATTTTGTTTCCGA